>NW_022111373.1:25699943-25712090 GCF_000313985.2 Echinops telfairi
AGTGTTCTTGTGTTGAGGGAGCACTTGAGCAGAGGGCCACTCAAAATCCTCTTTAGAGCCTTCTAGAGGCAAGGGTGGTGAGACTTTGTCTTACACACTTCATACATGTTGGCAAGACTGACTAGTCCTTGGAGAGGGATATTATGCTAGGTAAAGTAGAGGGGCAGCAAAAAAGAGGAAGCCCCTCGAGGAGATGGATTGATACCGTAGCTGCAACAATGGACTCAAGCACAGGAAAAACCGAAATCCAAGCACAGGAAAGGGCAATCTTTTGTTCCTCTTTTGGAGGAACATACAGTTGCTCTGAATTGGCACCTAATAACAACAACTTCTATTAGACTGACTGTGTAAGAGGCCATCAATTGTTCATATATAAGTTCAAGTCAAAATGGAAGAAAATTCAAAGATGTCTACAAAAGCCAAAATATGGCCTTAAGTATGAAAACAACCAAAAATCTCACTTTCATGGAGTCAATTATGACTAATGGCAACCCTGTAGGACAGAGAAGAACTGCCTTTGTGGGTTTCTAAGACTGTGTCTCTTTACAGGAGTAGGAAGTCTCATATTTCTCCCACTGAAAAGCTGGTGGATTTCAACAGCTGGCCTTGTGGTTAGCAGACCAACACATAAGCACTACACTATATTAAGTGCATCCCACCTGAAAAGCTGGTGGATTTGAACAGCTGGCCTTGTGGTTAGCAGACCAACACATAATAACTACTCTATTAAGTGCATCCCACCTGAATTTCCAGAACATCTGAAGAACAGATTTGACGCAATAAATACGAATGACAGAACACTTGATGAGCTTTGGGGTGACATCAAGAACATCGTACATGAAGAGTGCAAAAGGTCATTAAAAAGAAAGAAACAAAGAAAATGTAAAAGTGGAGGTTAGAAGTGACTCTGAAACTTGCTCCTAGTTGCAGAGTTGCTAAGGAAAATGGAAGAAATTCAGACACTAGAGAGTTAAACAGAAAACTTATATGAGACAAAAAGGTCAACATCTTTGCAAAAGAGAAAATGAGGGGGAGGGAGGGGCAGGACAACCAAGTGAACGGAACAGGGAACTCAGGGTGGAAACGAGGACAATTTTGACAAATGGCAACAATCACAACCAATGTTACAGAACAATCTGTGTGCTAATTATGAGAAGAAAACTAATTTGCTTTGTAAACGTTCACGTAAAGTACAATAAAATGTGTTCACGTAAAGCATAATAATTGTTTTTTTAAAAATAAGAAAAATGTAAAGGGAAGCTCAAAAAGAGAAAATGTCAAATGTTACAAAGCAATGCGCAGTTAGAAAACTAATAAAGAAGAAAATGTTCAAAGTATCAAAAACTAAATAAAAAGAACTAAAATAATTCAAGCCTTGAATTGCAATATTGAAAGACTCTATGGCAGAATATTGAATGATGCAGGAAACATCAAAAGAAGATGGAAAGAAGACACAGATTTCCTGTACCAAATAAACTACTCACCAATCAACCACTTTAAGACAGAGCAGATGATCAAAAACCAATGGTGCCGAGGGAAGAAATTCACATTCACGGGGAAAAAAAAAAAAAGACTCCAAACATTGACGAACTACAACTTACAACATTTCAACAAGCTGATGAAGTACTGATGAATCATAGGAAATCATCCTCATTTCTGCTACAAAATTTGGAACACAATGAGTTAGCCAAATGACTGGAAGAGATCCATATTTGTACCCTTTCCTAAGAAAGGTAACCCAGGAGAATGTGCAAATTATAGAACAAAATCATTAATACTCTTGTCGGTCAGTTCTTTGTGTTATGGTGGCTTGTATGTTGCTATGATGCTGGAACCTATGTCACTTGTAATTCAAAAGAGGAAGACCCTGAAGGAGATGGATTAACACAGTGGCTGCAATAGTGCTCTCAGACATAGGAACAAGTGTGAGGATGGTACAGCACTATGCAGTGTTTCCCTCTGTTTTGCATTGGGTCATTATGGGTCGGATTCAACTCAATGGAACCTAACAACAACACCATTACTACCACATGCAAGTAAAAATCTGATGAAGATTATCCAATCCTGGTTGCAGCAGTACATTGACAGAAATTCAAACCAGGCCCAGAGGAGGACATGGAAGAAGGAGTATTACTTCATTTCTGATGTCAGATGGATATGTCTGAATGTAGAGAATAACAGAAATATGCTTATTTGTGTTTCATTGACTATGTCAAGGAATTCCACTGCATTTACCATAACAACCTATAGATTCTTGAAAATAATGGGGATTCTAGAACACTTCTTTGTGCACATGAGGGACCTGTTCATAGATCAAGAGGCAGTGTGTGAACTGAACAAAGGAATATTGCATGGTTTAAATTCAAGAAAACTGTGTCTAGGGGTTGTATCTTCTCTCCATACTAATTCAATTTGTATGTGGAATAAATAATCCCAGATGGTGGATTATATGAAGCAGAATTCAACATAAGGATAGGAAGAAGCCTTATTATTAACCTCCAATATGTACATGAAACAAGCTAGCTTGCTGAAAGTAAGGACATTTTGAAACACTTGACAAGAAAGAACAAAGCTTGCAGCCTTCAGTATGGAGTATAAATCAATGTAAAGAAAACAAAACTCTTCACAAGTGGACCAATACATAACATCATGAGAAACAGAGACAAGATCAAAGTTGTTAAGGATTTGGTCTTGCTTGAATCCACAATCAATGCTCTTAGAAGCAGCGGTCAAGAATTCAAATTACACACATTCCCTTAGGTAAATCTGAACAAGGTCTTTAAAAATGTTGAAAAGCAAGCATGTTATCTTGAGGACTAGGGTGAGTCTGACTCAATTCATGGTGCTTTCAATCACTTTGTTTATATTTGAAAATTAGACATTGAATAAAGAAAACCGCGGAAGAATCCATTTGAATTATGGTACTAACAAAGAATGTTGAAAGTACCATGGCGTGCCAAAGGAACACACGCATCTGTCTTGGAAGAAGTACAGTCAGATGCTCCTTAGAAGCAAGGAGAGTGGAATTTCATCTCACACTATTTGGACATGTTCGCAGGAGCAATTAGTCCCTAGAAAAGGACAGATGCTCTGTAAAGCAGAGGGGCAGTGGAAAACGAGTCCCTTCACAAACTGCATTGACGCAGCGGTGGGTGCAGCGGTGGGGTCAAGCATAATGACAGCTGTGTAGACGGTGCAGGACAGGGTAGAGCTTCATTGTGTTCTACCCAGGGTCATCATGAGTGAGAACCAGCTCGTTAGGTATTACCATGCTTGTGTTTCAGCATCATACATTGAATTCCAAGAGTGCAGATAATTCGTGTTTTTCATTCACAGGCTTCTGACTCAAAAAGAACTCCATCCACAGACTGTTATTTTCAGGAAGATCTGATGGCATGATTGAATGAGAGTTTTGGACCTTCTGAGGGTGATAAGACTGTTTTACATATGAGAGAACTTCTATTCATAGAAAAATTCTATCATCTTTAATTCCATGTTTGAAGCCCCACATATTCTTCTCAATTTAATGGTGGTCAATGGTGCATTACAACCCACAATGCAAAGTAGAACTGCCACTTTGGGGTTACAGGCATTTAACTCTTTACCAGACAAGACTGACTTATTTTTTTCCTGAGGAGTGACTAATGGGTTCAGACCAATGAACTTCTGGTTAGTAGTTCAATGTGCAGTTCACTCTGCCATCAGGAATGCTTAGGGTTGTTTGGCCAGCACTAAGTAACCCATGATAGTTTCACTTCCATGAATGAGATCTCAACTAATGCACACATTGTTCTCTGTATGGTTTCTCATCTTCAAAATGCTAGATGGTTATCCCAGGGTTCCCATCTGCCAGAGATGACAGGTCTTATTATCTAAGCCATTTTTAAATCCGTAGTACATCATGCTTGCTTACATGAAGTACTAACATTAAATATTTATTTCATTAAGGCACTAAATGTTAGGATGGTTTGTTATGCAGCAAATGCAAATGATAGGTAGCAATCTATTGTCTTTACAAACTAATTATAATCAATCTATGTGAGAATCTCAAGTTCCATGACCTTGTAAAAACTTTCTTATCTTCCTTGAGCTTCAGTGGCTTTATTTACAAAATATGGACAATAATTCTGTATTAATATGTTTATTAAGTAGATTGAGGGAAAAAATAAATGTTATTCATCTAATGCAATAGATAATTCATGGCAGGTACTCAGCAAATGTATAATGCATGTTTTTTGTGATTATGCTTTGTAAGTCATACTAAAATGAATGACTAAAACCTTTAAATGAATAGAAATGACTAAAGGTTCTGAGTTGCTTTCCTATAAGCTTTAGGGCAGTAAATAATATAAGAATATTTAAGACATAATTTTCAATGATAGCTTGTTAGGAAGACTGGGTGTAAAGGTCTCTTGTTTCTTTTTCACATATTCAAGTTACTGTACTCTTAGTCTGAAAATAATGTACGCCATTTGTCTTCCTCCTCTCTCTCTCTCTCTTCCACAAGGTGACCTTGTTTTTAGAGTGTTAGCAATGAACTCAGAGAAGAGTTTGCACTGCCAGCTGTAGGTTCAGATAAACAGATTTGTATTAATCCACTGAGTAATTGGGAACATTTCATCTAATAAAGAATTTTGCTTAGATCATGCCAACTGACATAGGTGAATAAAAGATTTGCTGTATCATATGCTTAGGAAAGTAATTTGATTAGGGACACATTTTCCTGGTGACATACTATATCACTGAAGACAAATTTAGAAGTTAGGGGTTGACCAAGGCACACAACATCTTCAACTGAATTTATAGCCCATTGAGGCTTTTAAAGACCAATTCTCTGAAGGCAGTTTCGTCATTATTAAGAAATTATATTTTATATTAGACTGTTCTATTCCTGTTTATCCATGCACAAAATAAAATAGAATCACCTATTTATTTTATAGTTGGAACAGAATATATGTGTGTGTATAGCACAAGAAAATGTATATAGTCAATTAGTCATTATTTAATGAATGACATATTAAGAAATTAAAGTTAGTGAAAAAGGAATACAATTTTTTAAATGTACATACTGCTTTTCCCCCCCTAAAATGCCCTATCCTAAAAGGCATGCAAAAGCAAGCAAAAGATTATCAACAATGAGATAAGAAGAAATTCAGGTTTTCAGGTCAAAAAAAATTTTATTCTAAGTATAATTAATCATATTTTGTACAGAATTTTTTAACATAGTACTGATACAAAAATATATTCTGTATCTACAATTCAGTTGTATTTAATATAGGCTCTGTTTAAATAAAATTAATTGTCTTACAGCTCATGGAAGCAATATAAAGCTGTGTTTACTGGTGAATCAGAGCTATAAGTGCTCAAGAAGTCATTAATAGACAGATATCAGCATGAACAACATATGGGAGTTTATAAAAAACTTCAACTTCCACAAATGATATGATGTATAGGTAACCTACATTCACTTACTCTGGAAGGACATTGAAACGTATTTGAATTACTACCTGGGAGCTGCAGCATATCATGAGCTTAGTTGTTGAGTCCAAACTTAATTTAATCCTCACATTCTGGCCTATGTAATAACAAGACAGACTATATTGTGGTTGACAGAAAATTGGGTCACAGCCACGTCGCATAAAAATCAGTGAACAAGAAGAACTTACTTAGAAAAAGAAACCTGAAACAATACATCCAAAAAATTAACTCTTTAAAAAATCACTGTATGCTTTTGTTACTTACCGTTCATTTCATGCCTTTCACTGCTTTCACATCAAACATCTATCCCCTAGGGGTTCACTAGGGGCTAGTTTGAGTTCAGTCACCTGCTTTTCTTAATGAGAAAGTCAAGATCCAGAGCGGTTATAGACCCCAAATCACTCCATTGAGGAACCTGTATTCTGTTTCCTCTTCTCTAACTGACTTATATGTTAGTGTTTTCTTGGGTCCTCTCTCACAATAAAACATACTTGACAATATTGTTGTAAGGTGCCATTGCTTTGATTCTGACCTAAGGTGACTGTATATACAACAAGATGAAATATCACCAAGTACAGTACCATCATAACAATTTTTCTTATGTTTGAGCTCATTGTCGCAGCTACTGTGTTAATCCATCACCTAGGGTGCACTTCTGTCTAGGGACTGGGCTCACTTATGTCAAAAGTCCATGAGAGAAATCTTCCCATCCTTGTTTCCAAGCAACGTTTTTCTGTATTTATTCCAAGATAGATTTGTTGTTGTTGTTTTGGTAGTCCATGTTGTTGTTTTTGGGTGTCATCAAATCTTTCCTGACACAAAGCATAGCAACCTTCTGCACAACAGAATGAAACTCTGTCCGTTCCTGGGGCATCCTCATAATAATCCCATGCTTGAGCCCATTGTTGCCATTGTGTCAGTCTACCTCCTGGAGGCCTTTCCTCTCGTTCACTGACCCCATACTTTACCAAGCCTGGTGTCCTCCTCCAGGGATCTGCCTCTCCTGACAACATGTCAAAATACGGAAGACAAGCCTTGCCATCATTGCCTCTGAGGAGCACTCTGGCCTCAGTGTTTCCAATACACATTAGTTTGTCCTTTAAGCAGTACATGATACTTTCAATAGGCTTCTCCAGCACTACACTTCAAATGCATCAATTCTTTGGTCTTCCTTATTCAATGCCCAACTCTCACATGCATATGATGCAATGGAGAATATATGGCTTGGGTCAGGCACATCTTAGTCTTCCAAGTAACATCCTTGCTCTTCAGTACCTCAAGAGGTCTTGTGAAGCAGATTCACCTAATGCAATATGTCTTTTTATCTCTTGAGTGCTGCTTCGATGAACACTGATTTGGATCAAAACATGACAAAATCCTGGACAACTTCAACCTTTTCTTCATTTATCAACATGTTACCTATTGGTCCAGTTTTGAGGATTCTGGTCTCTGTTGCCTTGAGTTATAATCCATGTTGAAGGCAGTAACACACAAGTCCCACAGTATGACAAACCAAAAGATAAGGGGTACTTGGTAGTTTATGATGTTTTCAATATTCTTCATTAGCCCCAAATTCAAATATACCCATCCTTCTTGATTCTTTGATTTCTTGAGCATTGATTGTATATCTGAGCAAGATGAAATCCTTGACAACTTCTAACTTTCCTCTGTTAACTACTCCTCTGATGTTAACTATTAGCCCAGTGGTGAAGATTTTTGTGTTCTTTGCATTGATTTGTAATCGGTATTGAAGCCATCAAGGGCCATAAATTCTCCTCATTTTCAGCGAGGAAGGTTGTCTCATCTGGATATCAGTTTTTTACTGTCTTTCTTCAATACTGATACCACATTCTTCTTCCCACAGTCCAGGGTTTTTTGGGAGGATTATTGCTCAGAAAACATATTTAATAAGTATAATAAAAGAATACAACCCTGAACAATATTTTTCTCATTTCTGAACTATGCAGTATTCACTTGTTCTGTTTTAGTCTGAACAACTTCTTCTTCATCCATGCACAGGTTCCCAATGAGCACAATTAAGTGTTTTAGAATCCCCATTCTTCTCAATGCTATCCATAGTCGGTTATGATTCAAACAGCTTAATGCCCTGCATAATCATTACAACACAAATTTATTTTGGTGTTGTATGCTTGCAGCCAAGATCCATCTGATATCAGCAATGATATTCTTTTTACACATTGTCTTCTGAATCCAGCTTGAATTTCTGGCAGTTCTCCATCAATTTCTGCTGCAACCATTGTTGAACAATCTTCAGCCAAACTTTACTTGCTTATGATATTAGTGATATTGCTTGAGAACTTTAGAATTCTTTGAGTCATCTTTATTTGGAATGAGTACAAGTATGGGTCGTTTCCAGTTGGTTTGCCAGGCAGCTGTCTCCCAATATCCTGACATATACTAGTATGTGCTTGCAGTGCTTCATTGGCTTGTTGAAATATTGAAATTAGAATCCCATAATTTGTGACGACTTGTTTTTGACTAATGCCTTCAGTGTAGCTTGGACTTCTTTCTTCAGGTCCTTTTTATGCTTTCTCTTAAAATTGATAAATGTTCACAAGTTCTTTTTGAAATAGTGACTGTGGTAGTTATATAATCTGTCCTCAATTTGAAATTATTAAGGGTGAAGGGGTAGAGTTTAGCCTGTCAATCAGGTCACAGCTTGATGACCTTATTTGGAGGCGCTAAGGAGATAAATAGCTCCTTGGAGACATGGCAGACACTCACTATGTTTGAGACATTCCTGCTGACAAGACACTTGGAGCTACACTAGAGCCCTGGAGCTGGAGGAGCCACGTGGAAACCTTTTGCCAGCATTGAGATGTTTCCACCACCACTGAATCCACAAGACTTTCCACCTGTGATCTTCCTGCATTCAGCATCATTGTATGTGTTGTTTGAGTCTGAAGAGGAAAAACAGACTGGCATCAGACATAAGCACTAAGATCGGATTATGGACTTGATCTGGACTGGGCTTGGATGTTTCTTTAATTTGAAATTACTCTTTGATATAAAGCTCTTTCTTATACACGTGAGTGTCTATGAATTTTGTTTCTCTTATCAACCCAGACTAACACAGTAAATCTGTAGATTCCTTCCATCTTTTGATGCTCCCTGCATTGTTCAATATCTTGATCATAGAATCCTTAATGTTGTAACTCATGTCTTCAATTTTATCTTCAGTTATTTCAGCTTGATATATGATGAGCATGTCCTTCTTTTGGGGGTTCCCTAACTCCAGATCTTTAATTGTTCTGGAAATGTAAATTCAAGATGAATGGTGTCATATTCGTTATCAGAAAAGACATTTCATGATCTGTCTTGAAGTACACTGCTGTGATGGAATAGTGTATATATGTCTGCAAATAAATCCACTAAATACAAAGCAACCACTGAAGTTAGTGAGGAAGAAATTTAAAAATTTTACTAACATCTTCAGTCTGAAATTGATCAAACATCCAATCAAAATGCACTGATAATTATTGGGGATTGAAATGTGAAAGGTGGAAACTAAATGGAAGAGAGAGGAGTTGGAAACATATGACCTTAGTGAAAGAAAGTAAGCTAGAGTCCCAGGATAAAAATTTGTAAGACCAACAACCTATTCATTGCAATTACTTTTTTACAAGAACTTAAATAATGACTATACACAGATTCCCACAGACTTCTCCACATGGAATACACAGAAATAAAATTTTCCACATCTTTTGGAAGAGAAAATGGAGAAGTTCAACATCATCAACCAAACAAGGCCAGGGACTGACTGTGGAATGGCCTCTCAATTGCTCATCTGTAAGTTCAAATTGCAGTTGAAGGAAATTAAACTAAGGCTCTGAGAGTCAAATACAACATAGAGTATATCCCACCAGAATTTCAAGAACACCTCATGACCAGATTTGACTTCATGAACACTAATAACAATAGACCTCTGGGATGACATGCCAAACATAATATATGAAGAAAACAAAGCATCATTAAAAAAGCAGGAGAAAAAGAAAAGGTAAATATGGATCTCAGAAGAGATTCTGAAATGTGACGTTGATTGAAGAGTATCTAAAGAAAATGGAGGAAAAGATGAAATAAAAGAGATGAACAGAATATTTTTAAATCGTTTTATTAGTGGCTCATACAACTCTTCTCACAATACATACATACATCATTTGTGTAAAGCACATTTGTACATTCATTGCCCTCATCATTCTCAAAACATTTGCTCTCTACTTAAGCCCCTGGCATCAACTCCTCATTTTCCCCTCCCTCCCATTCCCCCCTCCCTCATGAAGCCTTGATAATTTATAAATTATTATTTTGTCAAACCTTGCACGGTCCGACGTCTCCCTTCACCGACTTTTCTGTTGTCCATCCCCCAGGAAGGAGGTCACATGTAGATCCTTATAATTGGTTTCCCCTTCTCAACCAACCCTCCCTCTACCTTGGCAACTTGAGAAGACAAAGTATTATAATGCAATGTGCACTTGATAAGAACAAATGCTATTTATGTGTGGATTTCTGAGTTTTCTCATACCACTGTTTCTCAAATATATTGGTGGCACAATTTATTCACACAAAACTTATGTTAGTATTAACTTTATATCATTAATATTTATTATTTGAAGTCTTATCCTCATTTTACTTGCCATAAACAATATTAATGATGTTACAGTTCTGATATATGTAATATGATATTTATAAGTATACAATAATTATATTTGTATTAAAGTAAATAGATTACTTTGCTTTCTGTCCATAATTATGTTATGTAACTTGCTTTGAAAAGTATTGTCCTTTTTTTCTGCCTTTTACAAATATTTATTGAACAGTTAATGAGTATGAGATTCTATGCTCTGGGCTAGGATGGAAAATATACAAACATGAATAAAATATAATCTAGCTTTTCACATAGTTTGAAATTAATAGAAGGTAGAGAGATGTACTCAAGTAGCATGATGAAGAAAACAGAGGACTTGGAGGAAGGGACTCACTGAATTGAAACTGAACTTAACAGGAACCACCCTTAAGGTCCAGTATGTGTTGGACTACTTACCACAAGGTCAGTAGCTAAAACCCAATAGCTGCTCCTCAAGAGAAATATGAGGCTATCTGCGTCAGTAAATATTTATAAAGCATTAGAAACCTTATCTAAGGATGCTATTGATGGGGAAAGACTCGGTAGTGAACTTATTTTTGGATTTTTTATTGCTATGAGTTGGAATTGACTAGATGATAGAAGCTCTCTTTATCTCTTAACATTCATTTTAAACATAGTTTTGATGCTACTTAAATTTATATATTGACCTAGTCAGGCTCACTGCATTGTAGATGCTTAGTGTCTATGTGTTAGTCTGGGTAGACTAAAGAAACAAGTCCACAGAAAGTCATTATATATATATATGATATAAAGGGCAAGTGTACATTAAGAAAGCATCCCAAACCAGTAAAGTAACAAATCCACAGAAAGTCATATATATATATGAGAGAGTGCTGTATAAAGGGTAAGTGCACATTAAGAAAGCATTCCAACCTAGTGCTGTCCAAACCCATAAGTCTGACATTAGCCCATATGTCCAACACTGATCTAAAAAGTCCTCCTCAATCTCACAAAACACACACAGTGATGCCAACTGCAGGAGGACAGCTGAGTCAGTGAAATTGTAAGCATCTCAGTGCTGGCAGGGGTCTCCACGTGGCTGTTCCAGCACCCAGAGCTGCATCAGGGTAGGTCCATGAGGCTTCTCCTCAGGGATGTCTCGCAGAATGTGAGCCTTGCTAGCTAAAGCAGGGAACTGGCTAGGAAGCTGCACCCTGGTTTGACCATCATTAGAAAGCAAGAGACCCGAGAACCAGAAAGGCGAGACTTACTGAGCCTTTTATCTCTCTGCCCTTCAATTAATCCCACATGTGTTTATTGGCCAGGTTGGCACAATAAACCGTAACAATCTCAGTCTGGATCTCAAAATACCTTAGTACGTCTAGCAGTTTACAGAGATTTTCAAGCAGGATAAAGAAAGAGTGAAAGTCCAAAGCCAGAAATGCTTCCAAGTTCCAGGAAACTCTCTCTGGACACCAAATCACGTTTCTGTGACAATAAGTCGTTTTAATGTAAGTCAAGCATTCTGCATCCATCAAGGATGGAAAACTACAATCTTTTCCTTTTGATCATTTAATTTGTGGAGATGGAATTTCAGGTGAGTAATTATTTTACATTTGAAGATTCTTGTGCTTTTACTCAGCCAGATTCCAGACTCTTTTATAGCCATTAGAGAAAGTGGAAATGACATAATGCATTTTTGTTGCAAGAACTTTCTGCTTGATTGTGGACATAACAAGATCAGTTCTATTCCCATATAGCCAGCATATATGGGTTATTATTGCCTCAGCCAATTCAAGTGATGCAAAATTCTTATTTACCTTCCTTTTGGGGATACATGAGTAGGAGTCAAATGCAGAACTATGGTATCATCTGCCTCTTCTCTGCCAGCAATGCTTTTATTAATTGAAGTAGCACCTGTGCTTGAATGAAGGAGTGTAACAAACTAAGACATTTAAGATGCTGACCATTGCATGGGACTGTCACTGGGTTGGATTAAGCACAGAATAGAAAATGGGAATTCAGTAGATACAGTGATACTGAGGGAGAAAACATTTCAGGAA
>NW_022111373.1:25715859-25717681 GCF_000313985.2 Echinops telfairi
GAGACAACAACATGCACAAAAACAAGACAGAGCATAACCAAGCAACAATGTACAACAAAACAGCAGCAACATCAAGCCACTGACAAAGAACAAATTAAAACATACCGAGAAAGAAAAGCTTGTAGTTAGTTCAAGGAGCATTGTGTTTAGGTGGTGCAAGTGGTTTGCTGAACTAAAGGCTGGTGGATTGAACTCATCGTGGAAGAAAACAAAGACCTAATAATTTCCTTCCATGAAAGTGACAACCAAAGAACCCTGTGAAGCAGTCTGTTCTGTAACATGAGGGTTCACCGCCAGTCACAGTCAACCGGACTTCATAAAACCCATGTCTTTAACTGTCCCTTCATTGTAAAGGACTGGAAACAAGGGAATAGTCGGAGCATGATTACAAATATAGTAAGTATGTAGCTTATTACATAATGGTAAAATGGCATTGGTTTCCTCAAATCTTTCCAATGTAATAATTGATATTTAGAATTTACAATTTGACATTCATACGTTTAAAAATTCAAAGCAGAATTTATGTAAAGGACATTACCTAATTCAGGGTTCTGAATGTTGGGGTCATAAAACCCCTAAGACATTAATGAATGAAAATTACATCATATTAAGAATTACATCTTTATTATTATTATTATTATTATCTGACTTCAATTTACCATGTCCTCCCAGGAGCCCTGATGGCATAGTGGCTAAGATTTAGGCTTTTAACCACGAAGTCAACAGTTCGAGACCACCAGCCACTCCTCGGGAGGAAAAATGAAGCTTTCTATTTTGGTAAAGTATTGAAAACTCACAGGGAAGATTGTCCCTGTCTTACAGTTGATTTGAGTTGAAATAGACTTGATGACAGTTTTTTTTTGCCTTTCAATTATTAATGTATGTAACATAGACAATAATTTTATCATCATCTGTGACTTTGTTACCAGGAGAAATCTGATGTATTTTCACATCATATTATGGTAGTGCAAATATAGTTAAATACTTTATTCACAACTATTAGAAATTTCAATAACTATTGGGCTTCCCACCAGATATTTTTAAGTCCCCTTATAAAACAATAATGTCTTTATATTAAATATTTAAAAATATTTTGACAACTATAATTTAATATAAGTGAATTTTTAGATCATACTACAAATTTTGAGAGCATTTAGAAATCAACATTCAACAAAGATAGTCTATAAATAGCACTATGTTGCTCAAGTGGTCCATTGCAAAAAAAAAAGTTATGTTAAGAACCATTGCTCTACTAGAAAAACTTTACTAGGAAGACAGCTACTTCATGCATGAAATCTAGGGAAATTCATGCGGGAACAAGTTTCTGCTAAGTTGGGGCCATCAAATGCTACGGCTTCATATTTCACTTGTTCTGTTTTTCCTCGCATAGGATCTAGGCCCCAGAACATTACAAGGAAAGAGCTTTTAGACAAACACTATATTGCCAGTCTTTCTTTTCCAGCTTCCCTACTTCTCTGAAACCTACCCATGATACTCCTCTGGTAACTGTCCAGGTAACCAAAAGAAATTAAAACAAAGATGAAAACAGGGTGAGATGCAACCAAGGAAGCAATGATAAAACAACAAGGAATGCATGCTTGCTTCTATCGCTGGTCCTATAAAATAGCTGTGAATTTTCTGAGCATCAGACTTTCTATCTTCCATATATTTCACATATTCACGGACTATAAATTCACTTTCAGGTTAGTGAGATTGGAAACATTTGGATTTCTTTATCAAACAAAGCTGATTAGGATTCATGTTCTTACCCAATCATGTAAACCCTCCACTAGCTTCTAAAACCCAGGTTATTTACAGGCGT
>NW_022111373.1:25719595-25721514 GCF_000313985.2 Echinops telfairi
GAGCAAAAACTGTGAAATGTCAGTGACTTTGACACTTAGTATAGTCTATTAAATTAGAACTAAGATACAGAAGACCAATGGCTACAAAACACAGAAGATGAAAACCTTTCAGATGACTTATAAAGCCTCATGGACATTGGATTTGATTTTGGATTTGTAGAATCATTTGAGATTGTTTTAATTGTGTCTTTGAATCTATGAATCTCTGTCTTTCAACAGAAATAGTACTTTTCTTGTGGACTATTTATTTTTGTGTTTGTCTTAACTTGAAATTAATTTTATTGTTGAATATTGAGCAGTAGTATAGCGTTGCCTCCTACTATAGTAGTCACAGCAAGAGATGGGCACAGAAGAAACTTGGTGATGCTTAAAGGATCACCAAGTCTCAGATCAGCAATTCTTAAAATAGACCAATGTAAATGGGACATAGGCTTTGAAGGACCACCCCAAGCCCCACATATTTCAAAGGCTCCTCACTTATTCTCCTAACCCCACCACCATAAACCTGATTGTATCCTATAATGCATAATCAAATAGCATATTCATATTATGTATATGTATCTATAGAATGATAATGATACAGAGAAGAAAGCTCTCTGGGAGCACCCATATAGACAGGGAATTGTGATTCTGTACATAATTTGGTGATACTTTACTACATACCAGGAATACTTCTGTATTCGTGGAAAATACTGACCATTATTTTCTTATCTAACTTTATACTAAGCAACATCCTTATCCAATTTTATCACTGTGCTTCCATCCCTCCTTTTTCCTAATCCTGATAACTGTGTCCCATGGTAAATGTTGTCCGTTTGATCACAAATGTTGCCCTTTTGATCACAAATGTTGCACTGTTCTAAGGAGCATATGCATCTTTAGTGTTACAGTTCTTTCTTGTATCCCTGTCTATTGTTTGGACAAAAATTGAGTTACGTGACGGGCATAGTTTTGAGGGTCCCACCAGTCACCAATAAATTTGGTCATTTTTGTAATTTTGGGTTTTGTTCAATGTTTGTATCTCACCCTGTCTTGGACCTTCTGACATGATCTCTTTCAGAGCTTGGTGGTAGAGGTAGCTGGGCTCTGCCTATTTTTCTGGTCTGAAGGTTGTAGAAAAGATGCTCCAGGAGTCTGTTAGTAAATTGTTTCCAGAGTCTTTGATTTTTGCCAATTTTTTCTTCCAGAGAGTGAGATACCAATACTTTCACATTAGATGTTGATTTATGATCTCTTTTAAAAGATAGTTTCATTGACATATAACACATCATACACTTAAATAAGTCAGTCATATAAAAATGAGTCATGCAATCATCACCAAAAATCAATTTTAGGACATTTTCTTTTTTCTTATACTCACTGTTATTGGCTCCCCATTTCCTATGAACTTCCCATACAGTGTCCCTTGATACTTCTTGGTCATTCAATATTTTATCCATAGAAGAATCATTCAATGTTACAATTCAAGATTTGGACTTTTTCTTCTGTTCTTGCAGCTTGAGAAATTATCAGCACATTCTTCCATATTGGTCTCCTAACCCCTGTGCTTTACACATTTGATTATAATATTTTATCTTCTCAGGGTATCCTCTGAAATTGTCTGTTCATTTTATTTTATAATTTCTTCCATTTGCTTTAGTAACTCCACATTCAAGAGCAAGTTTTAAGAGCAAAGGAGATTCTGACATTTACTTTGATCTTTCTTTCCTTTCTTTTTTTTCTTTCATTTGGGGGCTCGTACAACTCTTCTCACAATCCATCCATCCATCCATCGTGTCAAGCACATGTGTACATTTGTTGCCATCATCATTCTCAAAACATTTCCTTTCTACTTGAGCCCCTGGTATCAGCTCCTCATTTCCCCTCCCTCTACCGCCCTCCCTCCATCACGAGCACTGGACAATTGATAAATTATTATC
>NW_022111373.1:25722090-25728503 GCF_000313985.2 Echinops telfairi
ACCGTGAGTGTGACACTACTTCTCTTCAATTTGTCATTCCCAGCATAGTAGCTCATATGATAACCCAACTCAAACTGACAAACTATGAACTTACGCTGAAGGCCAGCAGCCCTGTAAGCACAAGATAGGCATTTGGCTATCATGTGTAATTGAAAAGTTGGCAGGTTGGTTATTCTCAGCAGCTCTGGCAAGAAAATCCTGGCAGTAGAGTATGGTAAGGTTAAATAAAAATAAAAATAATTAAGTCACCGCCCTGGATTCAATACCAACTCATGGCAATTCTGTAAGAAATGGTAGAACTAAAAAAGACTATAATTTTTACAGGAGGAGAAACCCCATCGTCTCTCTCATAGCAGCTGGTGGTTTGGAACTGCTAAACTTGCAGTTAGTAGCTCAACTCATAACCAGTACGCCACCAGGGCTCCTGTAAGAACTGCAGCCTAAAGAAGTTATGAGGCAGTTCTGAGGGGTTCCTGTAAGTCAGAGTTGACTTCCTGGCACCCAATAGCAGTAACCCTAACAACATCCTGAAGATGACATCACAAATTCGTAGCAAGTGTATACAGAGTCACAGAAGTTTGGGATTCACTGCTTGCTTCGTGTCTGACTACTTTCAAGGTTACATTGTTATAAGTGTTTGTTGTTGTTGTTTGGCATACTTGCATTACAAAATGACCCACAAATGAACAAACCACTACAATTTCTGCAGCTTCCTTGTTAAATCACGAACATAATATGAATAGCAGGTAGAGTTGTGGTAGAATCTGATTTCAAGCCACCCTGCTCTTCCACGCAGATTCAAACTGACTTTTGGTGACTTTATGTTGCAATTTGTCTTTGATCTTATTTATTCTAATTCAGGTTTAGCTCAATAAGATTTAGGATAAAATGAAGGAACACGTGCAGCATTATGTGTCCTGGGTTCAGTGGTCCTATGAGAACAGTCCTGATGAGGCATGATTTTCTGTGGAGGGGCTCGGCATGAACCACAGGTCGAGGTGAATTATAACGCTACAACAACCTAAAGGGAGAAAGTGTGAGTATTCACATGGGGAATTTGCAAATGGATTTTGACTTTTCCTGTCATTTATCGCCCTCTAAAAAACCATTTGTTCAGAATTTAAGCTTAAATATCATTTTCTCCTCCAGATTTGGATTTTATACTTTACAGTCCTTGGATCACATGGGTTGCATGTTTATTCTGTGTGGTTTTAGCTGTCATATCATTGAGATGGCTGCTTGCTTTAATGCATGACTTTAAGACCCCAGGTACTATTCTTTCTGGTAGCTGGGCACCATCTGTTTTCTTCACCACAGCTTTCTATCGCACCAATATCTTCAGTGATCCCTTCACAAGGGCCATGTCATAAGAACAATGATGATTGGAAATAAGGCAAACATTTCAATAACACTTACTCACATAGGTAGAACCATGCCTGCTAGACTAAGAAATGCCACAAGAAATTACAACATCAAAATATATAATATAGGTAGTCCTTGGGTAGCCTAAAGCAAGACATCTAAAGTCCGAAAGCCTCCAAATCCATAACCTGGGGAAGAAGAAGTCATCTGCTTCTTCTTACACTAGGCCATTTCAGCCGTAACTGCAAGGGAGTATTTAAGTTCCTTAGATCTCCTACAGGTGAGTTTATGGTAAAGTCCAGTTCACTTAATGCAGCGGTTCTCAACCTGTGGGTCACGACCCCTTTGGGGGTTGAATGACCCTCTCACAGAGGTCGCCTGATTTATAACAGTAGCAAAATGACAGTTATGAAGTAGCATCGAAAATAATTTTATGGTTGGGGGGGGTCATCACAACATGAGGAACTATATTAGTTCCTCAGACATTAGAAAGGTTGAGAACCACTGACTTAATGGGCTTTACAAATCAGAGTCTTCTGATATGGGCTATGAAGGGTGCTGTGCACCTTGAACTAATGTAGTCCATAGTGCCATTTGTCTATGTTAGCAGCCTGGCTTCCCCAAGGGCTGGATAGAAACCAAATCAAAGTGCCCAATCAGGAACATGAGACCTGGCTTATTCTCCCCTTGGAGGTCAATGTCATGCAAGTGAAAACGGTTTCCCCGGTGGCAGGCTACCTGCATTTTCTAGGCCAGACCTGCTCCCCTAACCCCTGAACTGCTATTAAGGTTCACTGAGCACCCTTGCAGTGATGTCTACTGATTTCAGTGACTGAAGAACAATGTGTTATGGCAGGAATTCATTAGTCACCCCCTTCTCCCCGCAACATGACAAACTTAACAGAGCTGAGGTGAGGCCTCCTCTGTTGAAGAGGGTATTGAGATGTACAAGTAAGTGAATGACGTGTGGATCATTGGTATTAGGTAGGCACCCACCATGTGTTTGGAAGATCAGGGGAGATGCTATTACCTGAGACCAGATGCCTGCTTTTGTCTTGGCATTTGCATTTATGGCAGTGGTCTCACATATTTGTACTTTTGTGATTGACTAACTTTTCTCCGCATAAGCTTATCCAGGTCCATCCAGATCATGAAGCGCTTTGTGGTTTCATCACTATTTTTAGGGCAGTATAGTATTTATTCCATTGTGCACATGTAACCGTTTCTTTTGTTTCTTTTATTATTCTTTTTCTTCAGTAGTTGGGAATTCATATATGTATCATATCCTTCCAAATTTCAATCACATAAAGTAGAATGCACAATTGTCACCACAATCCATTGCGAAGCATTCTTTTTCTACATGGACTCCTTGACATTGCCTGCCTTTCACTCCACCTCCTCCTGCACCCTCTCCCCAACCCTTGATTCCATTTGGTGTCCCTCTAGATTCATCGATCCTAGGTTTCATATACTCCCAAATGGAAAATCATGTAACACAGCTTCAAAACACAGCTCTGAGATACACTCTAAGATGAACAAACAAAAACTGAAGAAAACAATACAAACCCAAAATACAGAAACATTCAGAAAACGGATCAGGTCCAGCCATGTCATAGCGGGGATCCACTGACAAAGTTTTAACTGTTCAGATCAGATTTATGCCTTTGATTTTCTATTCCCTTCTCTCTGTCAATATGGCCAGGGCTTGCAAATGTTGGCTGAAAGAATTGGGTATTGATTAGGATTCATTAGAAGGAAAAAGTTATATTCTAGAAGGAAGAAGTAAAGAGATCTAAAGGCAGAGTATAATGAGCTATTTATTTAAAATGTAGATGATAGCTGCAAGCAGTAACAAAGAGATGTTTGAATTAGGGCAATTTAGTGCCCTAGAATCTGATTGAAAAGGAGAATGAATAACTGCATACATGCTATAAAAAAGGAAAGGTAGGTCAGGTCTGAAAGAGATCCAGGGTTTATGATGAAAGGGTCACAGATTACTTGTAAATAAGAAAAGGATGATAAAGCTTCATGTAAACCTTCCCAGAATGGCACAAAAAGTAAGGGAAAGAGCCAGTGGAAAGGGCCCTCTTTCATTTTGGAAGCTTGAAGTGGTATGAGGAGTTTTGTTTAAATTTTACCCACCCTTTATACCATTCCAGTAATTTAATAATTGCGGTTAACACTGTTCTCACACTTAGCATATACCTTGCAGAAGGTTACGTATTCAGTGTGAGAATGATTTGTTTTCATGGATCATGTTGATTTGAAGGATAACCTCAGCCAGTAACAAACTGAAGAGGTGATAGAATAATTATTACAAGCAGCTACTCAGATATATTGGTGACTTAGTTAAATGACATCTTATTACATGAGAGTCAGTTTATTTTCCAGTCATTACCTTCATCTTCACAGACTCAGTTGTTCATTTGCGTCTGCTTACTGATAGCAGTAAAACTAGGTGCTCATGGAATACCACCATCAGACCCAAAAACTCCGCCAACAGTGTTTATGTTAGGGGACTATTTTGACTCTATGCAAAAAAAGAATACACTGAACTATCGAGTGAACTTGAGAATTCATGCATTCCAATATTTGGATAAAAATATTTATTTCTAGAGTTGTAGATCACCCAAAGTTTCCAAAATTGTCACTTTGATCGCCTCTACTGAGTTAATTTAGCTGAATTAATCCTGGGTTAATTTTACTGGAAGCAGCTATTTAACCACAATGGTATTGTCATAAGTTTTGCCCTTTCATTTCCAACTTTTCATATGGCAAACATACTTTTATTGCAATGTGTTAAAGTTATCACCAAGTGCATACCACATTAAATGCTCACAGCCATACAGTGAATACATTTTGTATATTGAAAATTAACCAAACTTACATGCTATTTATATTGCTAACATTGCTTAAGAGAACATCTACACAAATCCAACAATGATCATATATAAAGAATAACTTATTAAAGCTGTTTCAGACATCCTTATATGAACAACAACAAGACCGGGTGCCGGGCAGAATGCATGCCTTCTCAGTTTGTATTTCCTCCTGATGCTCCTTAGATTTGTAACATACAAATGACTCCTGTCTCTGTATGTGAATGTTGAGTCACTTGTGTCCAGCCCTGGAAAGCCTCACACTTGAGATGGTGTCACTAAGTGGTACTATGAGTAATTTCACTTTCACTTTATATCAAGAGGGTACATTTCAGGCTTATTGAGGCAGCAGAGTTTTTTCTCTTTAAATTGCTTCTTGGGCTTTCTAAAGAAAAATACAACAAATATTTTGGGATGGTATGTCCTTACAGAGAACAGAATTAATTTTTATGGAAATGTTTATATTTGAAATATTTCATTTATCAGATATTGATGGAACTCTATGTATTGGAACTCTTCTAAATACTAAATATATTCAGGGGGATACAGATACAAGAAAATGAATGCCCTTATCAAGTTTTCTCTGTCCTTAATAGGTGCCTTATTACTATTTGGAGATCTGTTGAAACATTTGTTAAGCCTTCAGTTGCTAAATAAAAAGTTGACGGTTTTGTCAGGAAGAAATTGGGGTGAAGAAAGCTGACGATGCCCAGTTATTAAAAGATATAGTGTATGGGGTCTTAAAGGCTTGCAGTTAAACAAGTGGCCTTCTAGGAGGAAAGCAACAAATCCCACATACAACAAGCACACCCGCCTGTGTGATCATGGGTGTAAATGGGAACAGGTTTCAGAAATTCAAAAACAAGCAACCAAGTCGATGTGAAGAGGCATGGATGTAGTGGAGACACAAAACCCACTGTAAGGTAATTTGACAGTACCTCTCAGATGGGCCACATGGAAGGGATGATAAATCCAGTGTGTGGTATAGCAATGATATAACTGTCCACACAACTGTCTTCTATTTCTTTAATATTTTCTCCCCTCACTATTATTTTTAAAATTTGTTTTCATATGTTAATTTGCATATTTTAGATCATTTGATACATGAAAACCAAGATAGACACCATATATACTCGTGGGTAAGCCGAGTTTTCCAGCACATTTTTAATGCAGTTTTTGTGGTAATATTAGGTGTCTCAGCTGATATTTGGGTCAGCTTATACTTGAGTATTTATGGTAACCCTTCAGAAACAGTAGTAGTGATCCCTAAGGCTACTGGAAGAGGGGGGGGTAAGGAAGAATTGGCAGCTGATAGCACTGATAACTGGATAACCCAACTCGATGGGATGAAACCACAGAATTGTATGTGAATGGATATATTGGATGTGTAAGATATAGCAAAAAACAAACCAAAAAACCTATTATAAGGGGAAAATAATAAGGGTTCCTTTTGGGGAGGGGACAGAGGGGAGCTGTTATCAAGGAGTTCAAGAATAAAAAATATGTTTTGAAACTGACTGCGGTAACAGTTGCACAATACTGCTTGATGTGGTTTAACTATGGAATGCTATGATGTCAGAGCTCCCAATAAACAGATGAAAAACTAATAATAAAACTCTAACGGTCTATATTGTGTTTATGAGTAAATTGACTCAATATCTCTATTATCTTAATTAATATTAAGATATTACAACCTCTAGGTTGTAATATTCCTTGAAATGACTACAGAGAACACAGTGACAAGTTCATATTTAAAGAGTTTATTAAGGAAGCTAACAAGGTGCAAGGCCAGTGAGAACTATTTCTGATTAAGTACTTTTTCAGGACATGTTACAAAGTGCTTTCAGGTCAGGTAATAAATTCCCAGTGGGATATACAACTTCAATGGACACCTCAAACTGAAAGCAATTTGCTCAAGCTCTGTGGGTTAGCTCCTTGAATTAAGTTCCAAGGTGAACTCAATTCTACAAACCAGCTTTCTGCACTAAAGGACAGTATTACTTATTCCATGGGTTGGGAAGTCCATCACTCTGTTCCATGCTCTGGTTCCTGGTTTTGCTGCTGTTCCTCTGATATTATAGTGGTCTTCAATATCCAGGAGATTCACTGCACAGGGACCTTGATCCAGAAGACACATTCTAGTCCTGGCTCTTGCTGGTGATGAGGTTCCCC
>NW_022111373.1:25729263-25760972 GCF_000313985.2 Echinops telfairi
TGCTTACACACTCACTGATTTGGCTTTCCTCCTGCAGTTGGCATCATTGCATATGTTTTGTGAGATTCAGGAGGACTTTGTAGATTGGTTTCGGGTATATGGGCTAATGTTGGACTTATGGGCTTAGACAGCACTGGGTAGGGATTCTTTCTTAATGTACACTGACCCTTTACATAAAACTCTCTCTTATACATATTAGTTTCTGTGCATTTTCCCCCCTAGTTTACACAGACTAACACAGGCACACCTTAGTCTGCAAAGTAATATTCTTGCACTTCAGTACTCTAAAGAGGTCTTGTGTAGCCGATATACCTAATGCAACATATCTTTTCATCTCTTAACTGCTGCTTCCATGAATATTGATTGTAGATCTAAGTAAGAAAAAGTTCTTGAGAACTCCCATGTTTTCTCCATTTTTAATGATGTTACGTATTGGTCCAGTTGCGAGGATTTTTGTCTTCATAAATTGAGTAGTAATCCATCCTCAAGGCTAAAATCCTTCATCTTCATCAGCAAGTGCTTCAATTACTCCTCAATTTCTGCAAGCAAGGTTGTGTCATCTGCCTACCACAGGTTGTTAATAATCCTTCCTCCCATCCTGATTCCATATTCTACTTCATATGATCCTGCTTTTCTGATGATTCTTCAGCATATAGATTGAACAAGAATGGTAACAGGATTCAACCCTTTGAATCACACATCTTTTCCTGATTTTAAACCCTGTGCTACGCCCTTGTTTGGTTCACACAACTGCCTCTTGATTCATTCAGAACTTGCTGGCACAAGTTCTGAATAAGCTCAAGGAAGTGTTGCTGAATTCCCATTCTTCTCAAGATTACCCAGAGGTTATTTTTATGGTCCACACTGTTGAATGCCTTGGCATAGTCAATGAGATACAAATACACATCTTTCTGATATTCTCTGCTTTGAGCCAAGATCCATCTGACATCATCAATGATATCCCTTGTTCCATGTCCTCTTCTGAATACAGCCTGAACTTCTGGCTACTCTCTGACAATGTACTACTGTAGCTGTGGTTGGATGGTCTTAAGTAAAATTTTATTTGTGTTCAATATCAACCATATTGATCTATAGTTTGAAAATTCTGTTGGGTCAGTTTTCTTTGGAATGGGCACAAATGTGGATCTCTTCCCGTCAGTTGGCCAGTAGCTGTCTTCCAAATTTCTTGGCATAGATCAATGACTGCTTCCAATGCTTGGTCAGCTTTCTGAAACATTTCAGTGGTATTCCATCAATTCCTGAAAACTTGTTTTGAGTAATGCACTCAATGCAGTTTGAGCTTCTAGCTTCACCACCATTTGTTCTTGCTTATAATCTATCTCTGTAAGTGGTGGAATGCTGGCTAACTCTTTCTGGTACCGTGACTGTGCATTCTTCTCATTTTTTCATGGTGCTTCCTCCATCATTCAATATTTTGTTGATAGAATCTTTCAAAATTGCAAGTCGTGTCTTGAATTTTTTTCTTGAGTTCTTTCAGTTTCAGATACGGTGAGTGTGTTCTTTCATTTTGGTTTTGTAATTCAAGGTCCTTGCACATTTTGGTATAATGTTTGGCTTTGTCTTCGCAAGCTGCTCTTTGAAATGTTCCTTCCAGAGCCTTGAGTTCATCCTTTCTTCCACTTGCAAATGGAAGTTTGCAATGCTAGGAAAGAGTCTGGAAAGAAGTGCCACATTAATAATTCAACGCATTTGTTTCTGTTTGCTTATGTTTATTTGCAGTCTCTGTGCAATGCAAATGGTAAATGAGCTCCACTGCTAATAAAAAAAGATAGCATTTTGAGTTTACTCAGGGGGATCTTTGAAGAAAGGATTGGCAATCTTCTTCCAAAAAAACATGCACTGAAAGCCCTGTCGAGCACAATTCTAATGACTTGACATCGACTTGATCACAGTGGTTGGTTTGGGTTAAAACTATTGAACTCATTTAATCTTTCCATCAAAATCAACTTCTCAAGTGCATTGCTTTCCAATCTTAAATACTTATCCCTTTAGAGAAAATGCCTCCCATGTGTAGAATCCTGTTACTTAATGTCAAATGGCAATTGTGTGCTTTGTTTTTGCCATACACCCTTAAACACACTAGTACAAGCATATTTTATCTTGGACATCCACAATGTGTGTATGGTATGCTCATTCCTTATTCTGACATTTGGCTCATTGCCAACATTGCTGCTTTCAGTTTGACAGCATGACATTTCTGTGGTTTGACTTATTATGTCCCAGATGTGTTCGTTTGGACTCTTCCCCTCAGGAAGCATTGTGTCATGGGGTGGTGGTGTGTGAGGCAAACCGTTTCCTCTAATGAGTTTTGATTTCAGGCTTCATGATTGCTGTCCCTTACCCCTCCTGGAGATCAGTGTCTGCCAAGCCATTATTTTCCTGCTGAAACTGCTACCTGCAATTCTATGTGGGCGGCTTCACATTACAACTTCCTCTATGGCATCCAGAGGAGCCAATTTGAATTTCATGGTTGGGAAAATATATTCATGAAACCTGGACTTTTTACTTGATGTTACACATCGATCTCTGGGTCTTCACTGACATCCTAAACAGCGGCAGTAGCCTACAAGCTATTGCTTAATTATATATGAGTTCTTTAGGAACAGTGAGGTGAAAGGAGAGGGAGGTATAACCAAACTTGGCTGTGTAAAAGAGGCCAGATTGTCATAAGTTTCTTGTATGAATTTCTTAGAACATCTCATTATTTCACAGTGTAATTAACCAAAATAAGCACAATAACTCTACCAGGTAGACATCTTATACAAATACAATGCCATGGAGTGGATTCCAACTTGTTAGTTTGCTAGCTGCCTTCAAGTCAGTTTCTACTCATAGTGACCATACATACAACTAAAAACACTGCTGCTTGTCCTTTGCCAGCCCCTCAATTACAACAGAATGAAACATTGCTCCCTGTCCTAGGCCAGCCCCACAATTGTTATGTTTGTGTCCATTGCTGCAACCAATGTGTCGATTCAGCTCATGAAAAGTCTTTTCCTCTAAAATCGCCCCTCTGCTTTACCAAGTAGGGTGTCCTTTTCCAGGGATTATATTCTCCTGACAACATGTCCTAAGTCCTGAGAACTAATATCTAAGGAACATTCTAGTTAAACTTCTTTCAAGACAGATTTGTTCTATCGGAAGTCTATGGGATTTTCAATATTCTTCACCAACACTGAAATTCAAATAGATTGATTCTTGCCCAGTCTTCCTCATTTATTTTTCAACTTCAGGAATAAAGAAAAATACCATAGTATGTTAAGCAGGGTTCTCTAGAGAAACAAAACCAGGACACTTATGATTATATATATGAATATATATATATATATATAGATATATATGAACAAGTTTACATAGCAAGAAGGAAATATAACATCTAATTAGTCCACACAGCAGTACAGAGGGCTCAGTTAAACTCACTTTTGTGGAACAGTTAACATCATGGAAGTCCTTCAACTCACGTGGGCTGCCAGTTCCAAAGTCAAGGAAGCAGATGGCAGCCGTCCTCCCTCGGATGAGGCAGGCAGAATCTGCTCACAGGCAGTGAACAACAGGGTGGGTCAGCAACACTCAGTAGCTCTGGAGCTAATTGAAGCAGGCCTGGATGGGACCTGGAACTCAAGCATGGGAACAGGATCCACCAGCCTCAAGCTCAAGTGATGGACACACCAGCAGCATGGAGAAGCAAGTTTCAAAGGAGCCTCAAGTTTGAACTACAGGATCCATGGTTTGGTTTGACCCAGACAGGTAGGGTAGCACACATGTTGAGGTAGAGAACTAGCTAAAGCAGCAGCATGCTGATCTGGTGACAGGGAGCAAGAGAGATGGGGGCGGGCCATGCAGATCCATGTATCTCATTGCCCTCCAATCAAGTTGTGACCTGATAGAACTCCGCTCACATGTTCCTATTGGCCTATTTGGCATGATATACCTAGCTATCACACATAGCTTGATTCAGGTGCACTTTAGTCCGCATAGTGCTACAAACTGACACATTAGTACTTTCTTTTTATTCATATATAATTTTAGAAGCTGTGAATTTCTATGGGAGCAGATAGGCACCTCTTTCTACCACATAGAGGCTATTTTATTGGAACAGCAAAAAAATAAAAAAACAGCTTTCCTGCAAGCACTACCCAAGGCTTTAGTCTAATAAGATATGCTGTAGGACCTAGTTAATTAGCAGGTACATATTCCTGCCTTTCAACATCAATATTGCTCTATGGTCCCGTGTAATCCCATTGATGGCCTAGAGGACAATAACAATTATTACCTAAATTAATTAGAAATGTATGATGACCAAGTGTTGTTAAGTGTCATTGAGTTGTTTGATACCCATAGCAACTTTCTGTACAATGGAATGAAACATTGCACACTGCTACACCATCCTCAATTGTGCCTGTAGTTGAGCCTATTGTTTCATCCACTGTGTCAATCCATTTACCCAGGGCCTCCCTTTTCTTTTACCTCCCTCCACTTTTTCAACATGATATTCTTTTCAAGGGACTGACTTCTCCTTAAAGCATGTCCGCAGTACCCAATGCAAAGTCTTTCCCTCCTTCCCTGTAAGGAGAACTTTGACCGTATTCCTTCCAAAACAGACTGGTGTGTCCTTTAATTGTCCATTGTACTGTCAATATTTTTCTCTAGCTCCCTAATTCAAAGGCATTGATTCTTCTTCTGTCTTGTTTATTCAATGTCCGACTTTGACATGTATTTGAGTCCAATGAAAATACCATGTCTTGGGTCAAGCACACCTCAGTCCTCAAAGCTTTTCAACATTTTAAAGAAGCTTTTGTGCAACAGATTTACACAATGTAGCTTGTCTTTTGATGTCCTAACTGCTGCTTCCAATGAGAATTGATTATGGATCCAGGCAAGATATTATTCTTGGCAACTTCAATCTTTTTTCAATTTATCATAATGTTGCCTATTGGTTCAGTTGTGAGGGTTTTGGTATTCTTCCATAATGATAACTTCAATCCTTGATCTTCATCAGGGAATTCTTCACGTCCACCTCATTTCAGCAAGTAAGATTGTGTCATCTGCACATTATAGATTGTTACTAAACCTACCCCCAATCTGGATGTCACCTTCTACTTCATATAAGCCAGTTCTCTGATGCTTTGCACAGCATATAGTTTGAATAAGTATGGGGAGAGGATACAGCCCTAACCCACAACTGTCATTATTTTAACTTGGGCAATACTTCCTTGTGCTGTTCACATACTGCCTTTTGTTCCATGTGTAAGTTCTGCATGAACACACGTGTTCTGGAATTCCTATTATTCTCAAGGCTATCCATAGTTTGCTATGATCCACAAAGTTGAATGCCTTGGCATAGTCAATAAAACACAAGTAAACTTCTTTCTGGTATTATCTGCTTTTAGCCAAGATTTATCTAACATGAGCAATGGTACCTCTTACTCCACATCTTCTTCTGAATCTAGGTAAACCGCTGGCATTTCCCTGTCAACGTACTATGTCAACTACTGTTGGATTATCTTCAGCCAAAAAATTACTTGCATGTGATATCAGTGATATTGGAGCATTCTTTTGAATCACTTTCTTTTGAATAGTTACAATTGTGGATTTCTTCCAGTCAGTTTGCCAAACAGCTGGCTTCCTAATTTCTTGTCATAGAAGAGTAGGTACTTCCAGGGCTTTATCAATCTCTTAATACATGTCATAGGTAATCAATCAGTTCCTACAGCCTTGTTTATATCTAAGGCTCTCAGTGAAGTTTGAACTTCTTCCTTCAGCGCCATTGGTTTTTTGCTACCTCCTGAAATGGTTGGAGATCAATCAGTTTGTTTGGGTACAGTGACTCTGTGTCCTATTTCCATCTTCTTTTGATGCTTCTTGCATCAGTCAATAATTTGCTTTTAGACTTATTCAATGTTGCAAATTGAGGCTTGCATTTTTCTTGAGTTTTTTCCGTTTCAGATATTCTGAGAGTGTTCTCCCCTTACAGTTTTTTAACTCTAGGTCTTTGCACATTTCATTCTAATGTTGGACTTTATTTCTCCAGCTGCTAATTGAGCATGTCTATTCAGCTTTTTTACTTTAGCAATTCTTCTATCTGCCTCGACTACTCTAATATAAGCAGCAAATTTCAGAGTTTCTTCTGACATCCACTTTGAGCTTTTGTTTCTTTCCTGTCTTTTGACTGGCCTTTTGCTTCCTTCACGAATGATGTCCGTGATGTCCTCCCACGGCTCATCAGGTCTTCTGTCATTAGTGCTCAAAGCATCAATCTATTCTTGAGATGTCCTTGAAATTCAGGTAGGATAGACTCAAGTTTGTATTTTGTCTCTCATGGATCTATTTTCATTTTCTTCAGCTTCAACCTGAACTTGCATATGAGTGACTGACGGTCTGTTCCAACATCAGCCCTTTGCTTGGTTTTAGCTACTGATATTGAGCTTGTAACATCTTGTCCCCCAGATGTAGTCCATTTGATTTCCATATATTCCATCTGAAAAAGTCTGTATCTAGAGCCATGTTTAGTGATGTTGGAAAGAAGTATTTGCTGTAGTCTCCTTAGAGTACTATAAAAAAAGTGAATTGAAAAATGATTTTGAAGTAGGGTTAATATTAAAATAACAAAGCATATGTAGACATCTGCTCCCCAAATAAAGCTTTAAAACAGGTTCATGGAAATCCTGTTTATCTATTATTATGAATGGATCAAGTCTTTTAAGAAAACTTGAGAAAACTCCAAAGATCAATTAAAAGCAAAGAAGTTAGCTCAGAATAATTTAATAACAGATTTTAGTTTAGTTTTGTCTTGTTTTTCAGTCCAAGGAGTTGTATTGCTTGCTCAAAGGACATAGGGTTATCACAAGGGCTTACTAAAAATGTTAATGCAAAATGAAAAACGTCATTAGTTTGGAAAAGGCCAGAAAAGTTAGATGAAGGGATTCTTTCACATCAGGACAATGAGCCGACTCATTCTTTGAGGGTAGCAAGGTCTGGCCTTCAAAATTTTACTGGGAAATCTTCGCCCACCCACTCTATAGATCTAATCATAAACCTCAGAATTCCTTTCCTTCTTTAAATTCAGAAAACCTTAAAGAGAAACTCTATTTGAAACCTTCAATAATGGTAAACCTGCTGTATGTATGGTTTTAATTGAAGAGCAAGAATTTGTTAGTGAAATATTATAGATGGAAACTTTCAGAATTAGACAGCCCTCCAGAAACCAAAATTCAGTGCCATCAAGTCAGTTCTGACTCATAGCGATAGAGGATGTGTTTGTTTGACAGCGATGCTTTGTTAATAAAAGTCTACATAAGAAAAATGGAATAATATTTAGATTTTTTTCAAATCTTATCACTAACTTTAAGGAGATACTGATAATGAACTTTTAAAAATTAAGAGTTTTTGCATTAATTAGAGGATTTGGTTATTGATTTTATTTGCATTGAAAACTAGGGAATAATACCAGTTACTTTTAAATAGTATTTAAATCATGGTTAAAAGAATAAGCATGCAGATATCAAAATGAATTACATTTTACTTTTCAGCAGTTTAAAATAAATTGATCTTAACTAAATTCTTAAAACTGGTTTGTATTTCCAATTCTGCAGAGTGAATATCAAAGGTAAAGAAAGTTATCTCTCGTTCAGGATTCTTAGAAAACATCAAGCAAAGAAAAGCAGATTAACTTGATCCTCACGAATTTAATATAAAATTTGTTAAGTCAAGAGAAATTATAAAGGGTATGTTTGCCTGAAATCTAACATATTTGTCTATCTTCATTGATCTTGTCATTATGCAAGTAGTCTCCTTTTTAATTCTTTAATAAATGTATGCAATGAGTAATGTAGAATTCTACCACCTTCAAACTATGACATTACTGTCTGATTCACCAAAGTCCATAGAGAAAACCACTTTTACTGAACAAATTAGTCAAACTAAATCTTGAGTTTCATCTGATTCTGACGAAGCCATGTAGACATGACAGAAATGAACTCTGCTAAAAAAGTAAAAATGACAGAATTTTAAAATAGATTGTAAGGCAATTAATTATAAGGCATGTAGAAAGGATGATAGTCTATGTTTTCATGAAGACAGCTTTGTTATTTCTATCAATGAAGATGATTGATTGCAAATGATATATTCATTTTATTAATGAGACCTGACAACTCTATTAGTCAAAAATGCAAAAATTGCACTTTAGATCTTTTGTTGAACATACCATTCTTTTTCTTTTTCTTTTTTCAATGCTGAGGCATGCAAAAGAGACCAAGACTATTTGCAAGGTTAAATAAAAGTAGCATTAGAAGAAGGAGGGGGCATTGTTTCTTTCCTCTCAGGTTAAATAATAAAAAAGAATGTGGTTTTAATTTATGAGGAGCTGTGCCATCAATTATGAAGTAATTAGTGAGTCAAATTTTATTCTGTTTGATCTGCTACATTTCACTCAATATATTGAATATTCGTCTACTTTTTTTTTCAATTTTCAAGCACTTAAGCCATTCAAATAAACCTGAGTTTGAGGGTTCATCAAACTAAACTCAAGGTTTTACAGTCTTGTTACTATTAAGAACAATGTCTCTAACTTTGCCATCACCTGAACAATTTGGGTTTAATGTGTTGACTCTGTAAAATTCTCTGTAATTGTTCTCTCTCTAAGACAAACATAAATATTGAAAACTTAATTTCACCCTTGACCATAAAACTGTTCTGACAGACTGAAGCAATGATATAAGAACACATCAAATAATAATTTATTCTCATAAGAATTTGTATGTGTCCAAATAACACCCCCATTAATATAATTACAGAAAATATGAGAAAAGCACATATGCAAATAGTACTCTTAAGTAAATGGCTGTAAAATGGCAAGTTTAGTTATTTAGTTGTGGGAGGAAAAAAAATATTTGCTTACCTATAGGGCCAGTGACAAATGATTCTTGCATATGTTCATACTTTGAACTATATCTGTATACTTATTATGTTAGTGGGAGTAACAAATTAAATATACTAAAATATGTTTTGGGGGGACTTCATTATTAACTCATTTCCCAACTCATAAAATAAACAAACTAAACATCATTTGCTAAAGACTTGTGTTTTCTGTGATAAGTAACTTGGTAGAAAAAAAATAAAACAAAACATAGTCCAAAAAAAAAACATAGTCCAACTTTCAAGAATATTAAAAATAGTATTGTAGGAAAATACATATTTTGGGGTACAAAAGATACCACAGTTTCCAATAGAATTTAAGGCGAATATTTATTAAGTCTTAAAAGGGAAAAACACACCACATCTTCTGGTTGAGTTGAGGACATTAGCAATAGATCACAGAATGCTGGTTAAAAAATGTATGAAACAAAGGAAACTGCCACAAATTCATGACAGGTGGCAGATCAATACATCTGAGTTTCTGGTGGGACTACAAAATCTGAAGCGGGACCATGATTGGGACGTACACATTATGTCAGAGGAGCTTATCACTCTTCTGACCATGACCTACTGAATAAGGCAGTCGGGGGATAGTGAAAAGGCTTGACTCATGACCATGCAGTCCCCTGTTCTGTCCCCTGTATGCTTGTCTCCATCCACAACAGTCATACAAGCCTCTAAGCGAGACTGTCCATTCCTAGGCTGGCTGGAGAGGGAGGAAGGTCATCTACTTTCCACAGCATTCTGCCTGAAGGCCAGTATACTTGTGCTGTTCTTAAGTGCCTTTGAGTAGGTTCCTACCAATCAAGACGCTGTGCTCCACCGAAGGAAGCCTTGCCTGGTCCTGCCACCATCCTTGCTATGGTTTACTGTTGTATCTGCTCTGTCAACCCATTTCATTAATGGCTTTCCTATTTACTATTGCCCCTCTACTTTGCCAAGCATGATGTCCTTCCCCATGGCCTGGTCTCACCTGACAACATGTCCAAAATATGTAAGACTAAATATGGCCATTCTTGCCTCTAATAGTCATCCTTAATTAATGTTCAGAAGGAAATTCAATGGAGACTTTGTACCCCCAGTACCTCTGCAAATGGATTTTGTGTTTCCATTGTCATCATGCGTTCTGCTAGTGGGGTACTCAGAATATAAAAGACACCTGTAATGTGGCTTTTGGTTGCAGATTTTACTGATTTTTTTCTGTATTGCTAATATGCAAGATATATAAAAAAAAGTATTTATTAACACAGAAATGCAGAAAAAACATGTTCATAAAATAATCAGAAAACCTTATGAAGACGAATATATAAGCCAGGGGTGACTATTGTGAAAATCTTGAGAGATAGAACCACACCAAACATTAAAATTACGGTCATCAAATGATTCGGTTTTTATAGAACCCTACAGAACAGAGTGAGAGCAGGCAACTTCATCTTTTTCCTGTGGAATTATTGGCGGGTTCAAACCTGGGACCTCACAGTTAGCAGCTCAGATCATGAAATGTCCTTTTATACCCTGAATGCTATGCCATTTCTCTTGAATCTGTCATTCCTCAGGTAGTTAACCAAAGAATTTTCATATTGACCTCTATGTTTCCTATTTCATTTTTGATGACTCCCAATTTCCTAGGTCCATTTTTCATACATTCCAAACTCCAATGATAAATAGATGGTTTCCGTAGTGCCTTCTCATTTTCATGGTGCTTCTTCAACTAAGTCCCAAAGACCTCATTATGCTACCCCTGTCGTTTTCCCAGCGAATTCCTCTGCAGTGGATGGCCTCTTCATTCTTCCTAGTCTGGAAGCTCTGCTAAAATCTGTTCACTTTGGTGACCCTGCTGGCATTTAAAGTACCAATGATACAGCTTCCAGCTTCATGACAACAAGTAGGACAAGCTGTTACAGGCAGACAAAATGACAGACAAGTCCTAAATACTACGAGCTCTCGCTAAAAGCTATAAACTACATATTTAGCATTACAGAGTCTAGTGAAGGGAGGGCAGAAACATCATCATTTAATATGATGTTCTTTCAAGATTATCCTGCTTTCTGTAATGCCCTACTCTAGCTCCTACTGCAGTCCTCAATCTTAATGTCCCTGTGCCAATCCCAAGAACGTGAAATGTCTATGCTTTGGGTAAAGGAAAATGGGAATTCAGTAATTCCCTAGTGCGTAAGTTCTGATCTGAACAAAACTCGTGTTAAGCATCTCTTGTTCTCTTATGATTGGTGGAACCTAGTGCATTCTATTCCTGAACCCTTCAAATACTCTGTAGCATGAAGGTACCTCTCATATGAATGTGATACGGCATTAGAGCTTCTCTGGTCAGTATTTACTGTTCATACGTCAGTAAGCATTGGTCTGAACAGTTATTTTATTTCCAACATTTTTCTTCACCTCCTCCAGCTTCCTGAATCCAGCATAGCGATTGAATACGTAAGCTGACTGGATGCAACCCTGACACGTTCCTTTCCTGATTTCAAAATATACAGTGTTCTCTTTTGCTGTTCCAACAACTATATTTTTATCTATGTACAAGTTTTCCATGCACACAATGAAGTGTCATAGATTTCCTATTTGTTATGATCACAAAGTCAAATGCCTTTGGATAGTCACTATCACACAAATAGATGTCTTGCAGGTATTCTGCATATTCAACCAAGATCTATATAACATCGATAAAAATATTCCCATGTCCTCTTATAAATTTGTCTAAATTTCTGACCGCTCCCTATGTATGTACTGCTACGGCCATCTTTTGCATTATCTTCAGCAAAATTTTACCTAACATTAGATTAATGATAGTGTTAAATAAATCTGTTGGATCACCTTTCTTTGCAATGGACTCAGAATATGGATCATTAAGAATTGATTCGCCAGTAGGTAGATGTTTTGCAAATTTCTTGTTGTAGATTCAGGGAGCTTTCTCTTCTCCTTTCATCTGTTCATCCCTGTGTTGTTTCTTCTCTATTCTCTCTTTTTCAAGTATTTACTTTTTATGTACACCTTCACACCCCATACCTATTAAATGTTTTCTATAATGTTACTATTGCTTTGTAAGAAATTGTTACAACCTTAGTATCTTACAGTGTTAGTCTGGGTACCTTAGAGAAACAAATCCACAGAAACTCATGTATAAGGGAGAGTTTTATGTAAAGGTTAAGTGTGCATCAAGAAAACATCCCAACCCCGTGCTGCCCAAGCCCACAAGTCCAACATTAACCCATTAACCCAAATGTTCGACACCAGTCCACAGCATCCTGACACACGATGCCAACTGCAGGAGGAAAGCTGAGTCAGTGAATGTGTAAACATCTCAGCGCTGGCAGGGGTCTCCAGAGGGCTGCTCCAGCACCCAGGGCTGCATCGGGGTAGGTCTATGCGGCTTCTCTTTGGGGATGTCTTGCAGGAAGTGAGCCTTGCAAGCTGAAGCAGGGAACTGGCTAAGGCAGCTGCACCCTGGTGTGACCATCACAAAGCAAGAGACCCGAGAACTCAAAAGGTGAGGCGTACTGAGCCATTTATCTCTCCGCCCTTCAATTAACCCCAAATGAGTTTATCAACCAGGTTGGCACAATAAACTAACTACCTCACTTATGTCAGCATCTGTTAAACTCAAAAACCAAACTGAGACATTGAGTCAACCTGACTCATACAGACCCTGTAGGACAGCATGGAACTCTTCCTGTGGGTTTCTAGAACTTCAGCACCTTCTGGGAGTAGAAAGCCTTCTTGCCACAGAGCAGTTAGATGGTTTTGAGGTTGGAAGCCCAACATGTAACCACTGTGTCACAAAGGTTCCAGTCTTAAGTTAACATCCATTTATTAGCTCACACCTCTGAAGACACTCACTGTATCACAATGCCAAAATCAATATATCTCCTGTGTGGTGCCTTTCTTTGGAGTCTCTGGAAAATAATTTAAATTCAAACTTTTTCTGGTTTTGGTAGAATTCAGTTCCTAAATTTGTAGGATTAAGGCCTCTATTTCCTTGCTCGTTTTCACTTGCAACTGTTCATAGTTTCTTGTTTATACACATTCCTTATTATATGACTAATTCCCTCCCTTGTTATTTAGGATAACAATTAGACATCTAGATATTTTCATACATAACAACTTTGGTGAAGTAACATTTCTTATGTACAGCTTTTCTATTCAGGTTCCCCACCAAATGATTAGATGGGAACTTTAAAAAGGGTACATGAAAACCCTGACAGAGGGGCGTGGTAAATGTTTCCATCTAAGAGTGAGTCGTCTCAGAAGTGGGAAGAAAGATAATCCTGTGAGCATCATGAGCCACCAGTAGCATGCATGATGCCTGCTGAAAGTGGCACAGGCAATGGAGGGGCAAGAGGCATCAGAAGAACCAAGGGCTACAGTATTAAGATCATGAAACTAATTAAAAGAGCCCTGCGGAGACCCTGAATCAAAGTGATGGGCTTCTTGATCCACAGAACAAGCAGAGGAAAAGGACCTATGTGCCCGAGAGGCCAAGGACTAGAGCATCGCATGCCAGTCAGTGGGGCTGAGAAGAGGTGTGGTGGAGGAAGAAAGATTGAGTCCTTAACATTTCATAGCCTGTTAAGCTTCCATAGTAGATCCCATAAATGTTAGAAATGATTGCAAGGTCTCTGTGGCCATTGCAATGAATTATTGAAAACAATAGGTAAATAGAGTGACTTGGGAGGGATTGTTGATATCAGAATACGATAAAGAAGAACAGAAATTAGAGTCTCATGTTTGACCTCTGCATTGTGGACGCTGGCCCCTGACTGATAGGGAATTCGATTCTTTTTTTCCTTACTAAAGTCATACGAGGTCAGCGGCAACCTCCATGTCATTTGTTCAATATTGATTGTTCTACAATGATCAACTAGAAAAAAAATGCTTTGGAAATCCATTTGATTAGATCAGGCTAAACTGTGTAATCTCCTTCTCCTTCAGCTGTGCTCTCTATCCTATTACATAAACTCAGGATTGATATTCCAATACAAAAATTAGGTTTTTAGTGTCTAGTGGAGATATTAGAGGGAAGGTATTTATGAAATTCTGCCAACAAGACTCCTATTCTTCAGTTTGTGTAAGCCTCACTAGTTTTCATACCTGTCTAATAGATTTTTACTCAGATTGAGTTAGTAGTTGAGCAAAGCAGCACAAGGAAGGGCCTATATGGGATAACTTCCCTGAATATCATGTCTATTTCTATCGTGAAGGCTTTCTTGACATACATTTGCTTCTCCTGGGCACTAGGAGAAAGCACCTCCAGTGCTTTCATAAAGACTCTTTAGCTTTTCTTCTTCACTTCTTTTCTTTTCTTTTTGTAATTTCTCAATTAACAGTATATTATTCACTAGACTGCAGCCTCTGGAATTTAAAAAAGGAAAAGCACTTACAGGTTCCCGTTACACCCACATGCAAGCAATAGCTTTCTCTTCATTAACACTCTCCTTAGAGTTTTGCTAGGAGCAAGGAAATTCACTTTTTATATCTAAATATATCCATAAGCAACAACCAAAAAACTTCTTCCTAAAAATTTTTGGTCTTTTCCTATCTCGATGAATCCAAACTGCTTACATGTTCTTACTTACAAACACCTATACCAAAAGTGCTTTTATATATTCAATTTTTTAAATTAAATGAGATTATGCAGGTATACTAGTATATTCTCAGAGCCATTCTTAAATTGGATTTTTTTTTTTTTGGTCTGTGCATCAGCTGAATTATCTTTACTCACTGAATTAAACTCTGTGTAGCCTCTCAGGCCAAAGACCTTGTCTCTTATATTTTAGGTAATCCAAAGTACATAGTCAATACTCACTAAGTAAAAATAATTAATATTGAATCACTTTCCCTGGGCAGCCCTCCCAGTATTGATGAAGTCAGTGAGGATTATGTCTCTCAGGGAAGCATGAAGGATAAATTTCCTGGCTGGGCCCCAGTGAAACATAGAAGAGAAAAGGGAACAAAACCTATTGTGCAACAAGTCACAAACCTTAGAGAAGAAGGTGCAATTGTAATATGCACTTAGCTTTTTGTTTTTTCTATTATTTGCTGTAAGTTTAACTCATCATATAATTCACATTCAAACATCCATAAGCTAGCCCAAGAAATAAAATTTAGCAAAGGATATACAATAAATCAGGTATGACAGGAAAATTATTTAATATGAGATAAGATGGTGGTACAGAAAACAGAGCTAACTAAAGTTCTGATGTAAATTTTGGGGACACCCGGCTCTGATAATTGGGCAAACTTTAGTGGTTGAATCATGGAAAACTTTGGGACTGGTACAGAAGGAAGATTTGGGGGAGGATGGACTAAAAAGACAAGCAAAGGAGGGGAAACAAATTTTACTTACAATTTTGGAATTAGTTCAATCAGTAAAGAACCACAAAGATTTATACCAAATAGCCATTAAACTTTTGCATCCCTCTTATCCCTCCAGAGACATAACTACTAATTTAAATTGTCTATCATTATCTTAGTTATTATTATATTTATATAAATATGATCACACAGCTAAAACACACACACTATTACTTTAGTTGCACTCTGCTGTGTTTTAAAAAATCTACACAAATTATATCACATTTTATGCAATTTTATACATATCATTATGGGTTGTAGTAGTTTACTGAAATTAATTTTTTAACTTTAATTATCCTTTGGGTTAAAGTTTCCAGGGAAAATTAGTTTTATATTCAATTTTTAATCCACACTTTATTTTGTGACACTGGTTGCAATCTTCTCAATATAATAGCATTCTTTTCACTTCTTCGCTAGCCTCCATGTTTCCGTGTGTCCTTTCCTATCTGTTCCTGTCTCTGACATTTGTTTTTAGGCAAATGCCACCCTTTGGTCTAGTTTGGTTAAATATGTGTTCTTCCCTTGTGTTACTTTTTACTTTATAAGCCTGCCAATTGCTTGACTGAAAAGTAATCCTTGAAGTCAGTTGTGTTCCATGTCTGCAGGATGGCTAAAGGTCAAAGTCCTGGGGGATTCCCCTGGGATTAGACCAGTAAGACTGGCATATTTTATGATTTTGAATTTTCTTCCACATTTTTCCTTCATCTTCATCTATTGTGATCCTTCTCAGAGAATCCATTAATAGTATCTGGTCATCATCTAATTCTTCTGATCCCAGGATAGTTGTAAACTGTGGTTTGAGTGGTACATTATGGATTGCTACACCATTAACTGAGTCTTTGCTTTTCTGCACTCTTGCTTTCTCTGAATAGGGAGAGATCAAGAGTTGCCTCTCAAAATGACCTCATAAAGTTTTAAGATCCAAGCCATTAACTATCATAGTAATACATAGAACATTGTCTTTATGGTCCTAAATATGCAAGCTCAGTTACGTATTTCCTCAAATTGTTTGGTTGTATCTAAGAAATAAACAGAACATTCTCTGGTGCCATTTTTAAAGAGACTGTGTCTTTCATTTAATGTATAGGGGGCATAAACAGCAATATGGATTTATGAAATAAGGAAAACTTATATGTTTCATGAAAAAAATGAGATTTAAAATTGAGTGCTGTCATATAAACTGGTATCTAATAAAAGAAATTTTAAGGGGAATCATTATTACAAATTTTATAAGGACAGTAATATGGATGCTGTGTTAATCTGGGATGACTAGTGAAACAAATTCATAGATATTTTTATGCATATCAGAAAGAGCTTTATATAAAGAGTAATTATACATTAAGGAAACATCCTAGCCCAGTCCAGATCAAGTCCATAAATCCGATATTAGCCCTTAGGTCCGATACCAATCTATAAATTCCTTTTCAGACTCATACAATACAACGCATGCAATGATGCCGAATACAGGAAGATCAAAGTCCATTGGGTGGGAAGTCTTGTGGATCCAGTGGTGTTGTAAGCATCTCAGCGTTGGTAGGGTCTCCACATGGCTAGCTAGCTCCATGTGTCTTGTCAGCTGCAATGTCTCTCAAGATGTGATCCAGTGTCTTGCCTCCAGAGAGATATGTATCTCCTTAGCAGCTACAAATGAGATCATTAAATTGTGACCTAATTGACAGGCTAAACTCCACCCCTTCATTTGTAAGTTTCAAACTGACAACAGATTATGTAACTACCACAGAAGAGCCCTTGTCAATTTGACACTTTCAGATGACCCTTTAACCATATATAATTTTAAAACAAACAATAATAAAATCATATCTGCATCTCATGGGATAAAACTAAAATGCATACAATTCAATATGAGCCATCCTCATTTAAACATAATATTCTATAAATGACAGACAACAATATTCTATGCCTAACAGTTGCAGTTAAGTAACACCTACTCCTTAATCCTAAAATCCTATGAATATATTCCACCACCTATGAAATTTTGTAAGCCTTTCATGCTTTTATCTCACCAATTTGTGGTATACAATTTCTATACCGCCCACTTACATCAACCCAGTGATCTGCGGAGCCAAGCATATCTTTTGACATGAAGAATTTTCATCCCAGTTGGACCCTTGTGAAGTCTGCATCCAGAAGCAAAGTCAAATCAAGACTAGCCATCATAAAATCAGCAACCATATGTTCCAGTCACAGGCTCAAAATTCTCCTCTTCATCTTTTTGGGTTCTGGTCAACACAAAGTGGGCTGCCTCCCTTAGCCTCATCAGGCTGTCCATTGGTCGTCTGCCTTTAGACCATAGGCCCCATCACAAATTCTCAACAACTCTACCTAGCCCACTTTGGCTAGGTCATGAATTTCAGAATCGTCAACCCACTCTCATCTTCTCCTCTAGTCCCTGTAAACCTGATCCATGGGTGTCAGTGGCCAAACTCAACCCATCCCTCTGTTACTGCTTTTCTCCCATTTCCACACAACAAGTGGATCCAGGTGGTCACCTAGCAAGCATTTCAGCCTGCCACAGGCTCCCTTTAACTTTCAGTCCTAGAGAGAAGTTTTCTTCATGGTTCCAGATTTTTCACAGCTTCTGACAAAAACCACTAGTTCAAGATTCAAAAAGCCAAAGTTCCCTTTTCTTTCAATCTGTCAACAGCTCACAGGCAAGACTCTTGAAATGCAAATGTCCTTAGTACTCCAAAGCACTGGGTGGGGCTTTTCTTTTCAGAGCCATCTTCCCTGGTGTGTCTTAAACCCATTTAAAGATTAAATTTTAATGGCTCAAGGCTAGTAGGTTTACAAATTCTCTATTTTCATACTTCCCAATAATAATTTCTATCAATCATTATATCAACAATAATAAGCAGAAGAAATCAGTATAAACAAAGTAGAATCAGATCCTAAATTCAATTCTTAAAATTCAAGTTCAATCCTTATTTATCTATTTTAATCCTTATCTAAACTATTATATTGATACAAAATATGGGATTAGGCTTCTAGCTGAATCAAGTCAGAGTGAGGCTTTCTGTCAGCCATTTTGACATTCTGTCAGCCATTTTCCCTAAGCAGTATGGTTTTTGAGAAATTCGAGGGGCAATTTCTACTCTTGAGCTCAAATTATATATTAATAACATTCACTTCCATCATCTCAAACAGGAATAGCCAAAGACAACAACCAAACAAAATAATCAAACTTTAATTTCCCATATTCGTTCCAGAAAACAACCCAGTAAACTCTATGGCAGTATCTGACTTCTGGTTAGCCAAAGAAGAAACACTACCATGAGGTAGAGGTCACATAAACATCTACTCTCCAGCTTTATGATTTGTTTATCTAGCACCCCACTCCCAAGGAACAATAATGTGTTAGTCTGGTAGACTAGAAAAACAGAATTCACAGACACTTTGTAAAAAAGAGCTTTAGCCCATATGTCCGATATCAATCTATACATTCCTCTTCAGACTTATGCAACACATGCAATGATGCCGAATGCAGGTAGGTCACAGGCCAGTGGGTGGGAAATTGTGGATCCAGTGGTGTTGTAAGCATCTCAGCGCTGGCAGGGCTCTCCAAGTGGCTCCTCCAGTTCAGGGCACTACTGTAGCTCCATGTGTCTTGTCAGCTGTAATGTATCCCAGGGACTGAGTCAGTGTTCCGCCTCCAGAGAACTTCAGCTGAGGTCATCAAGCTGTGCCCCGATTGACATGCTAAATTCCACCCCTTCACTCTTTAAATCTCAGATTAACAACAGATTATGTAACTACCACAAATAAATAGACAGAAACATTTTATATACATATTCAGATTCTTTTATGGACTAATTTTACTTTATTATTCTTGAGCAACCATTAATACCTTTATGCCTTCTACTTCTTTCAATATTCATGCATTTAATTTGGTCAGACATAAAGCACAGAATCTAAACTAGTTGAGAAGATCAGTATTCAGTAGCCCCTATCTTATTTCAATCAGCTCCATTGAAAGGCTTAATCCCTGGGGGTTCTTGGGTCTAGGCATAAACATATGAGATCATCTTAGGGAACTCAAACTCATCCAAATATGGTTTTTGTTCAATCAGCAGTAGCCTTTGTTATAAAGAATTGGTCTCTTTCTGTTAAAAGTTGTCAATATGATGTAAAATTTCAGAACTTTTTCTAAAATGGAGAATGGGTCTTCCTTAATAAGTTGGTCCTTATGACCCTGAAATCAGATATTTGCTGTAATATTTTCTAAAGTTTCTTGATTTTGTTATTGTTGTTTTAATATTCATGGCTCTTTAGAACACTCTTCGCACTCATTCCATTGACCCAGAATTAGTTGTGTGCCTCAGTTCGTGTAGCCATATAATCAGTCCATGGTACATGAAGGACAACTCCAAGCACAAACAGGTATGAAACTTACTGTGTGCTAGAACAAACATTATCTTATCATCTAAATGTCTATGTCGATCTACCTATTTATCATCTATCTATCTTCACATATGCTTTTCTTTATCTCTCTTTATTACCTGGAAACAAAGACACATTTTCACTTTCTGGTCCAATATCACTTTTGATAATAGCTGAGCCCATTGCTGCAGCCAATGTTCAACATGTTCAGTTGAACATCTCCCGGGTCTTCAATAGCCTTCTACTTTATTAAGCATGGTATAATTTCCCAGGACTTAGCTCTTTCATCATATATGGAAAGGATATGTAGATACGAGTATTAGAAAATGGAATATGTGAAAAATGTTAGTGGACCTAATCTACATGTGATAGAATGAAGAGAAAATGTATTCTCTTCAGCAAATAGAACATTCAAAATCAGCATAAGGTCCACTTATTGTCATTGTTGGTAGCTGTCAAATCAAATCCAACTAATGGCTACCCCGTGAGCAGAATAAAAATGTGCTGTAGATTTTTTTGTGGTGGTGGTTTTTTTAGAAGAAAATTGCCAAGACTCTCTTCCAAGATGCCTTTTGGTGGGTTCAAACCACCACCGTTTCGCTAGTCATCAAGGACTTAACCATTTGTGCACCCCAAGGAAACAAGGTCCACAAACCATTTATAGATTCTTTAATCTGGTATATTATCTTTCGGATAGTGAATTTGTACACTTTATTTGTATGTTATATTACTGTTAGATGTCTTCAAGTGCATTTTCTGTCTTACTAAGCCCAGGTCTGACAGAAAGAAGCGCTGCTCCTTCTCGCACCGTCCTTATATTTTGTTTGGGTTCATTGTATAGCCACCATCTCAGTCCATCTCCTGAGGGTCTTCTCCCTTTTCACTTAGCGTCCATTCTGTCACATAGGACTCCTCTAGCCTTTTTGAACACATGCTCAAATATGTGAGACAGAGTCTCACCCTCCTTGTTGTAATGAGCATTCTGGTTCGACTTCCTCTTAGATTTGTTTGTTCTTCTGGCAGTCCATGGGAGTTTCAAAATTCAAAGACACCAACTTTTCCTTCTTAGTTGCCCAGATTTCACATGAATATGAAGTATTGAAAAATATAATGGTTTGGGCCAATCACAGCTTAGTTCTTAAAGCGACTCCTTTGATACTGAAAACGTTTGAAAGGTTGTTTGTAGTACTTTCTCCCAATGTGTCATATGACTTTTTGACTGCTGCTTCCATGGATATGGATTGTAAACCCAAGTAAGGAGAAATCCTTGATTACTTCAGCATTTTCTACATTTGTCATGCTGTCATTTATTGGTCCATTTCAGGGTGTTTTGGGTTTTTTTCCATCAAAATTCTATCCATACTGAAGGTGTAGTCTTTGATCCTCACCGGTAACTGCTTCAATTCCTTTCTACTTTCAGCAAGTAAGATTATGCTTTCTCTAGGTTGCAGATTTTTAATAAGGGTTTTTTTAATTCCCAATATTGATGTCAAATTCTTCTTTATTGAGTCCACTTTCAAAGATGATTTGTTCAACATATACAGATCATTTTTCATGTTACCCACAGTTTATGATAAGTCATACAACTGAATGCCTTTTCATAGTCAATGAAATAAAAGTAAACTTTCTGTTATTTATTGCTTTGGGCCAAATTCTATCTAATGTCAGCCATGATAATCCTTATTCTTCATTCTCTTCTGAAACTGGCTTCAATTTCTAGCAGTTCCATGTCTGTGTACTGCTGCAACTGTTTTTAAATTATGCTCAATAGTAGTTTTCTTAAAATTTATAGAAATGATGGTGTTAACTAATTTATGCTTTCTGTTAGCTTTCCTTTGTTTGGACTGTGCAAAAATATGAATCTTGTCCAATCAGTTAACCAGGTAACTGTCTTCAAAATTTATTGACTTAAAAGAGTGAGTGCCTCGTTTGGTTTATTGACACATTAGCATGTGTTCACATCAGGAGGCTTGTTTTTAAGTCAATGATATCAGGCCAGGTCATATTCCTCGTTTTAATATCATAGTTCTTAATCATATGCCGCTTCATGAAATTATTGAATGCTAAACAATTCTGTTTGCTACAGCAGCACTGCGTATTGCTATGATATTCTTTTCATGCTTCCTGTATTTTCCAATATTTTTACCCAGAGAATCTTTCATACTACTACTCCGGGTTTTATTTTTTCCTTTAATTCTTTAAGCTTGATAAATGCTTAGCATATTCTTCTCTCTCATGTTTCTAATATGAATCTTTGTATATCTCATTGTCATACTGCTCTCGGGCATTTTATGCTCAGTTTTTTTTACTTTATTTCTTCCAGTTCCATTAGATTTATATGTTCTAAAACAAATTTCAGGGTATGTCTTGATCTGTTCTGAAATTTTCTGGCCTATTGCTTCATTCCTATATGATGTACCTAATGTCAGAATCCAATTGATATGGATTTGGTCATTAGTGTTCAACACATCAAATCTACTATGAAATGGTTTATAAGTTCAATTGGGATGTGCATAAAGTTCTTCTTTGGCTCTCATGGACTTGTTTAAAGTCTCTTCAGCTCCCACTTAAACTAGCTCCTGTCTTGTCTGAATGATGATATTGAGCTCCTCCATAGTCTCTTTGCACAAATGCAATCAGTTCTATGCCTGCATGTTCCATTTTGTAAGGTCCATATTTATACTGACGTTTATGTTGTTGAATATATGAAGTATTAGTCTACAGAATTTGAAAGCCATAAAAAGTGAAACATAACACATATAATCAATATCTTAGACATGAATGAGCTGAAATGGACTGATATTGGCTATTGTGAATTGGACAATTATTAGGTTTATTATGGAACCAATGATGAATGACTAACTGAATTATTTCTATAGGCCCATCAAAAATATATGCCTGCTGTGTTTTCCCTTCACTATATAGTCTACCTTTCCAGCATTATTTTTTAGGGTAATAAATGAACTATTTTCACATTTTAAATTGAATAATTAAGCAAAAAGTGCAAGCTACCTTCCTTTAAAATATAACTTGGTATAAAATTCAAGCCGTAGTAATCTACTAATAATATTTGTATTATTACTAATTTGCACCTAGATTTATATAATCTGTGATTAGAAATCCTTAAAAGCTTGTCTAAATTATCATTTCATGTTTGAGACATGTAGGGAGACATTGTACAAGCTAACTTCCTGACATATCCTTTCATTTCTAGCTTCTTATTACAGGCACAAGATAGACATCTTTCATTGGGCCACTGGGAGTCAGAACAGACTTGACGACACCTAATCACAAAAACACCATGTGGAAGACACAGGTAAGTTCTGATCAATGTACTTCATTCACAGACACCACGCCGGTCTTCTCTATTCGGTGCCCAACTGACTCATGCATATGAGCTGATTAAAATGCATGGCTTGGCTCAGGTGCACCTTATTCTTCAGAGTGGCATCCTTGCTCTTCAACATTTAAAAAATGTCTTGTGCAGAAGATATGCCTGATTTTCCTAACAGCTGCCTCCAGGAGCCTAGAATATAAATTCAAGCAAAATAAAAACCTTGACAACTTCAATCATTTCTTTTATTTCTTAATCAAGATGTTGTTTATTGACCCAGTTGCAAGGATTTTGAATTTCTTTATATTGAGTGACATTCCATGCTGAGGCTGCAATCTTAAATCTTCATATATACATGTTTCCACTCATCCTCAAAAAGAATGTCAAATTGCTAGGCTCTGGGGTCCTCGTTCAAGGAGACCCGGTTTTTAACATCATTAGTTGCATTAACCACTTTGGGTATAAATGGGCAAAGAAGGACTGACTTGAGGCAAGCAATTATCAATTCCATTCTTCCCCCATCGCCCTGGTAAGTTATTATTTTCTTAAGTTAATTAGTGATTATTACATTAACTCTCTGATTGAGTCATGAGAAAGTTAGGTATGCTTTTTTGTAATTCCAATATGATTACTTTTCCATGTTTGTGACTTCATTTGTTGAGACTAAATGAAAGAAGACTATGTTTTAGATGTTTTAGGAATGTATCAGTAGGAAAACATTTTATAAAATACATCAAAATCACCAATTTTTTGTTGTTGTTGATACCTAAATTTTGCAAAGTTAATTGGGAAGAAAATGGTAATTTCAAGCATTTTTCTGTTTTAATATGTAAACAAATCGATTGCTTTTTGAGCTTATGAAAATATACTGAGTGTTTCACATAAAGCAAAATTTTTTAGCTAAATCTCCAAGAAATGAAATATAATTATTTGCTTGATTTTGAAACACATTTTTATATATTCTACTAGAAGTAAATTATACATATGACACACGTTGGGCTGCAAACTGCTTGATTGGTAGTTTAAAACCACCAGTAGCTCTGTGGTAGAAAGACTGGGCTTTCTACTCCAGTAAACGTTTACAGGTATAGAAACCCACAGGGAGGTGCTATGAGCCAGCATTGACTCAGTGGCAGTGAGCTTGGGTTTTGGTTTAAAGTCAACTGAAGACATCACACCTATTAGGTCACATCATCTTTTATCTTGATCCTTATATTAGTGGGAAAATTAATCAGCTATTTGAAATTAGTTTTTGTAGTAATTCTGTGAAAGCGAAAACAAATTCAGGGTATTAATTCCAATATATGCACAATCATTCCTAGGTAATTGGCCCAGATGGGAATTCCTGAGTTTAGAAATCAGGGGCATTTAGAATATTAATATTTCTTCCAGGACGCCTTATTAAAAATCTGTGTCAGTCATGTCAGAGACCAATTGGTTATTTCCAATTGGAAAGGTCTCAGTGAGTGGATCACAGTAGCAGACCCCATCAACTTTAGACATGTAATATTTTTCTCAATAAATATAATCATATACATAGGCTTAGGACACAAAAAACCATAAAGTGTTCAGAAGCATTTTATATTTTGTGAAGTTACTGAGCTGATGAGTGATTTACAAAATGCTTTAACTTTATAGCCAATGGACGTTTTGAACATATACAAAATTACAAAGATACCCCCCAAAATTAATTGAGAAAATATGACTAGAGTAAAAGAGAGGCCTTTCCCATAGTTAGTTTTTGGTTTCATTTTTAATCTGGCAGCCTGAATCAAAGAGAAGTGCTCTAGCGGAAGAATTCTATTGCATTCTGTGATTTTCAATTAAGAAACTAATGATGACAAACTAATGATGACCCGAGAGACATTACGTAGCATGGTCTAGAACAGAGCTTCATTGAACCCCATCTTTACTTATATAAAGAAAACATGGTTATTGAAAGGGGAAATGCGAATACGGATGCAGAATTGCTTATACTTCATGATATCAATTGGAACTGGCTCTTGGCACATCGCCTTAAAACCTGTTAGTTAAAAGCCTGTGGCGCGCCCCTGTGACAGCAGTGGTTTGAGAGTGTTCTCCAAGGCTCAGTGGTAGAATGGGCATAGCAGTTAACAGCATCTTTGCCTTAAAGATGATAGATGTTCTCTCAGGGGGACCTTTTGAAAGAAAAGAGCAGCATGCATCTTTTGCAGGAAGCCAAAGAAATCTTTCAGGCATGGAATGTGCCGCTGCTCTCAGCGGAGAACTGGGTTTATTTATTCATCATTGGGAAGCCTTCCCTCCCAATTTGTTTTTCCTCAGAGGATAACCTTCTAAGGTCTTAAATAAGCGATGCCGGCACAAAGACCAAGTGTACGCATAAATCTACCCCTTCTTATGAGAACCATTAATTTTGCCTCTTAATATGATAACTTTGGGGGAAAGTGTTGAGAAGTAGAGATGGGAGAGAAGAGATTTTCCTTTCTAAATCATAGAACTTGTAGTAGAAAATTGTGATACGTTTATTAGCTGCCATTTTGTTTGGACAGGTGTTCTTTACTTTTTTTACATCATTGAATAGTCACAAACGATTATGAAAGGTTAGGCACAAGTGCTCCCATTGTGTAAATATGGTCATTGTGGCTCAGTGATAGTCACTTGTCCATGGTCACACACTTGAATCATGGTAGAGCTATTATTCAAAATCAGGATGTCGGACTTGAAAAATTAGGCTTTTCTATACCCTGCATTGATGTGCCAAATTTGTTGAATATCTCTTGCAAATTTAAAATGTGCTTAGAGTTGGCTTGAGCATGACATGGTGTTTTATGTCTTCCTAACATAAAACAGCCCATTTCTATGTTGCATAACAATGTGATGGAATTTATAAATTGATAACAAGTTCAGTAAATGGTATGTGAGAACATTGGTGTTGTGTATAACTTGGCGGTTATCATTCCTGGCTCAGTCATTATTGCGGTCTGAAAGATTGATGACAATCACAAAGCTAGAAAAATACACCAAAGAAAATATGAGTTTTGATATCAGGGATCACGCTAGATACCTGAATATATAGGAAACAATAAATATATGGGATACCCCTGCCAGTGAATACTAGATGTCAAAAATTTACTTTATGTCAAAAACTCACATTATTTGGGATAGAGAATAATCTAGAACTTCAAATGAAATTGTATACTTTTAATAAACTATTTTAGTTAGTACTATCACAGTCTGTCAAAAACATTATTACGTACACTGTATTTTTAAATGTCTAAATAATTTCTTCAGAACTTTCACTGTTAAATGCAGTTAAGTGCTCTGGTTTTACTGTATTGATTATAGCCTGCATTAATCTTGCTAAATAAGCATTAGATCTCAAAAGGCCTCCTCTGAATCAAATATAAAGAATGCAATCCACTCTCTAGAATTCCTGAACAATATTTCACTCTTTCAATAAGGCATTTTAGAAATCCCTAAAGTCAGACATTAGACTCGTAAGTGCTGGTGACAATTAAAACGCCTAAAAATCTTCTAGGCTTCATCTTTGATAAAGGACTGACATAATGAAGAGAGGTTGATAAGGAATGTCTCGGGGTATTATAACCACTGTAGTTGTAAGAAATAGAAGGGTCTGAACTGACTCTCCTCTGGCTAGTAGAAATGCAGGGAATGTAGGAATCGTGTACTAGGCAAATGCTCACAAATGATATTCATTGATATCAACCCAAACAGAGACTTTTAGGGACATAGAACTGACTTGTTTTTCTTGATCATCAGTTAATCCGAAAGGATTCAGAGTTGAAGTAAAAAAGGAAGGGAAGAGGGGATATCATTCTATGTTTCATATACTTGAAATTCGTATTGAGCTATGTCAGAGTTATGACTGCCGCTGTGAGTTTCTGAGACTGGAACTCTTAAGGGAGTGGAAAGCTTCATCTTCCTCCTGAGGAGTGGCTGGTGGTTTCAAGCTTCTGACCTTCTGGTTAGCAACTCAGTATGCAGCAACTCAGTGTATGCCCACTACGCCTGCTAGGGCTGCCTGGTCAAGCAACTGGAACAATACACATTTGTGCTAATTCCAAAGAAACGTGACCCAGTAGACTGTAAGAATTATTGAGTAAGGGCATTAATATAATATGAAATACAATTTTGTTGAGGATAATTGTTTATTAATTTTTATAAATAAATTACTTTATCAGGGCTCTTATAGCTCTTGTAACAATTCATACATCAATTGTATAAGACACATTTGTACATATCCTCCATCATTGTTTTCAAAACATTTTCTTTTAGCTTGAGCCATTGGTATCAGCTTCTATTTTTTCCCTCCCTCCCCTACTCCCCATACCTCATGGACACCGGATAAATTATTATTATTTTTATATCTTGCATCGTCCAGTGTCTCCCTTCACCCACATTTCAGTTGTTCGTCACCCTCTGTGGGGTTATACATCAATCATTATAGTCAGATCCCTGTTTCTCCTCTTTCTCCTTCTATCTTCACCCTACTCTCATAGTATTGCTATTCCCATTACTGTTCTTGAGGGGGTTATCTGTCCTGGATTCTGTGTGTCAAGGGCTCTTCTCTGTACCAGTGTACATGCTTTGGTCTAGCCAGGTTTGTAAGGTAGAACTGGGTCGTGATAGTGGCGGGGAGGAAGCATTAAAGAGCTAGAGTAATGTGTGTTCTGTTGGTTCTGTGCTGCACCCTGGCTATCTCATGCTTTCCTTGTGACCCTTCTGTGAGGGAATTGCCAATTGTCTATAGTTGGGCTTTGGGTCTCCACTGTGACTTCCATCATTTGCATCATTATATTTGTTTTGGGTCTTCTGATGCCTGATACGTGATCCCGTTGACACCTCATGATCACACAGGCTAGTGTGCTTCTTTGATCACACAAGCTTTGTTGCTACCCTGCTAGATGGCGGCTTGTTTAACTTCAAGCCTATAAGACCCTAGACACTATAACTTTTAGTAGCTGAGCACCATCAGCCTTCTTCAGCACATTTACTTATGCAACCATTTTGACTTCAGAGATCTTGTCAGGAAGGTAAGCATTGCACAATGCCAGGTTATTAGAGAAACATGTTCTTGCATTGAGGGAGTATTTAGTAGAGGCTCAATGACTGTCTGCTCCCTTAATATTTAACATTTAAATATATGTACATAGATCTATATCTCTATTGTTATACATTAATATATTAACATATGCACATGCCTATATTTACACCTCTATAAATAACTTTTACCTGCTGGTTCTTTCCTCTATTTCTTTTTACTTTCCCCTGTCCAACTATCATGTTCAACCTTCATTCAACTCTGAGTACTTTGTTTTGGCTACATTAGACTTGATCAAACCACATAAAGAATTCTACACCCTCTTTGCCATCAATTTACATCAGTGGTTCTCAACCTTCCTAATGCCACAACCCTTTAACACAGTTCCTCATGTTGTGGTGACCCCCAACCATAAAATTATTTTTGTTGCTACCTCATAACTGTAATTTTTCTACTGTTATGAATTGGGCGACCCCTGTGAAAGGGTTGTTCAGCCCCGAAAGGGTTGTGACTCACAGGTTGAGAACCACAGATTTAGATCTTTTATTGTTCCCCTGTCCCTGGGTTTGTTGGCTTTTCCCCTCCCTTTCTCCCACCTCTTCTTCTCCCATGTCCCCCCCAGAGCCCCATTGTTTTCTCCTAGGGATTGTTTTCCTTGCCTATTCTATATGGATAGACATGAGAAAAAGAAAAAAGAAAGAAAGACAGCCTATAAATAGGTCCAGGTTGCTTACCCTTCTGAAGGTTTTCTGATTGGGTCTGGTGAAGGGTCACACCCTGCTCACTGATTCTGAGGTGTATTTGGGGGATTCCTAGGGCACTTCATTGCTTTGCACTCTTTACTGCTTTGTTGCACTCGCTTTGTTTTGCTCCAGTGTAGGGAGGTCAGACTGGGCACACTTCCCATACTGTGTCTCCAGTGCTATCCCGTAGTGTTGTAGGTCAGTGAGGGAACAGTGGGTGAGGCTGGTCCCATTGTCCTCTCTGTGCATTGGCTGCTCTGAGCAGGAATGTCGTACTTGAGGTTTGGTGGGCCAGGTTGGGGTTTTCTCTGTCTCTGTCTCTCTTTCTCTCTCTCTTTTTCTTTCCCTCTTAGCTTGTTCTGGGGAGACCTGCCATTCTCCCTGGGGTTGTAGCTTCAGTACTGTCTTCTATGGTGCATTCTTTTTGTTTGCTTGGTTTTTTTTTTCTATAGTGCGTTCTTCTGGGGAGGGGTTCGACGTAGCTGGGACTGGGGCCTGCCCTGCAGACCTTTCTGTTAGTTCACTGCTTCAAGAGCTGCAGCCAAACAAAGGAAACTTCCAGAAATTCAAGCAGAATTTAGAAGATGTGGAACACAGATATCATTGTGTGGTCAGTTGGATCTTGGTTGATTGACAGCAGCTAATACTAGAAATATCTTTGCTTATATTTTATTGACATAGTAAAAGCATTTGACTGGTGCATCACAACCCACTACTGATTAGAATTGAAAAAACAATTCCATAACATTTATTGTGCTAATGTGGAACATATGCAGAGACCAAAGGCAATCGGTTGAAAATAAAACAAGGGAACAATGCATGGTTTAAATGGGAAATGTGTGTGCCTGAGCTGTATACTTTAAATTATCCATATTAAGCCTATATGCTGAGCCAGTAATCTGAGATTCTGTACTATATGAAGAAGAATGGAGCACCAGGATTAGAGGAAGGCTTATAAACAATCTATGATATGTGATGACACACTCTTAAAGGATTTACTGATGAAAATTAAAAACTTGACTTTCACTGTACATTTCAATTCAATATAAAGAAAACAAAAATCCTCAAAAATATTCCAGTACACAGCATCATGATGAGCAAAGAAAAGATTGAAGTTGTCAATAATTTGATTTTAATTTTATCCATAATCAGTGCCTGGAAATGGCTGGTGAAGAAATTAAATGATGCAATATATTGGTCAAATGTACTGCACAAGTCCTCTAAAAAATGTTAAGGAGCAAAGATACCCCTTTGAAGAGTAAGATGTCCTTGGCCCAAACCATGGTATTTTCAGTTGCATTATATAAATGTCGTTAGGTAGCTAGCTTAGGGACAGTGGGGTTGTCCCTCCCTTGCTTACAAAGGCCCCATAGAGGAGGTTGGAAAGAAATCAGGCAATCATTGAACAACTATAAAGACCCCAAACTGAGCATGCTCATACTCAAGGCCCTCGAATCAGGTGGGTGGTACACCTGGGTGCCCAAACTAGGCCTAGGCTCATCACACCACACAGTTGGGCCTAACTCAGCCAGTGGGGTAACCAATACCATCAATCTCACCTCCCCATCCAGAGCTTTGAAATATCCTGTCTGTGGGAAGGCCTGCCTCTCCTTTACCTTGCTGTAGTCTTGTGGCAGGTCAGAGCGTGGGGGTCCACACATGCCGTCTGAGCATGCACCCTCAGAGCCCTCTCCAGGCCTGCTCAGGCCCACAGGCACTTGGGCTCATAGACTCTTAATCTCTTGCCTTCTGGCCCTCTCATCTCGTGCCCTCTTTTATCCTGCTCCTGGTCAGTGGCAGGTTGAGGGTGAGGGTCTCCCTCCCCTGAATGGCCACACATGCTCCCACTCCAGGCCACCCAGGCCCACAGCCTCTTGGGCCACATGCTCTTAGCCTCTAGGGTTCTTGGGCTTCTGGCTTCCCAAGACACCCCATACCCCTTAGTTCTGCACATGTGCGTGCTGTTTTCCACGTGGTTGTTTTTGCCCAGTTGTGAAACCAAGAGTGACTTCCCCATGGCTTGGTGCTTTTCCCAGAAATAGTGCGTACACGTTTGAGATTGTCACACCTGAAACTTTTTTCATTCCTTCATAAAAACCCACTTGGATCACAAAATGTGCTTCAGCGTGAATTCTCTCAGTGTGTGAAACAAAGAACTGAGGTATTACCCATTCCAGAAACCTAACAATGTGTATGAATGGCACCACATTAAAAAATTTCAAACCAAAATAGGTGAAAAACTAGATATAACAAGAATTTATTATAGCCAAAATTTTGGCAACAATTTAAACAAATATTAAGTCCTGGAATCTTCACAACCTTTTAGAATCTTTGAAATCCTCATCTTCTCTCAAAAATAGGTCTTGAGATATTTATTTTATAGATGGGAACACTTTGATTTAACAGCAGCAACCCTAAATCTTCATTACTGTTTCTTGATCTCTCACTTCTCTTTCTTAATCTCTAGATTTCAAGAATTCAAGAATTCAAGTATTCAATCAATTCATTAGAATCTAAGAAGCTCTTAGATTGCCTTCATGTAGTTTTTAACACCTTTGACATTATTCTTATGTATGATCTATCTATCCAGTTTTCTTTTTGCAGCTGCTCATTCCATAATTTGATTAATATATTCTATGATAAGGTGATACACGAAGACTAGCTTTATCTGACTAATTCTATGATATCTGTCTTTAGCCTGGAGATCAGACTGGGGGTTGAATCATTATCATAATTGATTATTTTAACTGCTGGTGTTAAATCAGTGCTGAGGGCACTACCTTCTGTTCTCCCTAAAAAGCTAAACATTTCTGAATCTGTGCTGAACTCGAGCACATTTAATACTTTCTGAATAAGATATGAATCCATCGATCTGCTAAAGTTGAAATTT
>NW_022111373.1:25761237-25763386 GCF_000313985.2 Echinops telfairi
CATCATATTTTGCCGCTTCATATCAACTTCAGATTCAATAGAGATATTCACTTTCACAACAGTTCTATCTTGGTCTGTTTCTGGTTGACTGGATGATATTTCCCATTCATTAGAGCAATCATCTACATTGATTTAATTTGTGGATTTTCTTGTTTGCCAAGTGGGTTGACCAGCAGAACTTGGTTCAACTGTTTCTTTTCCACTAGATTTAAATATGTTTGTTATCATTTGCTTCAAAATAGCTATACAATATATTTATTGTTTATTTGAAACTTACGTAAACCACTACTTCCCATTAGGAGGAACTTCAATAACAATGTCAGATAGTAGGGACTTCTGGTATAGATTTTTTTAATTCTGTCATCCAATTAAAAAGGCAAAAGGCAACAGACAAGGAAAGGTCCAGGTACTCCTCATTGAATCATCGATGCAATTGTAGCAATGCACGAGATTGTCTTTCCTGATCCCATTTCATCAGCGACAATACCATTAATACCCTTTTCCTAAAGCATCCTAAGCCATTCCATGCCTTCTACTTGGTAACACTGCATTACTCCTCCTGTAGAGTTCTGTGGTTGTTGAACTGGTAATGACTGGCCATCATGTTTCTGAACTCAATCATAAAACAGTATCCTATTACAGTTTAAAACAACCTGTCTTTAATTATTCTATTGTCATTTTTTCCTGAATATCGTCTATGCAGAGATATCTAGAAGAGGAGTGTTTACGCTCATTCTCCTTTGTGGGTGTATGTGTGTGCTTAGCCATAGACAACATTTCTTCTTTTGTTATGACCTGTGAAACACAGTATGACTCATCACCTCTTTCTCGCTTCTTGCTCAAGACTCAATTCTCTTCTTTAGCATCAACTGATTTCTCACTCTTTGTAACTTTGAAAGATTTCTTTCTCTTCTCCAATCTTCCTTCTTCTCTAATTGTTGCAATTATATTTCAGTCAATAAAATTTTGAAATGGCTATGGCTTTTTTCAAGCAAATTATGAAGTCTCTGGGATGGAATTCCCATGGCCTCTCTCCCAAGGGAGGTGAGTCTTTACCAGCACCTTCCACTCTCTCCCAAGTCCAGCAGGCTCTAGCTGTTCTTCTGGCATGGTTCTGGTAATCACTGACAGCTCCAGCTTGCCAGTGATGCATGAAGCTAGAGTTTCTTTGCCTAAGTCCTGTTAAGCATCAACTCCCACCTCAAACTACTCTGCAGCCCCCATGCTGCCCCAGGCAAGGTGTTAGTTTCTTATTCAAATCTGTATCCTATTTTGAAAGAGAGTAGCCTCTCAATGTATGATTCTTAACTTAATCAGCATTTATGTGGCAAGATACTCTCCCTGCATCTTTACTGTGGTTCAATAGAAAATATATTGTTGTATTTATATTTCCATGCTTTCCATTGATCAGGTTCTCTTTTTCCTGAGGAACATCTCTGACTTTTTCTCTCCATATTTTCACCTCTTCTTCCCAAATCTCATCATCACCCTGTGAAATTATATTACATTGATCGTTTCCTCAGGCTTTTTTGCCACAGTCAATTTCCCACATTTCTAGTAGATTTTCTAAATAAAAAGAAACCTCATGAACACACTTTTTTGTCTTTAATTTTCTGAGTGGCTCCCTATTTCTTAAATTTCTTTCTTCCTAGAAAGTCTTCACTAAATCTTTAATTCCTAGTAAGGAAGCATATGGATTTCTACGGCAAGTATATAGTCCCAAGGAGCTAAGATGCTTTTGTTTACTTTAAAGTTATGAAACAACATATTTAGGATCCTAAGACAAAATAAGCAAAGCCTCCAAGATGGACTGTTTATGCACTCCATGCCACGCCTAGCTGAGAAGGTCATGGTTGGAGAGGTCAAGGCCCTCTGTGAGAGGAAGACCTGGCGGTCAGCTTTTACACAGAATCATTGGAAATCCTATTGGACATCTTCCTATTTCATCCTAAAGGATCTCTAGATGTTGAAAATGACTCCACGGCAATGGACTTTTGATTTATTAGAGAAGAATACAAAAGAGCAACAATGACCTATAATAGTAGATCCAAACTTATAAGCTCAAATCAACTCACTTGCCAACCTCATCTTCTTTTCATTTCCCATTTGTTTCCTGTTCACGCAAAGAACATTCTTTCTTTTTTTTTTT
>NW_022111373.1:25765827-25772694 GCF_000313985.2 Echinops telfairi
GCCATACTACCCGGTCCTCACCCCAGGAATGTTTGTATACAGTAGCTTTTTCTCTATGCCCCTTTTGCATTTTTTTTTAACGCTTACCTCAGCGGACTCATGTTGTACTTGTCCACTCAAAGAACGTTCTTGAAGGTTGTTTGTTTGTTTGTTTCTCCATGGCAGGTAGCACTTTAGACTTCAAATGCATTCTCTCAATCCTCTCAATGCTTTGTTGTTTACCCTGTCTATTCAGTGTGATTCCCGAGTGTTGCTTTAAGAGACAGTCCAAATGCTATTTTCTGTTAAGCTGTTTTAGTTTTCTCTCTTCTGGGCAATATGGGATCTTTAGGTGTTTACAAGGAAAGTACAAACTAAATTCCTATCTTAAAAACAAAACAAACTTATCACATCGTTATTTAAAATTATTTCTCCCATTTAAAAATAATTCTTTAGGGTCAATTATGTCCATGCTTCATTCTTTTTGTAGCTCCTTGTGTTCATCTGGGCACATTAGAGAAACAAATCCACAGAAGCTCATATGTATAAGAGAGTTTCATATAAAGAGTAAGTCTACATTAAGAAAGCATCCCAACCCAGTGCTGCCCAAGCCCATAAGTCCAACATTAGCCCATATGTCTGACACTCATCTACAAAGTCCTCCTCCATCTCACAAAATACATGCAATGATGCCGGCTGCAGGAGGAAAGTTTAATCAGTGAACGTGTAAGCGTCTCAGAGCTGGGAGGGGTCTCCACACTGCTGCTCCAGCACCCAGGGCTACATGAGGGTAGGTCCATGTGGCTTCTCCTCAGGGATGTCTTCCAGAGGAAGCAGGAAACTGGATAAAGCAGCTGCACCCTGGTCTGACCATCAGAAAGCAAGAGACCCAAAAACTAGAAAAGCGAGGCTCACTGAGCCATTTATCTCCCTGCCCTTCAATTAACCCCACATGTGTTTATTGGACAGGTTGGCACAATAAACGATCTCACTTCTTTTTGATTCAACATACTAATATATATATATATATTATTATATATATAGTATATATATATATTTATATATATACATACACACACACACACACCAAACATATTGTCATTGAATCATATTGGACTCATAACAAGCATATATACACACATAAATATACATATGTTATATATTGGGAGGCTAACTGCAAAGTCAGCAGTTCAAAATCACCAACAGCTTCGCTGGAGAAAGAAGAGGCTTTATACTCCTGTGAAAAGTTACTCTTTGAGAAACCCACAGGGACTGTTCTATCCTCTCCTATTCTATAGGGGCCTATGAGGCAGAATTGACTTGATGGTAGGGAGTTATACTGTACACTATATATTATAACTAATCCATTCCAGTAGAAATTAAGTCCTTGTGAAGGAATAATTGTCGTTAGTTACCTTTTCATTGATTCTGATTCATTTGATTTCATATGTGCTCCTTAGAAGAGAGGATGGAGAGATGTTTAACTAGCCTCTTTTGATATATTATTAAGAAGACTAATTGCTGGGAAAAGACATCATGTTTGGTACAATAGTATCAGCAAGTAGAGAGACTATCAGTGAGATGGATTTGAATTCCAGCCTCAAGAATGGACTGAAATATAGCAATCATTGTGGGATGGTGCAGGATCAGCTAATGTTTCATCTGTTCAGGTAAACGTATATAGAGAGAGTTGGTATTGTCAGTCAACTCAATGGTATCTAACAACAGCGGCAATGAATGATCTTTAAAATATTGTTATATATGCTGCAGCTATAATGCTATTTCACCAAGTAGTTGCAAAAACAGCAACACAAAATTAATTGCCACAAAATGATGGGATTAATTACTTTCATATTCAGAAAAATAAACATTTGCTTCACATGTTCATAAATACATGGAGATTCTTTGTTTCTCTTCCCCCAATCATAAGTACCCTATCAACTATATTTCTTAGAGACATGATATTTCCAAATTCAGTATAGAATATTCTGCTGAATAAGAGCTTACTATCAGAGTGTTTTGCCAAAATCAATATGAGCATATTCCCGAAAGCAATTCAAGGTTTCTGCAACTCCCCAACAGGCAGCTCATGTGCAAAAATTCAAGGGGAACCTCCTCTCACTTCTTCTAACTCACTCTGTCATTATTCATTGATGATCCACAGACCAATGCACGCTCCTATCTCAGGCTGACACTCGATAATGATTTCAATGGAAGAGCAGCTGTTTCCCATTATATGTTTCCCTGTGAGCAGCACCCAGGTACTGCCATTCCAAGTGTTTTATGAATGTGCTCGCAAAATGGCAGGTTGCCAAAGACAGCATCCACATAGCTGTTTGAAACAATGGCCTAGACACAAAAAGAAAGAAAGGGGGGGAAAATCCCTCACAGATTGCAATGTGCACAATTTTGGCTGTTTTGTACATTCTCTGCAGCTGTGCATTCATGATACTATAGTTAAGCAAAAGTCTGTGTGAGCATTAGTTGCTAGAAGCTGGAAGTTTGGTGGCCATTTTAAGCATTTGGCTCCAGTGGTTGCCAAGGCTCTCTCCTTCCTGAGTGAACGCCACTTGTCTTCTAACTGAAACTGGGATGTGAGGTCCCTTGCTGGAATTCAACACATTCATCGATTAAAAAAATGATTCAAAAGTAGTACACTCTCATTATTTTCTTTACAGAAGGTATTACTTTCACTTTACTAACTATTTTGAGGTCAAACAGACCATAAGTCATGTCCTTGAAAGAGTATATACAAGGATAAGTTTAAAAAGTGAAAATTATAGAAGCCTTTATTAAGCAAAACAATCCAAATGTGAAGTTATAGTTTCACAACATGTCCTGTCCTCCACCTTGGTCTGTACACTTCTGCAGATAGGGTTTCCTGCTCGTTACCCCTTCTACAAAGAATTGTGCATGTGTCCATTTGCACCGCCATCAGCATGGCAGTCTGGGTATCCTCAAAGCACACAAATTACGTTGTTTGAAAGTTCTTGACATTTTTTATCTCGGAGCCCTGGTAATGGCATGGCTACTCCTTGGGCTGTGATCCACAGGATCAGAAGTTCTGCCAGGGAAAGACGGGACTTTCTACTCCTTTTACAGTTGCAGTCTCTGGAACTCACAGTTTTAGACTGTCCTATAGGGTCACTTTGAATCAGCATTGACTCGATGGTAGTGAGTTTGTTTTGTTGTGGTTTCTCATTTATTTATTTCTATATTTTGGGAATAAAATATGTTTAGAGGGGGTAAATTCTGGTCTGCAAACTGAGAGGTAAAGTTTCCAGATGACATTTTCAAAGGACAACTCTTGTTCCATTCCAAGAATGAGCAGGTGCATTTGTCGGTCACTCGTTCCCTAGTCCCCAGTTCTCTTAACACCTACTTCCTTTCCCCAGCCTCCCCCTCTCCCATGTCCCCTGGGAACTGCCAACCCATTGATCTCTCTTCAGGCTTTTTTATCCTTCCTATCCAATCCAGATAGACACTCAGCGACAACAATATGCACAAACACAAGACCGAGCACAACAAAGCAACAATAGAAATATAGCAATAACTACAACAACAACAAAAAGACAACTACAAAAAAAAAGAAAAGAAAAACTTCTAAAAAGTTCAAGGTCTATTTGTTGTCCTTTAGGAGTGTTTTCCACTCGAGTCTGATGGGGCACCATGCCCTGGCCCCGATGTCTATTTTTGGTGTTCCCTGGGGATTCATTGCTCTGCTCACCTTGCTGTCCCATTGCTCTCCCCCAGTGTCTCACCTTGGTTAATGCTTCCTCCACCCCACTATCATGACCCTAATTTTACTTACAAATCTAGCTAGACCAGAGCATGTACATGAGTACATATAATAGCTGGAAACACAAGGAATATAAGAGACAGATAATCCTCTCGGGACCAATATTGAGAGTGGCTATACCAGGAGGGGAAGGGGAAGTTGAGGGGAGAAGCGGGGAACTGATCACAATGACAAGCCTATACCCCCCTCCAAAGTGGATGGATAACAGACATGGGAGTGGGTGGGGGGGGGAGACATCAGACAGTGAAAGATATGAAAAAACAATAATTTGTAAATTATCAAGGGTTCCGGAGGGAGGAAGGGAGGGGAATGGAGGGGAAAAAATGAGGAGCTGATACCAAGGGCTGAAGTGGAGAGAGAATGCTTTGAAAATGGTGATGGCAACATATGGACAAGTGTACTTGAGACAGTGGCTGTATGTAAGGATTGTGATATGAGTTGTATAAGCCCCCAATAAAATGATTTAAAAAAAAACTTCAGCACAACTTTCATTATCTTTTTCTGACCAAAACAATTTCCAATTTTTCTTAAAACATCTTCATAATGGGCCCCATGGTGACCTTTGAGAAAATCAATATAACTTTTAGAGTCTCAAAACACAATTGCCATAACGCTTAATCTGACCTCTCAGCATTGAATTTCACTTGCTCAGCAGATTCTCTCTACAGCCACTGTTTTCATTGGATCATTCTCTCTACCTTGTATTGGTAAATACAGTAATCTTCCCTGTTTGTGGTTTCTTCTATTAAATTATCTCCAGTACCTTCAATCTTACTTAAAAGATTGATCAAAATTCAGCTTTTTGTGCTAGCTGATCTTCATTCAACCCATTGGACACCCATTCAGTCCAAAATGTACTGAGGACAGGACTCAGATAAAATTATAAATATTGAACCAATTGAGATTTCAACTTCAGTAGCCATCACACCAATGGTAATTTTGTAGTATTTGTCTGCTGGTTTCTAGATTTCAGTCACATGTTCTTCATTCATTGTGGTGAATGAGCTTCTCTCTCTTGACTCATCATGGAGGTCTTCCTGGCTAAAAGCACTTAATCTATCTAATCTATCTAAAACTATGATTTTATGTGGAACAAGATGTCAATCCATAAACTTGTTGAAAAACTTCAATCATTTGGAAAGGTGTCTTTTTGTATTTTTTTAGTAATTAAATAATAGCCCTGACCTAAATATTGATCCACCACACCCCATGGCATCAAAATCATCTTATTTTTGAATGTCTTCTAATGAGACTAAATGGAGACTTGGTGGTCTTGAAAGGTTAAACATTGGGCTGATAACTACAATGTCATTAGTTGGAAACCAGCAGCTGCTCCATGGGACAGAGACTTTCTCCTCTTATAAAGATCTACACTCTCAGAAACACAGAGGGGGCAGTACTGCTCTGTACTACTGGGTAGCTATGATTTGGAATTGAGTCAGAGCAGTGAGTGTTGAGAATGAAACTAGCACATGTATATTGCTTAAGAACTTCTCAGCTGCCATCGCTGATTACTTGGACATATTTAAGCATGTTTCATTTGGTATAAACCTATAGATGTATGAATTGAAGCCTTAAGAGCAATGCTTTTAAATTATGATCATCACATAGAAAAAGGACTGTTGTGCACAAAGGCTTATGCATAGATTTTGAGATGCTTTCCTTATTCTCTTCCACCTCACTTGAACAAAACAGTAACAGTTGGCTCAGTTGAAATGTCCAATGCTTATCTTCTGGCTAGAAATACAAATTTAAGCAGCTCCAGTGACCTCCTAGTTTAAAAAGAAAAAAGAAAAAAAATAGATAGATACCAAAGTGAAACTTTTCATGAGAGTGAATGAAGGCCATTATATAATGAAGAAAGCCATAATTGAACAAGAGGACATGACCATAATAAAAAGCATGTACCTAAAGAAAGATCTTTATAATAAATTAGTCAAACTTTTATAGATTTGAAGAGACAAAAACAATACTGCAATAATAGTATACACTTTTAATTCCTCATTTTAAAAGAAAGAAAGATCAACTGGAAAGAAAATTAAGGAAGATACAGAACTAAATAACAAAATTAATCAACTTGAACACCTAGATACATAAAGAACATTTGATCCTACAACATCGTAGTATACATTTTCCCCAGAAGTTATGGAACATATTCTAGAACAGAATGCACATTAGGCCAAAGAGCAAGCACTATACATTTAAAACACTGAGATACTACAAACTGTTTAGATCACAATGCTATAAAATTATAGGTCAACAGTTGGAAGATCAACAACACAATGCGATTATGTAGAAATTGAACAATATTTTACTTAAAAGTCACTGGGTAATTGAAGAACTAAAGAATGAAATTTCAAAATTCCTTGAAACTTATGAGAATGAAAATATAACATACCAGAACTTTTAGAACACAGCAAAGCGTTGTCAAAAGGTGATTAATATAAATAAGAATACATATTTTCAAAAAGAAGAAAGACCTAAAATAAACAATTTAACACTACTATGACAATTAAAACAAGGCCAAGGAAACAAATCCTCTTCCATCAGATGAAAAGAAGTAATAAAGATTGGAGTAGAAATAAATGATCAGAAAAAATTTATAAGAAAAATATCACCAAGACAAGAAGTTAGTTCTTCAATAGGAATATAGAAATTGACAAGCACCTGGAAAACCTAACAAAGGAAAAGAAAGAGAAGAAGCAAAAATTACAAAAGAAATTAAATGAGAGATATACAATGAAAATAGACAAAATAAAATAAGTATGCAATATTATAAAAAAACTTTAATCAAAGATATTAAAACATCTAGGAGGTATGGGTACATTTCTATAAGTGAAACTCTAAACTAAAAGCTAACGTCTGCCGTAGAGTCAATGCTGACTCCTCGTGAGCCCATTGTGAGTTTCCAAGACTGTAACTGTTAATGGGAGTAAAAAGACCAATCTTTCTTCCATGGAGCCTCTGGCAGTTTCTAACTGTTAACCATGTGGATAGTAGCACAGTGAATAACCACTCCACTAGCAGGGGTTCTGCACAATGCAGATTGTTATAGAAAACTTAATATGCCTGCAGCTCAAGAAGTAATA
>NW_022111373.1:25774181-25775966 GCF_000313985.2 Echinops telfairi
TTGCTAAGCATACAGACAGCACACAATGGTGAAAGGACACATCCCTGATGCATGCATTTCCTAATTTTAAACCATGCAAGATCCCCTTGTTCTGTTCACATAGATGCCTCTTGATCCTGGCACAAGTTCTTCATGAGCACAATGAATTGTTCTGGAATTCCCATTCTTCTCAAGTTTGCTCATTGTTTGTTATGATCCATATAGTAAAATGCCTTGGCATAGTCAATAAAACACAAGTAAAGATCTGTCTGATAGTCTTTGCTTTCAGGCAAGATATACCTGGCATTAGCAATGATATACTTTGTTCCAAGTCCTCTTCTGAATCCAGCCTGGACTTCTGGCAGCTTCCTGTCAATGTACTGCTACAACCGCTGTTAGATGATTATCAGTAAAACTTTACTGACATATAATATGAATGATATTGTTTAATAATTTGAGAATTCTGTTGGGTCACTTTTCTTCAGAATGAGTACAAATACAGATCTCTTCCACACAGTTGGCCAACTGACTGTCTTCCAAAGTTCCTAGCCAGATAAGTGTTTCCATTTTAATCGCTATTACATCAATTCCTGGAGCTTTGTGTTTGATAAACTCTTTCAGTGTAGCTTGAACTTTTTCCTTAAGCACCGTTGGTTCTTGCTCATCTGGTATCTCCTAGAATGTTGGAATGTCAACTAGTCCTTTTTGGACAGTAATTAGTTTATTCTTTCAATCTTATGTTGATACTCCCTGCATAATTTATATTTCACCATAAAATCTTTCCATATTAAAATTCAAACCTTGAACTATTTCTTCAGTTCTTTCCATTTAAGATATGTGTTCTTCCCTTTAGGTATTCTAACTCTAGGATTTTGTACATTCCATTGTAATATTTTGCTTCATGTTCTTTAGTTACCCTTTCAAATTTTCTATTCAGTTCTTGGACTTCACAAATAGCTTGGCATTGGTACAGCAATAGATCTGTAGCCTAATGGATTATAACAGAGAACCCAGAAATACAACCAAGCACTTACAGATCCCTGATTAATGATGAAGAATTAAACACATTAACTGTAGAAAAGATAGTCTTTTCAAAAACAAAACCGGGAGAATGAGATCTCCACCTGCTAAAGAATGAAATAGCAACAGTGTCTCATACCATATACAAAGACAAACTCAAGATAAATACTTAAATATAAACAGTAGAACTAAAAATATAATCAATGAAAATATAGAAACAAAGTTAAGGTACTTAATACAAGTCATAAATGCACTACTGAACATAATGAAAAACACCTACAGATTGGGGGAAATTTGTTATCAAAAAATATTGGGAAAAGAGCTAATCTCAAAAATATACAGTAAACTGGACCATCGTATCAAGAGCAACACAAATAACCCAATCAAAAATGAGCAAAAGTTAAGAACACAAAAATCACGGAAGATGACATCCAGGTGGCCAACAATCATTTGAATTTATGCTCACAATCACTGGTATAAGAAAAATGCAAATTAAAATAATGATTAAATAGCACTTAACTACAACACTAGGAGTAAAAGTAAAACAAACAAAAGTCCAGAAAATAATAAATGCTGGAGAGGGTGTGTGTATACAGATGGAAAACTCATAAACTTTTGGTGAGGTTGCATAATTATACAGTCACAACAGAAAACAAAATGATGCTTCCTTAAACAAATACACTTATATATCTCTTTTTATTTGGTATATAACCCAAATAATTAAATAACAAAATAAGAGCACTCATGTTAATCACAAAGCTTTGTATAATAGCAAAAAGATAGAAA
>NW_022111373.1:25777128-25780001 GCF_000313985.2 Echinops telfairi
CGCCTAGAATTTCCCATATTTTCTGTCTTATTGTAATTTTTATATGAAACATAGACAGATTTACCATTTCAGTCAGAGTCAAAAAGAACTGGTACTTTAATCTGAGCTTGGGCTGTCTCTTGCAAACAAATGCTGCAAACTTGAACCTATATCGCTTCTTGTGTACGAATCGTTGGGGGAGCTGTTGAGTATATGATTCATTCAAAATTACCTTTTAACAAAATTCCACTTGAAAATAACATTGTTGTTGTAAGTAGGTGCCATCGAGTCTGTGCTAGCCCGTAACAATGCTATGGATAATAGAACGAAAACACTGTCGTGTCTGGAGCCATCCTCACAATTGCTTCGATGCTTAATTCTATTGTTGCACCCACTCTGTCACTCCATCTCCATGAGGGCTTTCCTCTTTGTTTGGTGTCCCTCTGCTCTGCCCGGATGATGTTCTCCAAGGACTCATTTCTCCTGAAACCGGGTCCACAATATGCAAGACAAAGTCTAGCTGTCTTTGCCTTTTAGGAATATTCTAGCCATACTTCCTCCCAGACAGACTCTGGTCCTTTTGGCAGTCCATGGTACTTTCAATATTCTTCACCAACTCCACAGTTAAAATGCATCAATTATTCTTCTGATTTCCTTATTCAATGTCCAACTGTCACATGCAATACGAGGCTGTTGAAAATAACCTGGCTTGTGTCAGGCTTTCATCTTCAAAGCAAAAAAAATAAAGTTATAATTCATTATATTAATTTTTTGTTCAAATTTGCTCCAGCTTTTTCTACTATGAGAACTGCCTTAGAATCTCTGTATCTGAATATTTCTGGTTCATTTGGTACGTTCCTTCCGGCAGCCCTACAGTCGGTCATTTCTTTCTGGGCTGCACGTGTTCTTTTCAGTGGAGATGACTGCTGGACACCAACATCTTGGCTCTAAGTGTGCTCCTTGCTGCTGAGTGTCATTTTTTCTATAAAGTCTCAGCAGACAGAGCAGGGTAATATTGATATAAACTGCTCCATATATATGCGAGGACTCAGAAGTCATGGAAAAATGGAATGGAAAGGCAAATAAGTTTTTCCACAAACTTTTTCCCGGACATGAGCATATCTATTAGAAATATATGTATCTATCCATCTGTATCTCTATTAAAATAAATTTCATGTTGATATTATGGACTGTTGATAGCATAGAATTAGAACGCTCCTTTACTTAAATAACCCTCCTTCAAACCCACACTTCATTTAAATCATGAGAAGAAACACACAAATCCATGATGAATATTCTACAAAATATACGACCAATATTCCTAAAAACTGTAATGATACCTTGTATGTACAAATCAAGTTTAGAAAAAAATTAAGTAGGTCTCTACAATAATTCCTATGCACTTTGAAAATATCACTCTCCAAATCATAACAAAAATATTTTGATTAATTTGGCAATTAAAAAACTAATTATACTAATAAGTAAACAAGCTAAGTCTGAGAAACTGTCACAACTTAATTGAGCTCATAAAAAATAAGATAAGTAGCACTTCTGAGATAAACCCAAATATGAACAAACAAAAACAAAACGAAAATACAGATAGGTGTACTGTGGTGGAGGGTGGGGGAATGCAAAGGAGACTGTCAAGAGCCCAGGAAGAAAAAGAATGCCTGGAAACTGCTTGTAGCAGCAGTTGGACAATACTGCTTGATGTGATGGAATGATATGATAAGTGTATTAACTCACAATTTATAATAAGTTTTAGACATAGGATAACTCCTCAGTGCAACATGGAATATAGTATGGAATCCTAGAAAGCAAAGACATTATGGGGGGCAAGCTTATGACATATGTACAAAATATATTCACTGACATTAAATCATGTCCTACTCTTTGAAATCTTGTAAAACAGAGTACAACTGCCATGGCATATTTGCAAGGTTGTTCATCTGTATGGAAGCACATTGCCTCATTGTCCTTCATGGAGGAGTTGGTGGACTTTCAGGTAGCAGTGTAGTACTTAAGCCATGGTACCACCAGGGGTCCTGGAACATAGTATAGACTTTATTTAATAATATGTCAATATCAGCTTATTAATGGTGGTCAATGTGTCATGCTAATAATAGCTTCTAATCATAGGAAAAATTGGCTATATGGTATATTGGAAGCCTCTTTATTATCCTGAAGAACTAAATATATTCCAAACTAAAGAAAAATATTTATTTGAAAAGATCTTTCAATGCACAAAATCTAAGATAGATAAACCCATTAGAAATCATAATGGAAGTAATGATTCCCTGAGGGTATGGGAAAAATACATTGGTGCTGGGGTTTGGGGGTAGAACTGATACCAACAATGACTGTATAACCCCACTCGTGGGGAACAGCAGACATCAGAATTTTACATGAATGGATTAATTGTATGGTGTGAGTAATAGCAAAAAGAACAATAATAATATGTAATTTATTAAGGGTTTAGGGGAGGAGGAGGGTTGGGGAAGGATGGGAAAAGGGAAGCTGATATCAAGGAGTTCAAGAGAAAAGAAAATCGATTGTAAATGATGATGACCACAATTGTACAACTATGCCTGATCTAATGGAACTAGGGATTCTAATAATATCTGTAAGAACTCCCAATAAAATTTTTTTAAAAACCACAAGAATTTAAAAATTAGGACTTTTGAAACTTTAAAAAATTTTAAATTCATAAATAATGAGAATATTCTTTAAAATAAGAATGTATCTGATAGATTAAATTCTTATAAACTAAGTAAAATATTCTTAAGTGATTTATACTGAGAAAATTATGAAAAGAGTAACTCCTGAGGTTTTAAAGTCAAATCTGAAGGCAGAAATATACAATTTGGAGCTGAGAAGTCCTATCAATTGGAAGC
>NW_022111373.1:25781122-25783604 GCF_000313985.2 Echinops telfairi
ACAGCTCTCCAGCACACCTCCCTTATTCTGGTCAAATGGTTGCCTTTCGGTCCATGAACTGGTTCTGCATGAATAAAATTAACTGTTCTAGAATCCCCCACTTTCTGAATGTTATCCATAGTTTATTATGATACATGATTTTGACTATCTTTTCACAGTCAAGAAAACACAAGTAAACTTTTGCTGGTCTTCTCTTCTTTCAGACAATATTCATCTGACATCAGCAATGATATCCCTTATTCCATGTTCTTTGCAGAATTCAGCTTGAATTGCTGATGGCTCCCTGTCAATGTACTACTGTAATCATTGTTGAATGATCTTCAGTACAATATTGTTGTATTTGATATTAATATATGGTTTTGTTTGATATTTTCTGCATTCTCTAGGCTCATCTTTGGAATGGGCACAAATACGAACCTCTTCCCTTCAGTTGGCCAAGTAGCTGTCTTCCCAGTTTCCTGGCAGAGACTAGTGAGTGTTTCCAGTGTCTCATTAGTGCGTTGAGACATTTCAGCTGGTATTCTAACAGTCCGCAGAACATAAAGCCTTTCCTGCTTTCTGTTTGGATTGCTTCCAGGTAATATAATTGGTCAATGTTAAATGGTTGAATGTTTAATGGTTCTTTTTGATTGAGCGACTGTATCATTTCCATCTTCTTTTGGTGCTTCTTGTATCTTTCAATATTTTGTCCATAAACTTTTAATATTGCAACTCAAAGCTTAATTTTTCTTCTTTTATTTCAGCTTTATATATGCTGAACATGACCTTCCTTTTTAGTTTTCTAACTGCAGGTCTTTGTCCACTTCATTATACTATTCATTTGTCTTCTCTAGCTGCCCTTTGAATTTTTCTATTCACCTTTTACTTCATCATTTCTTCCAATGGCTTTGCTATTGGAAGAGCAAATTTCAAAGGCTCTTCTGACATCCACTTTTACCTTCTTTTTCTTTCCTGTCTTTTAATGATTTATTGTTTTATTTCAGTCTTTCCTCTTCCGTGAAGAGTTATCGTTTCCAAACAGTTGTCCCGCCCGGCTCATCGGCATGGTGATCGCATTCCAGCCGACCTCCCAAGGATGTGCCCTGCCTCACTTTCTCCTGCCGCTCTTCTTTCTTACTTCCCTGTCCCTTTAATTCCCCCATCCACCTCCTTTCCTCATCGTGCCCTTCAAGGTCTGCTTCTTTGGCGTGAAAAGTATTTTTCTAAGTTTTATTTTCTTCATTGCTGTCATGTAGTATTTCTCCTTTTTCATGTAGAATTTGTATTTATTAGATTGACTAACTTTGCTGAGTGCTGCTGAGAGGCAAGGATGGCAAAACTCCGTCTTCTATACTTTGGGCATGTTGTCCATTCTTCGGAGAAGGACATCAGATCTGGTAACGTGGAAGGGAGCCAAAAAAGGAAGGCCCTCACCAGATGGATCGACACCGTGGCTGCAGCAAGAGGCTCGGGCAGAGGAAACACTGCAAGGACGGCCAGCACTGTGCAGTATTTCATTCTTTAGTGCACAGAATCGCTGTCGGTCAGCACTGACTTGATAGCACGTAACAGGAACAACTTAGTTGAACATATCTTCCAAATACGTCCATGTCAGGAGGTAATTTACAGTTTAAATTTGTTTTTAGATAGGCATACTATACCCTTGTATTGCAGTGGGTGGAGAGGAGCTTTCATACTAAGCATTTTTCCTGCCAGGGGAGCATCTAGCAACTTGCTCTGAGTTAGTGCACACAATAACTTCACCTGGGAAGATTCTCTCTGTTCACAGTGAATTTTTTCATAAAAGCAGTTCCCCTCAAGCCTCATTTTTTGTGATGGCAAATTTAAGAGAACAGTGTGCAGCTGTGAATTTTTGTTTCCTGCTCCAGAAAAATGCTGCAGAATGCGATGTTGAACACAGCTCACAAGGACAGCACTGTGGGAAAAACTCAAGTGCACAAGAGGTTTTCTCATTTCAAAAAGGTGAAATGTTGATTGATGATAAACCTCGCTCTGGATGTCTATCAGCTCCCCAAATGAACAAAATGTAATGCATTTGGAGGTTGTTCCACCAGGTCAGATTATTGATCAATCTTTTGATTAATACTGTGTAATAGTGTGTAACAAAAAAAGGCCTGATTTGTGGCAGATGGGGGACTGTTTTGCCACCATGATAATGCACCTGCTCATGCAACCATCTCAGTGTGCCAGTTTGGGCAAAAAACAGCATGCCTCTCTTGCCCCACACACCTGATTCACTTGACTTCACTCCATGTGAATTCTTTGTGTTTCCATGAATGAAGAAGGACATGAAAGGACAGCAATTTGATGATGTAGAAGAGAAGGAGAAAAAACGAGGGAGCTGCTACCAGCCATCCAAACAGATGAGTTTGAAAAATGTTTCCAAGAATGGGATTGCAGATTTGAAAAATGTATTGTGTAATGGAGAGTACATAGAAGGTGATAAGGTTGTTTCGTAACAAAATTTAAATACGAAGTTTTG
>NW_022111373.1:25784137-25786597 GCF_000313985.2 Echinops telfairi
CTTCCACCTAACCTCCTGGTATTGCTACTCTCATTATTGGTCCTCAGGAGTTTATCTGTCCTGGATTCCCTATGCTGTGAGCTCTTATCTATACTAGTATACATGCTCTGTTCTAGCCGGATTTGTAAGGTACAATTGGGGTCATGATAGTGGGTGGGGGGGACACATTAAAAAACTAGAAGGAAGTTGTATGTTTCATTGGTGCTATACTGCACCCTGACTGTCTTGTCTCTTCCTTGTGACCCCTCTGTAAAGGGATGTCCAATTGTCTACAGATGGGCTTTGCGTCTCCACTCTTCCCTCCCCCTCATTCACATCGATATGATTTTTTGTTCTGGGTCTTTTATGTCTGATACCTGATCCCTTCCACACCTCGTGATCACACAGGCTGGTGTGCTTCCTCCATGTGGGCTTTGTTGCTTCTCAGCTAGTTGTTCACGTGTTTATCTTCAAGCCTTTAATGCCAGATGCTATATCTTTCGATACCCGGGCACCATCATCTTTCTTCACTACACTTCCTTACACTTCATTACACTTGCACCCATTTTGTTGTCGGTGATTGTGTCAGGGAAGGTGAGCATCACAGAGTGCTGGGTTTTTAGAACAAAATATTCTTGTGTTGAGGAAGTACTTGAGTAGAGACCCACTGTCTGTCTGTTACCATAATACTTAGCATATAAATATATGTACAGAGATCTATTTCCCTATAGTTATATATAAATATATTTACATATGTATATGCCTGTGTTTAGACCTCTATAAATGTCCTTTGCCTCCTAGTTCTTTTCTCTATTTCCTTTTACTTTTCTCTGTGTCACTAGCATGTTCAACCTCATTCAGCTTACATTAATTTCTCTTCATTACATTGCACTTGATCAAGTCCCCCCAGGCAGCCTATGTAGTCCTTTTCCCCCTTTCCCCTTCTTTGGGTTGGAATAACATGTACCTCCTCGGGTTTGGCTTGACCTTCTCCCAACTGCCTGTACCTCAGCCCTTATAGTGTGAGAAAAGTGGCTTTACTTCTATACCTACTGTGCTAATTGTCTTTACCTCAAGGGACTCATGTTGTCCTTGTCCTTCTGTGATTGGCAAATTTCACTTAACATAATTTCCTCCAACTTTTCCTATCAAATGGCATGCTTCATGTGATCTTCCATACCATATAATGATGCATAATACTCCGCTGTGTGTATGTGCCAGATTTACTAACCCACTCATCTAGGTTATTTAGGTTATTGCCAATTCTTTGCAATTGTCAATTTTGTGACAATAAACATTGGAGTGCAGACAACTGATTGTGGTCTATTTCTGACTTCTTCTTGGTATATGCTCAGTAGAGGGATAGTTGGTTCATAAGGTAGCTCAATTTCTATTTACTTTAAATATCTCCAGATTGCTTTCCACAGAGACTGTGCATATCTACATAACCACCAGCAGTGGAGGAGAGTTTCTATCTCGCCAAATGCCCTCAAACATTTGTTGCTCTCTAATTTTCTGATTTGGGCTATCGTCAAGGGTGTTAGTTAATATTTCATTGTTGTTTAAATTTTCACTCCCTGATGGCTAATGATCGGGATCATTTTCTCATATGTTCACTGATCATTCAGGTCTCCTCCCTAGTGAAGCTTCAGTTCAGGTATTTTGCCTACTTCCTGAGGAGGTTAACTGTTTTCCTCTTTTTTGCAGAATAGGAGGGTATTATAGATTTTAATAATAAACCCTTGGCTGTGTCATCTCTAAAATTCCTTTCCCAGTCTGTGGGTTCTCTTGCTACCCTCTTGGCGAAATTCTTTGATGCACACAGATGTTTTATCCTTGGTATATCCCACTTGGGACAGTGTTTTGTTTGGGTCACTATGAATCATAACTGACTGACAGTACCTAACAAACAAACAAAAAAACATTCTGATTATTAATGGATATTTGTAGCTGCATCTTCGCAGTTTGACCTGTGCCAAATCAGCAAATGAAGGCCCCCAAAGTTTTTCTCAATTAACGATATTAAGTTTAAGTAACACTAGTAAGTCCCTCTACTTTGAAGGCATAGCCATTTCTCAATTGTATTCTGAGTGCCTTCTACGCTGAGGGAATCGTATGCTGGCCTTACGTCAGGCTGTGTTCTGCTGCTTTTCATAAGGGTTTCCGGGGCTAGGCTTTCAGAAATGCTCTCTTTTTCCTTCCTAGTCTATCGTAGTTCAGAACTTCTGCCAAACCTTGTTCTGCATGGGGAACTCTGCTGTTATTTGAAATACTGATGGGCATAGTTTCCCAAAATACGGAAACATATATGGTGTTTCTTCTGGGCCATGGCTTTAGAGGAGGCAAGACTTTTCATGCTTGTTCTCTTCTCATGTCCAGATGAAGATGTCCTGTGCCGGCACACTTAGTATCAATGTCTCTACCTCTATATAACTGTTTCCAGGAGTAGGAAGCCCAGAGTTTCTCCCGAAGAGCTGCTGG
>NW_022111373.1:25786789-25820704 GCF_000313985.2 Echinops telfairi
TACAGGCCTTAGATTCATTTGGCCAATCTCTGATTTATTTAATGTGGCATCCACCATCTTGTGGGCTTGCTGCTTCATCTTCTTATATATTTACTTAAATGATTTTATTGGGTGTTCTTACAGCTCTTATAACAATCCATATATCCATGGTGTCAAGCATATTTTTACATATGTTGCCATCATCATTTTCAAAACATTTTTTTCTCCTAAGACGTTGGTGTCAGCTCCTCATTTTTCCCCTCCCTCCCCCATCCTCTCTCCCTCATGACCCTTGATAATTTATGCTTCATCTTCTTTTATCCTGTTCTCAACCCTGATACCCACAGGAGTCAAGAGAAGCCTTCATCTGACCAGTGACCCATGGACTTGAACTGGACTAAATTAGCCTTTTTGGTAATTGTATGAGTTATTTATTGATATAAATTGTTCTATATCGATACATACATACATATACAAGTGTGGCTGGATTTGCTTCTTTAGAGAACCCAGTCTAACTGGATTTGAATATTTAAAAATGAAATCCTGTAATTTTATGGTCACATTGCACTTGACTACTAGATTACTATTTCACCTTCCATAAATAACATGTTTTGTCTTTCTCTCTAGTACCCACCTATAATTAATAGCTATAATAGATTTTTCTTAATGATTTCTCTCCTCTACTTAAAGAATAATTGTTTTGTAAGCACTTAACCTAAGTGGTCTCTTCTGATATTTGACCAGAAATGAATTTTCCCAGATTTTCTCTAAATCTAAAATTCTTTATTACTGACTGCAAAAATAAATTAACACATGAACATACTGAACAGTGATGATAGGACTGAACAGTGTTTTCTTCTGGTGTACATAAGGTCAATACGGGTCAGAACTTGACTCCATGAAACTTCAGAACAGCAGCAACAATATCACTTCTATTTCCGATCATCTCATGTTATTGTTGGGGGCCTTAAAGTCTATTCTGACTTACAGTGACCTCTATGGCAGAGTGGGATGGCCTAATCGGGCTTTATGAAATCAGACAGGGCTGTGTGTGATCTTCAGGAACACAGACAGCAACCACTGCCAAGCTGAAGACGTTGGTAGGTTCATCATAGGTGCCTTTTCATTGCAGTAAAGACTACCCTTCGTCTGGCTTTTGGTTGAATTGCATTACGCGCAGCTGTGTGATTTACCTGTGTACTCTCATCGAGCCTTCTCTATTTCTTCTAGTAATTTCTGATTCTTTGACTGGAAATTAAGCAGCATGGTACTCATGAATTTTGGTATGTATCCCATCACACTCTGTAAAAGCTCCACAGCACAGATATTCTCTCATATATTCTTGCCTTATATTGCTTGTAACACTGAGAATAAATATTTTAATAATTAAATACTTTCCACACATTTTTCCATGTGATTTTGTAACAACTACTCGTACTTCAATTATTAATTCCCCTTTAAAAAGAGAAAGAAGGGATAGAGGAAAGGAATGGAGTGGGAGCAAGTATGAGAACAGGAGGGAAAGAAATGACGTCAAAATACTAGAGTCTAACAAAAAAGACAATGTTTAATCAAAAAGTAACCTATTCTCAAATTTTTTAAATACTAATTAGTATAAATCAAGTCAAGAACTATAAGTATCCCTTAGTATGCAACTATCCATTTCATTGTAATGATTTTCTTACCTCTTCAGTAAATGTTCTCATGTTCCTCTATTGTATTAAAATGTTATTTTTAATCTCTTTTTACTTTTTTCTCTCATAATTATATATTTATATCTTCAGTTTTTACATACATACATATGTATCATACATACATACATATTTTATCCTTCATAATTGGATAGATGAGGGAAATGGTTTTATAAGGAAGACAGATGATATTATAAATATGACATAGGAGACCTGCATAAACCTCATGTTATTTGGCTTACTGTAACTATAGTCACATGTGAGATGTGCTTTAGGTACTCATGGGAAGATCTTGCATTTTGCATGAAGTAGATTAGTGGATACCATTATATATTCCTTGTTAATTACATTGGAAGGGAGCAACATTTTTTACCAAGAACTAATAAATGGAAAGGACTCACATATTCACAAAGAGTGTATCCATTGCATAGAAACATCTACAGTTGTAAACTCAATCTGTGATCATCCCCTTCCCACACCCAACTTCCATCCTACACATCTTGCTAATTCAGTGTCTTCTCTCACCATTCACTGAAGGCTGAATAACGTGTTGTTTCCTATCTTCAAATATATTTGCTTGTGAGTCAATTTTGGAAGTAGTCGAGAGAGCCCAAAACAATGAATGTTCCCTCTAGACATGGCAAAGACTCCTGAGGAGAGACATTCTGGATTTAATGCTTATAGTTTGGAATTTATTAGAATCAAAGCCTTAAAACAAATAAAGCAGATGTATCATTGTTATACCTAAAGAAACTCTGCATAATTTCAAAGGATGTGAAGTATGTGTTTTTTATGAGAATAGTGATATGAAATGAGTACAGATGTTAATATAGCAGCATGGGAAAATTTTGAAGCAATGCTATTGGTAAATCATAAAAAACGCAAAGATGTGTGAATGCATATTTTTGTTTATCAGAAGCAGGAAATGGTAGCGCAAGGGAATGTCTAGTGTCTAGTGAGGGAAAGGGGGAACTTAGTAATTTGTGGTTATGTTGATTAAAAAAAAGTTAATAGGAGGGAAAACCTAGAAAAGGCTACTGAAACTCAGGAGAGGGTAACTGATCATCATTTTAACAAGTAAAATCTGCTTTCCTCTCTTGTCAGTTCGGTGATCCTTTTACATTTGCCTGACCCTCATATTTCTCTGGTTGTCAATATTTCCAGTGGGGACACACACACACACACACACACACACCTTTTTTTATATCTCTTTGAGCCAAAAAGAAGAGAAAATCCACCCATTATTACGAACACGCTTTTTAAGAAGTTATGTTTCTGAGTGCACAGCCAGGACCTTCTCATGTCTGGTCTACTTTTACTTTGGGCATCGATGTCGACAGTGGTCTCCTTTCTGAAGAACGTCTAGAGTTCAGACTATCTGCTTTCCTACAGATGTTCATATATTTTCCTTGACCATTCTGTTCAAAGGAAAACACCCTGAGCATCTTGATAGTGCGGTTCTTTTAATATTCAACATCATTAATAATGCAAAGGAAGCCCTACTAGCATACTCTACATAAACATTTGTTTGCCGATGTTTTTAACGTGGTCTCAGAGAAATAAGCATAGAGTGAAGCAAAGTTGGGAAGTGTTTCGGTCTGTTGGACATAAGGTCAGAACCTGCCCTCGATCACCTACCAATGAAAGCAATTTGCCTACAGCCAAGTGACTTACGAAGTTGTACTACGCAATGGCAAGCAATGTCACTTTGCACGTTTTATATGTTTATTTTGTTTACTTACCTAAGGGTCAGGGGTGCCTTGAGTTTTTCAAATGATAAGTATTTTGCTATTTACTGAAAGCTTGGGTCCATTGAGAAGCTCTTCTTTAGTCCAAAACCCAAACTCACTGCCATTGAGTCAAAGCCAACCCACAGTAACCGAAATGGCAAAGGTAGAACTGCCCCTGTGGGTTTCTGAGACTGTATCTCTGTATGTGAGTAGAAAGCCCTGTCTTTCTCCCATAGAGCACCGGGTGGCTTCAAACTGCTGAACTTGTGGAGAGCATCCACATGCTTTGACCACTATGCAACCAGGCCTCCCTACTATGCCACCAAAGATTGGTAATTTTGCTTACAAAAAATCAGCAATTAAAAACCCTATGAATCACAGCTCTATTCTGACACTGTAATAGCATCTGATCTCTGTGTGTGTGTGTGTGTGTGTGTGTGTGTGTGTGTGTGTGTGTGTGTTTGGTTTCAGAAGCAGAATTGGGACAGATAATATACTTTGTCTGGTTAAAGTTAGGAAATATTTCAGAGGCATAAGGGCCAACATCACTCTCATTATTATAAAATAAGTAATCATTTATCTTAGACATTTTCTAACTATCAAGCAAATAGTTAAGCATGGCTTATCTTCATCGTTGGGAAAATTGCATTCTGTTATCTATCATTGGAATAATAATTGATCCTGCAGCTGATAAGTAGCAGACCTGTAATTAGAAGCCATGATTCTAATTTCAGTGTTTGCCCCAATTCCACACACTCCTGTCTGTGACTCTATGACCCTATGGGACTTCCTTTGTAGGAGAATCAAATAAAATGTATCAAGTAGAGCAGCTTTTGGAATACTGATTAAGTTTTCATCCAGTTCTCGGAAAAGGTATTTTGTGGCTAGGGAATACTCCCATCATCGAGAAATTCCCATTTACTATGGGCCTGGAGGTCCTGGTGGTGTAATGGCTACATGCTAGACTGTGATTCACATGGTTGGCCGTTCAAAACCACCAGCAGCTCTGTGGGAGAGAAACTGCGCTTTCCACACCTATAAATAGTTACAGTCTTGGAAAACCACAGGAAGTCACTCTGAGTCTGTATGGACTGGATGACAATGAGCTTTTTTGTTTTTTGTACATGGTGTTGAACCAGCGTTTTTACTAGCTAATTGTTGTTATCCTCTGTTGATTCTTTGTTTCTTTTCAAGTTTTTAATAGAACCTCAACTTTATCAGCCATGAGGTTAGATTGAATAAAATCCCCTTCCAACATAGATGAGACTAGATCCTACTTTGATTTTATCCTCTATATACACTGGGTTTATAATGCAATTCAGTCTAATTTAGCCATGTAAACTTAATTCTGAGTCTTATATACAGACGTTGAAAAAATTACAACACTTATTTATTATTGACCATAAATGAGAACACACAGAGTATCTGGTATGGGTGCCAGAAATTTGTAGACCTTGAGTGTTAAGCCTACCTAAGATAGGTGTCAATAATGAGGTAGTGGCCCTATGACCTGGAGAGAGATAAACTTGTCTCTAGTCAGGTAATTTAGGTCTGGGTCAATCATTGCCAAACCATGTATCTACTTGAGGCAGTGTGTTCCTTTCATTGCTTAAAATTTACGTTAGGCTACTTTTTTCAGGTACAATCTATCAATAAGTTCTTTTATGAGACAGCTTCATTTTAATATATGCAGATGGTGCTTTTTTTTTTTTTAAAAACATTTTATTAGGGGCTCATACAACTCTTATCACAATCCATACACACATCAATTGTGTAATGCGCATTTGTACATCGTTTCTCAAAACATTTTCTCTCCATTTAAACCCCCGACATTAGGTCCTCATTTTTCCCCTCCCTCCCCGCTCCCCCCTCCCACATGAGCCCTTGATAGTTTATAAAAAAAATATGGAACGCTTCACGAATTTGCGTGTCATCCTTGCGCAGGGGCCATGCTAATCTTCTCTGTATCGTTCCAATTTTAGTATATGTGCTGCCGAAGCGAGCACAGCAGATGGTGCTTTTATAAAGGAATTTGGCAAGAACATCCTGGAAATCAAAGGACAAGAGCAGCATTTATTTTATTATTTGTTTATTTATTTTTACAGATGTTGGTAAATGGAGAAGACCAGTTTATTAAATCATTGCTGAGTTCCAGGTACTTTATCAAGTTTCTATGTTCACTACTTGACATCAGTCTATTAACTCGAAACCAACAGTACTCTATCTGTTTTTAGAGATGAAACTCCAGGATATTGAGTTAATGCCAAAGATAATGCAGCCAAAAAAATAAACACATCAGGAGTCAAACTAATGTTTCCTGCCCTGAAAGTCCATGCATGATTTGCTGTGTAATAAAAATTATCAATATGGAACTGTTAACTTGGTATCATAGCACATACACAACAGGACCAGTGCAAAATCACAAGGTACATCGATGTAATGATTTTTGAAATAATAACCTCTGTAATTTCTTCTTCTCTCAATAGCTTAGAAACACTCACCTCAACAAGAAACCAAATTATGGGTTGCTGATGTTCTCCCTGTCAGTGATCACTGATTAGCCTGTTGAAGATGTGAGGTGCTGCTTCAATAGCATATGGAAAGCCTTTTGATTTCCTGCATCATTGATTAAGATGACTGTTTGAGGGGATACTCCCCCAAAAAATAAAAACGGAAAAAAGCTCCGCTTGGCCAAGCCTTCTTAGCAAGCATTGTTCCCTCTGATTTAGGTTTGAGCAACACTCTCCGAGTCAGTGCACCATGTCGTCACCTAGGAAGGTCTCTCTCTTCACAGCAAATTGTTTTGTAAAAGCAGTTTTGCTTGAACCTCGTTTTTTGCAATGGCTGATTTAAGAGAACAGCGTGAGGCTGTGAAAGTCCCTGCTTGGGAAGAATGCCACAGAAATTGTTATGATGTTGAACACAGCTTACAAAGACAGCGCTATGGGGGAAATTCAAATGAAGGAGTGGTTTTCTTGTTTCAAAAAATGCCAAGTTTCAAAAAATGTGAAATGTCAAATGATGACAAAACTTTTTCTGGACTTCTCTAAACTTCCCAAATGGACAAAAATGTCGACCGACCATTGAAGAGACGGGGAATTTATCTGGACTATTTTGGAGCTTGGTTCAATGAATTTTAATGGAAGATTTGGGAATGAGAAGGGTGTCTGTGAAATTTGTGCCTCAGGTTTTGACTGACCAGGAAAAAGAGAGTCGAGTGGAAACAGACTGTGCTTAGAAAGACAAGCTTCGAAGCAAGCCAGACTTTTTTTTTCCATGGTCATTACTGGTGATGAGACATGGTGCTATTCTTACAACCCTGAAAGCAAACATCAATCAAGCCAGTGGAAGACACTATCAACACCTTGCCCCAAACAAGTTCGTTAGGAGAAACCAAAGATCAAGAAAATGCCCATTTGTTTCTCTGATGTGAGGGAGATAGTGCTTTTGCAATTTGTCCCACCAGGTCAGATTGTTAATCAAGCTTTCTTTCTGGAGGTTCTGAAAAGGTTGTTTAACAGTGTGTGACAAAATAGGCCTGATTTGTGGCAGACGGGTGGGGAGGGGGGCTGGTTTTGCCGCCACGACAATGCACCTGCTCACACAGCCGTCTCAGTGTGCCAGGTTAGGGCAAACAGCATGTCTCTCTTGCTCCATGCACCTTACTCACCTGACCACTCTCCATGAGACTTTTTTGTTTCTGCAAATGAAGAGGGACATGAAAGAACAGCAATTTGACAACGTAGAAGAGGTGAAGAAAAAATGAAGGAGGGATTACTGTCAGCCATCCAAACAGATGAGTTTGAAAAATGTTTTCAAGAATGAAATCAGAGATTTGACAAATGTATTAAGTGTTATGGAGAGTACTTTGAAAGTGATAAGGTAGTTTGGAAAAAAAACTAAATACATAGCTTTGGGAAAAGAATCTGTTTTTGTTTTTCTTTAGCACCTCCTCGCATATGGGACTGTGAGGGAATTCTCTACGATAATTCAGGCATATTGGTGACTCCATTACACAACTGGTAAATTTTAATTGGCAATTGATATTATAATGAACTATATTGTTTATTACTGAGAGAAGATTATCTGGGTACTTACATCATTGAGATTAATGTTTTTCACCCCAAGAGTTAACAGTCATGAGCAAAGATGACACCCAGGTGGACAACAAATGTGGGAAGAAACGCTCACTATCACTAGCCATCCAGGAGATGCAAATCAAGGTAGCAAGGCATATAGAGTCAATGGCAGAAAAATGTAAAACAAACAAACAATAATTAACCAACACAGAAGAGGCTTCAGAAGAAATGGGACTCATACACTGCTGCTGAAATTGTAAATATGCCCAACTACTGTGGAAATCTATATGGCATTACTTCAAACAACTAGGAATCAAAATTCTATACATTCCAGTAACCCCTCTGATTGCTGTTAAAGAAGCAGGAGTGATAGCATGAATAGACATAGGCACACCATGGTTAGTGCAGCAATGTCCATAGTGTCAGGAGGGTATAAACACCTAAATTCCCATCAGTAGATGAAAGAATAAGGAAATTCTGGCCCATTTGTACAATGGAATAACATGCAGCCCCCCAAAATAATGGAGGGCACTGTGAAGCACTTTATGACATGGAACGACCTGAAGAACATTATGCTTTGTGGAATTTGTCATTCACTAAAGGACAAATATTATAGAATACCACTGTTATGAGGGAAAATATAAAGACTTTCATACCAAAGGGAACACACATGGAGAGTGTCAAGTCCGGGGGAGGGGAAGATGAAGCAATGGTCTACACTGTTGAAGGATGCTAACTTTGATCAATGAAACCTAATTTTCCACAAAAGGGTGAAAAGAAGTCAAAAGGCTGGGGGAGGGTCAGTTATTGGGTGGATTAATTAGTAGTTTAAACTGTGGAATACAAATTTGATGACCTGAAATGTAAATCTCCACCTAATTTATAATGTTTTAAATGTTATTTTTTAAAGAAGAAAGACTCAACTGTAATGAGCACCGCCATGAAGGGGGTTTGAACTCTTAGAAACGTCGGATTGTAAGGCAGAGTTGAGCTGCTCCTTAGCTATGTTAGGCCAGGTTGACGTGAGAAACAAATCCAGTAAAACGCATATATGTTCAAAAAAGAGCGTTATATCAAGAGGTAATTATATATCAAGGAAGAATTTCAGCCCAGTCCAACTCCTCTCTAAGTCCAATACTAGTCCATAGGTCTCTAGTCAGACACACACAACCACATGCAACAGTGCAGAATACAGGAAGATCGCAGGCTGGTGGCTGCAATCATGTGGCAACACTGTTGGTGGGAATATGACATGGCCAACATGAAGGAAGACCAGTATAGAGAGAGGGGACTGTGGGGGAGACCACATCAGGCTGTGACTTGATTGACACATTTGACTCCACCCCTCGCTAGGAATTTCTAGTTGGCATAAATCCTATGACTTACATAGGAGAGGTTTTCAAGACTGTAAATCCTTACCAAAGTAGACAGCTTCCTCTTTCTGCGTCAGAGCAGCTGGTTTGTTTGAACCACCGACCTCGCAGTTATCATTCTAGTGCTTAACCCATTATGCCATAAATTTCCCAAATATATTCTAGTGAGGGTTGATATTAAATAGAGTTGTTTAGAGGGTCTGAAAAGCACATTTATATTAATGTATTATGATAAACAGGCCAACTTAAAATGTTAGCCTTCACAGAGAGACTGACATTGTGACACGGAGCAATGCCACTCCTTAAGGACTTGACATTTCCCCACAATGTCTAGAGAAACTGTAAATAAGTGAAGTACTACAGCTGAGGAATCTTCAGGAGAGAAGCGAGTCTAAAGGAAATAGTCAGCTATGATAACTTGGTTATGACTGGCGTGCTCTAGCCTGTTATAAAGACCTGAGGATTTTTCAAGAGAATCCAGAACCTCATAGTTTTCACTAAAAAGTTCTATTATGTAAATGCTATCAACTAACCAGTAGATAATCCATGACTTTGGGGTACCAGTATTCCGTCTCTATATTAGCCGAAGGAAGTGAGGCTTTCACTGAAGTCATTTTATGGTCAGTCATCAGTTTTTTTATTTTATACCTGAAAATTAATCTGGCCATGCTTTAAGGCCTCTGGAGCTTTTTTACAACATAGTTTTTGGAGAAGTGGTTGGATAATGGATGGACTTCTGTGGGAGAAGGCACTCGCTGCGAAGAAAGGTTGAGGTTAGAAGTCAAGGCTCAAATGATTACAAAACATAAAACTGCAACTGAAACAGTGCTTGAAATGTGAAAGGATACATACAGAAATAGATATATTGGCATCACACTCAAGTATGTTCACTGGACTGAGTAACAGCCCCTTCAATTGTTTTAAGTCTCTTAATATGACATAACAAATATTTTCAGATTGTTGCTCTCAACTTACTATGGTTGTTTTACTTAATAACAGCTACTTTTAATGTGTCAAAGAAGAATACCCTATTGATCACAAAAATGGAAGCTATTTTGTTTTGGGGGAATCCTGATCACTATCAAATAATTACAGTAAATTAGTTCCCATTGGTATTTGAAAGGATTTTTTTAGAGTCTATTTGCCTATTTAAACTAATATTGTGTGTCACTGGATTCGTATAAGGTAATGGATGTGTTTTAATTACATTGGAATTGCTGGGCTTTATATATAAGGTGCACATTCTTACACTGAAAGGAAAATCAATCGGCAATTTCTAAGAAGGAAAATATTTAGCTCTGACTTGGCTGTCACCACATATCATGCGAACATGTTCGGGCATTGTGATGCTGACACTTAAAATATGTGCTTTACTAAGCACAGAGTAAGTGATTTTCTCCATTTCTTCCTTCTGATGGAAGAGATTTTGTGAAGTGAGAAGTTTGGGAGGAACTTTTACCTGTAAGATCATGACTGCTAGTGTGACCATTCATTGTCTCGAAATAATACAAAAGAGTTTCTAGGCAGCACTGAATTGCTTTAAAGAAAGGAAACCCTAATAAGAAATGTTGACTTAGATGGTGCAGATATGAAGGTGTGCACGTGTACTTCCAGTTTGTATCCTCTCACCACTCTTATTCTGGACAAACAATCAGAGAAGCTGGATCCTATGAAGACGAATGCTGCATCAATATTATGGAAAGCTTATTAACAACCTGTGATATATAAATAACTTCACCATGCTTGCGGAGTGAGGAAGTTCTGAAAAACTTGCTGAAGAGCACATTTCAGTCTGGATTATGACTCACTGTAAAAAAGGCCCAAATCATCACAATGGGACAAATAGGTAACATCATGATAGATAGAGAAAGAAATTAAGTTGTCAAGGATTTTTGTCTTGCTTTGTTTCACAATCAATGCTCATGGAAACCCCATCCCAGAGATCAAAAGACATGCTATGCTTGGGTAAATTTTCTTTAAAGCATTGAAATGTAAGGATGTCACTTTGAGGACTAAGGTGTGCCTGATATAAACAATGGTATTTTCAGTCACTTTATATGTATGTAAAAGTTGGACATTGAATAAGGAAGACCAAAAATGAATTGCTGCATTTGAATTATGTACGGAGAAGAATATTGACGGTACCATGGAGGAAGTACAACCAGAATGCTGCTTGAGGTAAAGATGGCAAACTTCACCTCACGTATTTTGGACATGTTGTCAGGAAAGATCAGCATTTGGATTGGATATCATGCATAGTAAAGGAGAGGGGCATTGATCAAGAGAAAGACTTGAGTAGAGGGATTGACACAGTGGTTCCAACAATGGACTCAAACATAAGAACAATTGTGAGGATGGTGGCAGACCTGGTGGTGTTTCATTCTGTGATACATAGGGCAGCCATGGTTTAGAACCAGTGGATGGCATCTAACAACAACAACAACAACAACATTGATTCAAAAGCTCTTATGTGTTAGCAGGAGTTCCAAGGTGGTGAGAAAGGTTGAGCTCTTGATGACCAAGCAAAAGGCTTGTAGTTGCAAACACTGGGCATTACCCTAGAAGGAAGGCCTGGCATTCTCAGCGGACATAGCCTAGGAAACACCCTGGAGCTGTTTCATTCTAACACACATGAAGGAGTTTACTCCATGGAAACCAACAATATACTCTACAACAGGCTGGAAGGAGAGCACTTTCCATCATGGAAACATAGATGTCTTATGAGATCTCGAGCATCCTTTCCGTACAAAGGGGGTAATTAGATGGGCAAGGGAAACCCTTGTGATTCGTGTTTGGGTTTCCCTAGTGGGTAAGGGATATTAAAGAGATATTAAAGCACTGTTGGCAAAGTGACATCGGCAATGTAAGTATGTAATTGATACATGCAGACTACAAGAAAGAAAATGAGTAAAACGTTTTTACATCGCAGGGTACAGAGCAAATTTCACTTTTAGCACAGTTTGTATCATGCTAGAGAACCACAGTGGCATAATAGTTAAGGGTTTAGAGACTAAATGGGTGGTCAGTCGTTCCAGCACACCTGCCACCTGGGGGAAAAGGATGTTGCAGTTGGCTTTTGTAAAGGCTAGAGCATTGAAAACCCCACGGCACCGTTCTATTCTGTCAGCTGCATGTCAAAGGTTGTTAATAATACGTCTTCCACACCTGAAGCTGCTATCTTCTTCATATAGTCTGCATCCTCAGAGTGTCTGTTCAGGATACAGACTGTGTAAGTGTGATGAAAGAATACAACCTTGATGTACATCCTCCTGATATGAAGCCACACAGTAGCCTGTTGTTGTGTAGGACTGCCTCATCGCCCTATAAAAGTCCTGTCTGAGGACAAGAAGTGTTCTTGAATTCCCATCGGTCTCAAGACTATTTATAATTTGTCATGTTTCACACAGTCAAATGCCTTTTCACATTCAATAAAACAAATGTAAAACATCTCTGATATTCTCTGATTTCAGCTAAGATCCACCTGACATCAGCAATGATATTTCTCCTGTTATGTCTTCTTCTGAATTCAATTTGAATTTCTGACAGCTCCCTATATGTCTTATCCTATAGCCATTTAAAATTATATTCAACAAAATTTTACTTGTATGTGATATTATGATATTGTTTAATAATTCCATATTATGTGGAGTCACCATTTGGAATGTGTATAAATATGAATATATTTTAGTCAATTGGCCAGATAGCTGTCATATATCTTTTGGCATAGAAAAGTGAGTGCTTTAAGTGTTGCATGACCTTGTTGAAACATTTCAATTGATATTCTGTCAATTCATGGGGCCTTATTTTTTACTGATGCCCTCAATACAGCTTGAATTTCTTCCTTCTGTGTCATTGGTTGATCATGTGACATATTTTCGAATGGTTGAATGTTAAATCGTTCTTTTTGTTACAGTGACTGTGTATTTCTTCCATCTTCTTTTGATGCTTCCTGCATCAGTCAGTACTTTGCCATAAAATACTTCAGTATTTCAATCTCAGGCTTGAATGTTTCTTGAATTATTTCAGCTTAAATTATGGAGCTTGTTCTTTCTTTTTGGCTTTCTAACTCCAGGTCTTTCCTCAGGTCAATGTAATAATTTGTATTCTCACACTGCCTGTGTTAGTCTAGGTAGACTACAGAAACAAATCCATAGACATTCATATGTGTATAAGAAAGAGCTTTATATACAAGAGCAGTTGAATATGAGAACATCCCAGTCCAGTCCAGATCAAATTCATAAATCTGCTTTTAGCCTATATGCCTGATACCAATCTATAAATTCCTCTTCAGACTCACGAAACACATGCATGTATTATAACAAACTATGAATCGCCTGAGAAGAATGGGAATTCCAGAACATTTCATTGTCTTACATAGAACCTGTACATGTTCAAAGATTCAATTGTTTGAACAGAAGAGTAAATGTCGCATGGTTGATAATCAGGAAAGACTTGCATTAGGGTTGTATCCTCTCAGCATACTTATGCAATCTATATGCTTAGGAAATAATCAGAGAAGTGGGATTGTATGAAGAAGACAGTGGAGTCAGGATTCTTATTAATAACTTACCATATGCAGGTGACACAACCTTGCTTGCTGAAAGTGAGGAGGCTTTGAAGCACTTGCTGATGCAGCTCAGGAATTGCAGTCTTCACTGTGGATTACAACTCAAAGCAGAAAACAAACCAAACTCACTGCCGCCAATTTCAATCTGACTCACGGTGACTCTGTAGACGGGGTGTGTTTCTGAAACCCTGTGAAGTTTTCTGAGGCTGTAGTTCTTCACGGGAGTAGAAAAGCTCATCCTTCTCCCTCAGTTCAATATAAAGAAAAATAATCTTCATATTGAAACCAATAGGTAACATCATGATAAGCAGAGAACTGATGGAAGTGGTCCAGGACCTCATCTTGCTTAGATCCACAACCAATGCTCATGGAAGCAGCAATCAAGACACCAAATGGCACGTTGCCTTGGGAAGATTTGTTGCACAAGGCCTCTTTAATTTATTGAAGCAAAAGGACACTACTTTCAGGACTAATGTACACTTGACTCAACCCATGATGTTTTTAATCACCTCATCTGCATAGGAAAGTAGGGCAATAAATAAGGAAAATTGAAGAATACTTGATTCATTTGAATTATGCTGCTGGTGAAGAACATTGAAACTACCATGAAAGACCAAATAAATCTATCTTGAATGTTCCTTGAATGAGAGATAGCTACTTTGTCTCTGTACTTGGGACATATTATCAGGAGAGAGCAGTCCCTGGAGAAGGACATCATGCTTGGTAAAGTGGAGGGCCAGGGAGAAATAGGAAGCCCAACAATGAGATGGACTGACACAGTGGCTACCGCAATGGGTGCAAACACAGTGGCCATCACGAGACCGGCACAGGACCCAGCAGTGTTTCCTAGTGTTATATGCAGGGTAGCTGTGAGTTGTAACTCTCTCGACAGCACCGAAGGACAACATTCTCTTTCCGGATGTGGTGCTGGACCATGACAGATAACCAAGGCCCCACAGCAGTCTCACTTGTATAGACAACCATATGCATGAGTTAACCCGAGGCATCTGATTCTTGGTCAGAAAGTAGCCAAGTGACCAAGTGACCTTCCCAGACGTTTTTTTAATTCTTAATTATTGAAACTTCATCACTTCACTTGTATAGCTGAAGTTTAGAAATGTGACAGTCTTGTAAGCAGTTGGCTGAAATACACTAGCTTGCAAGATCAAGACTTTTTGTTTTCAGAAAATAAATGTTCTTCACTCAGAAAATAAATGTTTTTCACTCAGAAAATAAAACATATGCAGAGTTTGGAGACAGGTAATACTTGGATGTATTTTTTTTAAGCAAGTGAATTAAAATGGGTAGTTTAAGCAGAATTTTCAAATTCTCAAAGCAATGTGCCTTCCCCTGTTTGGCATTTCCTCCATTTGTAAAATTGCATCTTGAACAGAAAAGACCTGATTTTTTTAAATATTTGCATATTTGTTGTGCCTGTGCCCAGGAGACCATTTGGTGCAAACCGTCCATCTGCCTTTGTTTTCCCATAATTTTACACCATTCACCTCACATCCCTTGAGACTGTATTTGTGCCAGGTTGAAGATTATTACACGGCTGGCATGTATGTGGACTGTTCTGCAGTAAGGCTCTGTGCTCTTGCAAGGGGACGACTTTGCTGGCATTCAACACAGAGCTGGGTTCTTCGACTGCACTTAACAGGGGCCTTCAAAAAGTTCATGAAACATTCCATTATCATTAATTCCATTTCCCATGCACTTTCTGATGCTCCTTGGGAGTTATCAATAAGAACATGGAATATCAATAAGAACATGTGGCAAGTGATAGCTAGTCAGAATTTATAAATGACATCTTTTCTACTGTAAGCTGACCTGATCTGAAATGTATGCCAATCAACTTGGCTGACTGGAAAGTCTAACAATTATTGAGAATTCAGATCAGTATCTAATAATTTGCTTGTTCTATATGATTAGGTAAATACTTAAGGGATACAAAGTTAGGTAAGTTATTTCTTCACAATACAAATAATCATTACAATAACAAAATTGTTAAATGCCTACTAATGTCAACAAGATTGCTGTCTCACTTTGAAGATATAGAACATTTGCATATGGAAGAAGAAATAAATGGAAATAGTACTTGACCTAGTAAGAGCACACAAGCTGTGCTTTGGATCATGTTCATAAACTGTGGATGGACATTTCTACATCATTTGGCCTATTTTTCTTTTCACTCCAATTCTTATTACGTGGAGTCAGTAAGCTATACATGGATTTGTAAGGTTTTTTTTTAGTAACAAGTGTGTAAAAATAGCGTGAGGGCATCGTGCCCAGGTTGATAGTCTGACTAGACTAACAGTTAACTGTGTGACACTACATATGCTCCTTACTTACGGCGGTATTTAATCTTCAATACAATAAGGATAACAATAGTACTGTTTCATATGTATTTATATAATAAGGTTATTAATAATGAAATACTTTAATAAGAAAAAGAGCACTTGGAGAACAAAATGACATCCTGTAAGTTTTTGAATTATTATTAGTTGCTATTCTTATTACTACTAAAACATAGCAGGTATAAAATCCTGTTTGTCACATCAGAAATAGAATCTGCATCATTATCTATCCTTGAAACAAAGAAGCACAGCCAGTAACTGAACAACTTGCCCAAGGTCACACCGCTAGAGAGCCAGAATTAAAACTAAAGATAGCCTTGTATGGAGAGTGACCTTTAACCCACTCTTCTGTTTTAATAACAATAGCACAGATGAACAGAACCAGAAATCCTAGGCTGTATATAGCCTGATTCCCTTGCTTAGAAGGTTCTCCGCTTTTATTCCTGAAGCTGAAGATCAAATCATCATCGCTAGATTTCTCCATGTTCTGTTTGCTCCCTGCCCCTCCCCTCCCTCCTGCTTCCCAAATGTCCTAGGAGCAGATGTTTCTATTTTTCATTTTTTATTTCAAAACTAATTATATTTATGTAGCTTCTACATTTTCTCAACTGTAAATTTTCTTTTCTGTACACGCTAAAGATATTGTGGTGATTAGTAACCAGGTCCCTGAATCAGGCTCAGCAATTATAAATGATCAATACATGAAGGTGGAAAAAGAAAAATATGTTTCTTCTCCTTGGAGTATTTCAAATAAGCCATGGTATGAGAGTCAATGTGGCACAAATGGCTAACTGACTTGATTGTGAAACAAAAGGCACCTCAGAAGAGAGGTCTGGTGATCTACTTCCAACGAATTATCCATCAAAAGCACTATAACCCACTGGTCCACACTGACCGTATCGGACTGTCAAGAGGTTTAATTGCTTTAATCGATGTATAAAGAATTACACATCAAAAGTACTATAACCCACAGGTCCACACTGATCATATGGGACTATCAAGAGGTTTAATTGCCATCAAAGGAATTAGTAAGCCCTCATTTTTAGTAAATTCAACTGTGCTGTTGTTAAAATTATATGCTGCAGAACATCCACCAATTTGGCGATTTCTATATGCACAATTCATTGACATTGATTGAACTCATGTTGTGAAAGCATTCTGATCTTCCTTTTCCAAGTTGTTCATCCTCCCATGTACATAAAATCACTATACTTCAAGGGTTCTATCTAACCTATCAAGTTGGTGTCAGTCTGACCGTATTGAGATAGATGATCAAGTAACCCAGTACTCAAGGTAGAGATCCTTACTAACTAAACTATTGCATAGCTTTAAGAAACTTTAGTAGACATTTGTAGTTTAAGCTTTAAGATTATCTCAGGGAAATAGTTTCAGGTATTTAAGATTATCTCAGGGAAATAGTTTCAGGTATTACTCCCCATGTTTCCAGAAAAATCTTGATTTGGTGATAATTTGAGATTTTGTTCTACTATTTCCACTTTCGAATAGGATTTTTCTATAAAATTTTGATCAAGATGTTCAGTAATGCATCTTATACCTGTACATTTCTAGTTATTCTGGTCTCATGGCTATGTTGTTAGAAGTATATATTGTTGTATAAGTATCTGTACATTATATGTTTCTTTTTGTCTCGTGTTTAAGAAAGTAAATGTTTATGAAATCAATTATCCACACATTTCATTTCTTTTTCCTATTCCTGATGGCCCTTCTTCAAGTACGTAATGCAAGCACATAGTGACCAGTGCTTTCCCTTGAATGCGTGCTTGCAAACTTTAGTTCTGGAACTATACTGCTAACTAAGAGACAGAACAGAAGCACTAAGTACATTATTAAAAACCAACTAGTAGGCTCATAAACCTTGATCTTCACCCTCTAAATCAAGAAATTTATGTTTTGTGATTTATTTGCCTCACTAGTTACCACCATTTTCTGAATGGACCATCAATTCACACAAAGAAACAGTAGACATTTTCATTCCTTTTCTCTGGTGTTATAATCAAATTAGTTGTGTCATCTCTGGATTCTATTATTAGGATCTATATTTCACTTCATGGTAAAACATATTTTGTCTGTGAGTGTTCCAAAATATATCAATTTTCGACATATATTGAATTATTTCTCTTGGAGAATAAGAGAAATTTGTTGGTCAGCAACCATGTTGCTTAAAATTTCAGGCTTTTATTCCCTTTCTTATTAACTATGACTTTATGCAGCTGTGAAAATTAGGCTGTTCCCTCAGGTTCCCTAGAAGCATAGAATGGAGTAATGTATTTGATATTGCTCTCCTAGTTAGAGTCTTTGAACTTCCACCCATCAACCTTTCCCTTGTGGGTCTGTCCGTGTGGAGAAGGCAAGGGAAGATGCTGATAGACTTTATGATTCTACTGTAATGTTTGACAGGGTTATTTAGGATTGAAAATTTAGCATGGGAATTAATCACTATTAGCAGTGGGCTGGATATAAAATGAGCCATCTCAGAACCAGGAAGAGGAAATCTCATTTCCAACAAGGAAGAAGAGCCAGGGGTGAAGTATACCCCACGGATCTTGATATCCTAGCTCATTTAACCTCCTGGATTTGGAGAAAGCTGCGACGCCCACAGAGTGCCAGAGATGTGGCAATGGTAGGAGAGGGAGCACATCTTCAAGGCACACCCGTGCACTTACGGCCCCACAGAGGGAGAAAAACGGAATTGTCTTCAGGCAGGAGCTTTCCTAGAAGAACAAGGTATAGACTCAGAAAGGGCTTAGTTTAAGTTTACCTTGTCTACAAGCTAATCACTCTCATCTTGAATAGGGCCAGTGACATAGTCCATGTTTAATAATTCTGTTTTCAATGAATGGATGTCTTTCTTATCTTCTGAGAATTCTTTTAAGACATATTTTTTGTTATGTGTATTTTTACATATCTATCCAATTAACCTAAAAATATTTTCATGTCAATGAGTTATCAATTAGGTGAATGCAATCATTACATACATCATTTTAATGTCAGCTGCACATATATTATAATCACACACATATTTTAATCTAGTCCTCAATCTATATTCTGATCAATTGATTTATCTCTTCTGTGGAAATTATCACATCTTATTTGAGCCAGAAATCTTAGAATATTTTTTTGTTGCTATCATATTAAGGAGGGCTTTCCTCACTGTTATTACTTGAAAAATAGTTGTGCTTTTTAATTTTCCCTCAAACTATTAGGTAAATGTTATATCAATATGTTGGCATCCATTGGAAAAGCATCAGACTTGGTCATATGGCTTTTTGCCTACTTAGGGAGCCCTGGTGGTCTCACGGTTACTCTTTGGGCCACGATCCACATGGTCAGAAGTTGAAAACCACCTGCAGCTCCACAGCTCCGCAGGAAAAAAATTGGGCTTTCTACTGCCATAAACAGTTACAGTCTTGGAATACCACAGGGGGTTACAATGAGTCAGCATTGACGATGGAAGTGAGTTGAGTAGTGCAATATGTTTTAAAATTTTAATGAGTTATAAATCCTAGAAGATGTAGAATTTGTGTTCTTTTGATTGACATTAAGTGTATTAGTTTCATTCTTCTGTTTTTGTGCAGGATATTGTTATATAATTTTAGAGAGCCATTTTTCTATATTTTTCTATTTATTCAGGTAATAGTAATCAAGTTCGGGTAGAAAATAACAATATAAATGATCTAAATATTAGCTGTCATATAGTTTTTCCTGCTATAGGAAAAAGACATTATGAGAAAATTACTACAGCCAGGATCTAATTTTACTACTAAATTGTTCCATGTGCACAATCCCAAAGTCCCCGAAGTTTGCATTACTATCGTCAAATAAGGAAGAATGTCATTTGCTTGTCTTAATTACTTGTCCACTTATGTCTTTAAGAGATTTGCATATTTAAACCATCTAATTTTATTGGCCTAATGCTCAATACTGTGTCTTCACAACATCTATAAAAATTGTCAAGGTATATTAAAGAAAATCAAATAAATATATTTGCTCAAAATGAATTAGGAGACAGGCACACATAAAAACCAAACCAGAACTCTTTATTGTGGAAAATTACACACATTAGAAACATACATTTTGAAAGAGAAGATAAGCTAGACTATTAAGAAAACAAACAAATAAACAAACCTAAACTCACTGTCATGGAGTCAAAGTTGACTCATGGCAACTCCATAGGATAGTGTAGAAATGCCTCCATGAATTTCTGAGATTAACTCTTTAAGAGTAGAAAGCCCCTTGGCCCACGGTTTTTCCAGAAATAAATTTCTAAGTGTAGCATGTTCAATGGTTGGAAATTTTTACCCCTATTGTGAGTACATTGTGGCTTTTATTAATGTAAATCTTTCCTTAATGAAACCACGCTCTATTTAACATATAAAACATACATAGCACAGAAGAGAGACTAGAGATGACATGGACCATGCAAATTCAGTGAGTCAGTTCCAAGTCAATTTCTTTGTGTTTTAAGAGATTAAAAAAAAAAAAAACACTTCAAATTTATGTTAGTTGATGATGGAGGGAAATTTATCCTCTAAGATTTTGCAGGGAGTAGGGAAGACTATAGGGAATAGCAACAATATGTATATCAAGCATCAGATTCAAAGCAGATAATATTGTTCAATCTAATGCCAATTTTAGCTAACTAGTCAATGTCTCAGAATCTTACCCAATATTCTCTTCTTTAGAATTTAGCAATAAATTGCCCTGTTACTTTTCTTTCTTCAGGTTACTACCAATAACCAAATGCTGCCACAATCTACACTCTACATTATGACATCTACTGTAACATGGCTTGTGGATTTCACAGTCCTCCTGCGTCTCTTCTCTGCTTCTGTGCTATTCTAAATCCAGCCACCTTGTATTTCATGTAATCTCTCTAGGGTTAACATATGAGTTGTTTAGCTATTGACTGTGCATTGTCACCATTTAGCCAAACTCTTGTTCTGAGCTCTATGACCATCCATTTTTCTGATTTCTACTTTGGATTCTCTGGGTGGTAGTGGGAGAAGATGGCACGAAGCCCTGCATTTTATTTATGAAGGAAAGTCAGGAAGGTGGCTGGAGGCAGAGCGCCTACAGAGGATACTCGCGGTTTTCATAATGTATTAGGTAGATTAATGGATGTAGAAGTTTGGGGGCATGAAATACAGTTTAAAATATTGCAAGGGATTGCTGAATATTCTTTGCCACCTATTTCATGATTTCTTGGTTCAAATTTTCTTTTCTCCATGCCTCATTTTGGGTTTATGTGAAAGACTCTATCTATACCATAGCAAGCCAACTGTGAATACTGCACAATTTATAATTATCATAAATAACACAAGATGCTGAGCTTTAAAAATCAAAGTGAACAAACTTCTTGGTACTCGCAGGAAAAGACTATTTTCAACTCTTCGTGTCTATTTGTGAAGAGACTAGTCTTACCAGAAAGCAGTATAAATTTGGAATTCACATTTGTTTGGATGGTTTCCTCTTTAAACTCGGGAAAGATTGTTTCTTCTCCCATATATTTATCACTAGTGCTGCAAAGAACATTTTATACAGCAGAGTCTCAGAGAATATTTGAGAAAGGAAAAAGTGAATAGGGGTTAGATGAGGAGGAATAATAACTAAATAAAAGGTTAATTGTCATTATGAAATCTCATTTCAAGAGTGATTTAAAGTGTAAAAAAGTATCGTGGCTCAATCAGGAAGCACCTAGAGTAATACCATCTGGAAGACACACAGCTTTCACATTCTCTCCTTCGCAAAATGTATGTCCAAGTTCAATGCTAATGGTCTTATGTTCTATTGAAATACCATAACTTGCTGAAATACCATACACTTTAAAGCTCGTACTCTTATTTACATTTCAAAGGAGATTTTTTTTATCAGTTCACATCACGGTGATTCAAAGAATCATTAATAAGGAAAGCCAATTTGGGAAACATTTGTGGCCTCCAGAGCTCTGCAAATTTCTAATTCTGTAAGCTCATTTGGTTTCATGTCCTTGCTCTTCTCTTAAAAACAACAAAAAATCAAACAAATAAATAAAAGTAAAGTCAGGAAACACAACGATACATTGTTGTACCGAATAGATGTCAAAATTTTGCTCAATAGAACTGTAACCAAGCAGTAAATCTTTGATATAGAAGTTCTTTGGAGGCATTAGTTAATCCTTACCTTTGTATATTTTGCACAACTGAGTTCTAATAAATCAGCCACAGTTTTATTTATCCAATGTTACAGTTTCAATTCCTGGGTGAGTCTCATAGCTCTCATTTATTCCTGCCTGCCAAAGTCAAATAAAAGAAAGATTAGAAAATCAAATCTTCATAGCTCAGTTATCTTTGTATTATTGCATCTGTGATTATATGCGAATATTGAGGGAACAGATTCTGTGGCTCTATATGTCATCGATCATACTGCCTATTTGCTTGCATCCAATTTATCCCATTTTATAATATTAATTTTAAGCAATTACCCTTGTAATACATAAGTACAATCTCTTTACAAAAGACTCATATGACATTTACTTACTGAGACCAATGTAACCCGCAGTGGAAAATATTTTTTAAATCTGTCTTTTTGTTATTCATTATTTTGTTTGCTTACATAATTTCTAAAACAAGGCAAAAATTCCATTTCACATTAAAATAATCTAAAACATTGGTGTCCGTTTTTCAATCTCTGTAGCAAACATTATTTAACAACAAGTAGTTTACTTCTATTAGCTTAATCAACATATGTCTCTTTGTTTGTTTCCTTTCAAACCATTGTATTAGGACCTAATCCAGAAATCATACCATTCCATAGTTCAATTATATCAAGCATTGTTTTACAATTGCTACATTTCAAAACACTTTCTTCCTTCTTGTACTCTTTGATATCAGCTCTTCGTTACCCCCCTATGTCCCCTGCTGTACTTCCTAGGAACCCTTAATCTAGTTTTTGTCTCTATAAACTCATCCATTCTGGGTTCCACATAAAAAAAATATATAGAAAACTACATAAAAGAAGGTCAAGAAGGCTACCAATAAGGACAAAATACAGCTGAGGCAAACCCCAATATGGAAAAAAATTTCAGAAAAACACAGGAAGTATTAAAAACCAGTTCAACAACAAAGTGTATGAAAAGGGACATCCGATGATGAGGTTTTAACCATTCGAGTCAGGTATATCATTTTATTTTACTATTAACATCTCTATAATACTCTCTGTCTGATCACCAGATTATTCCCATCTCTAATTATGGTTAGAGGGAATCACAGGAGGCTTATACCCTGTGCATATACCGAAAATGTATTTCGGGTTTCCACTGGAATCCATACCCTTCTGCACACTAGAATCTCATGATTTAAGCTTTGATACTATTTCTTCCTTCAGCTTTGCATTATAAAATTTATAATCCTGGATAACGGATGTTGATGAGCTTCCTCCAGGTGGCTTAGTTGATATCTCATGTAGATGGTTGTTTGCTCTAAGACCCCAGATGCTATCCTATTGATGGGCACAATCTAATTTCGTCAGCACACTTTGCTATCGAACCTCTATCTACACTGTTTCCTTCATGCGGGCGAGTATCAAGCAACACCATCTCATTGTTCTTAGATCGAAGCTAGGATTCAGTGTAAGCCTCACATCCATTCCTGAATCTATGTTTTCTATTTATCCCTGGTTCACTTTACAGACCGCTTTTCAATTTTATGGTAGAGAATCTTATTGGCAATCTCCCTGGGTTGTAATGACTTTTCTCTTTAGAGTGTTGTTGATTTAGCCCATGATAATAACTTAAAAACCCTTTTGAGAAAGGGATATTGAACAAGTGTAAGCTAACTACAAATCTGAGTACATGGATTATTACTTGTACAGAAAAAAATCCTTATGTGATTGGATTCTATTTTCAAAAACAATATGAGTTGATGGTCAGACAAAACTTACAATAATATTCACTGACAATGTCAGACACAAGTTTGTCACAATAGTACATAACATTAATTCAGCAAATACAGCATTGAAGTACTAAGTAAATGTTAGTCTGTCTACAGACCATTCAATACTCTGGGTATAACTGTCTTCTGCTTCTTTGCACACCCTGTAGTTTTAGTCTTATCCTCCAGTTACAGGTGTTTGAGGTTGAGCCTAATTTGCCCAATGGGTAAATTGCATCCCTCTGGTATGGCCTTTGGAGTATGTTGTGTGTCTTGAAGATCCAAGATTCAATGTCCCAGCATTCTGTGACACATGGTCTGGGCCCCAGGGTGTGTACAGAAACACAGACCAATGGCCTTTTAGGAGCCTGGTACTAGCCATACTCCCTCATTAGGGCCCTTGAAAGTATTGCTAGTCATCCCCCCACTCACACTAGGAAGTTGGTCCTTCCTCTTTTTCTACCAACAGACATATTCTTGTCTTCTCCAAGACAACATCACCATTTCTTAGATCCCCTTTCTGCCTCTTAGCTTTTTCTTCTTTTTCACTGAAGTAATTCTCAACCAATAATTTTCAGAGGAGACTCTTTGGGTATGAAATGGAATTCTAACTTGTGTAGAAATTTCCTTTTCATGGAAATGCTAATTGAATGAATATACTCATGTAGTTCCACCAGGATTTTGAAAATAATACTCTGCTAATGTCCAGAAACCAATATTGCCACGAAGAAATCTGACCCTTCCTATGATGCTTTTTTTTTTAGGAATATTTTCTCTCTCAATAAGGGTACAGAGGGAGAAAGACAAGCCTTTCTACTCCAGCACAGTCTCGGCACCCACAGTGCGGTTCTCTTCTGTCCTGTCGGGCTGCTGTGAGTCGGAACAGACTCGATCACGTGAGGTTTCTCAGAGGTATTTAGAAAAGTCCTGGAGATACCGTGTTAGACATCCACTGCTGAATGAAAAGCCCTTTGTTCGAATCCATCCGCTATAAAGCATTAGAAAGATGTGGCAATCTGCTTCGATAAATAGCACAACCTTCAACACTATATGGGCAAGTGCTACTCTGTCCCATCAGATAATTTTGAGTTGAAATCAATGAAGATAATGGGTTATAAGAAGACATATTTAACGGTTTCTCATCATTATGAGGCTTGTGAGCGTTCATGGTGGTGTGTGCCTGATCTGAGTCATTTTACCATCATTTTCCTTGGTTCCATAAAGCTTTTCAGCATGAAGGCTTCACATTTTCTTCAAATACCTGATGTTTTCTTATTACTTGTAAATTATTTTCTTGTTTCTATATTTGTTTCTCCTAGAAAATCCAGTCAATGACCAGGAAAATTTACAATCTCTTCGATTCCCTCTTAACTTTTCTCAGACTTCCCATAGTATCATCCTTTTGCACTTTGGAGATAATTCCATCATCGCTTGTATACACCTATTTTAATGATATATGGATGATTTTAATTATCTTTGGAGAGTACCCCTCCCCCCAAAAAAGGGCTCAGGTTTAAACTTCAGTTTTTAGTAAAAACTCTCAGACAATATTCATGATTAAGAAGTTTTTAAAGGAAATTTACAGTTTCCAATGTAAATGTACTTAGTGAAAAATGTTCGGGATACAATTGGACAGTCAGAACATTACAAAGAGCGTTCAGTGCTGCTAACAAATGCCCAGGAAGCATGCTCTCCCTCTGCAAACTTCAACTCATAGGCACTCAGCTCCCCCGGGAAGTGCCCACAGACACTGCAGTCAGCAAGTCAGCCTTGGCAGGCAGCTTTCCTTGCTCTGTGGGTGGGAAAGTCCAGCATGCCTCTCGCTCTGCTCCTGGTTCTAATGCCTCCCCTCTCCCACTCCTCCGATATTATAGCAGTTTTCTGTATTAAGGGAGTTTATGTGCAGGAATCTTTGGGTCTACACCAGGCTCTTGCTAGTAATGAGATTCCACTTCTGTTTGTTTCTCAAAAGGCTTATTTTGTGCCCCCTCAAAGACAATTCAGTGAATCCCATTGACAATTACTAACAAATGAATTGTATCCATGTTCTCCTCAATCTTCCTACCTAGCCCATCTAAGAAATGGTCTTTTGATGGGAGTTACAGAGAAATCAGTTAGAAGGTCCACAAAATAATTAATTCACTGCCCTTTTAGAAGGGCTTATAGGTATTTCCTTTTTCTTGCTTGTTTGGTTTTATTTTTATAAAATAAAATAATATTGGATATTTAATAGGGCAACAAGCTGATCTGATTTATTTTATGTAAGATTACTCTAAATGCTATGTAAAATATAGCTTGGGTATAAGTAAGACTAGGAGTAAGAAATAATAATAGTTGTATATAACTGTCTAGGGCAGTGGTTCTCAACCTGTGGGTCGGGACTCCTTTGGGGGTTGAACGACCCTTTCACAGGGGTCACTTGAGACCATTGGAAAAGACATATTTCTGATCATCTTAGAACCCAGACACCACTCCTCTATTTGTATCCAGGAGGGTCCGCCCACATGCAGTTACGCCCATTCGAGTACCCAGCATGAAGACTGTTACCCATACTACACCATGCTTCAAGACAAAATTTCATTTATTTGTCATTAGAAATAAATATTTCACAATATAGAATGTGTTTTTGTGATTAATCACTATGCTTTAATTATGTTCAATTTGTAACAATGAAAATACATCCTGCATATCAGATATTTACATTATGCTTCATAACAGTAGCAAAATTACAGTTAGGAAGTAGCAATGAAAATAATTTCATGGTTGGGGGTCACCACAACATGAGGACCTGTATTAAAGGGTCGCAGCATCAGGAAGGTTGAGAGCCATGGGTCTAGGGTATTGTTTAAATTTATGTTGGCAGTGTAGGTGAAGAGAATGGACAGTTGCAGGATAAATTTAGGATGTATAAATTTAATATGGAATCTAAAAGATATTGGGAACAGTTCTTCAGTTTTCCGTTTGTGAAATTGATGCTCCACATGTCAGGTGACAGAGTGTTTTTAGGGTCATGTTTTCCCATTGGATATATTGTTAAATTAATGGATAAACAACTATAGCCATCATATAAGGAGAAAAAAGTGGTCAAGAATGTAAACCCAGTAGCAATCAGTGTCAGAAATATTAACATTCAAAAATATTTGAAAATAAATGTTGAATTAATAAATTTAGCTATAGAAAGAAGTAATAAATGTCCTTTGAAGTCTTTGGTTTAACTTTTATACTTTCTCATATTTTCTTCTACTTTATCTTTTCTGCATTCTAGAGAAAATTTCATAGTCTCTTATAACATCAATTTTTGTCTTTTCTTTCTCTTTTGCCTTTTTAGTGACCATTTGTTTCCTTTATATAACATGTCCTTCCAAAATTAGCCTTGTCTATCATTCATTCCTGTTCAGTGTGTCCAATCTATTCTTGTGGTCGTCTTTAAGTTCAGATGGGATCTACTCAAGAAAATATTTTGACTTGTGTGCACTTGTTTTAATATTTTTAGTCTCAGCTTACATGTGAGCAAATGACAATGTGTTCCACAATTAGTCACTGGTTTTATTCTGACTGATAGTATTGCCCTTCTCCATTTTCTCTTTCCATAGAAGTAGTCCATTTGAACCTTGTAATGAGGTGCACATCTATTGTCACCATCTATCTTGTTGAAAAAAAACCATGGCAATTTCTATGAACATATAATGTGATCCTTGGTGTCATTTATGTTACAAAGATCTTATTTTCTAAATACTGATCCCGTTTCTTTGTTTCCGGCAATCCCTTCAGTGTACCATCACTTATTCCACTACCTATGTTTCTCCTTCTCAGTTCTTCTTCTTTGCTAACTCTTCTGAACTTTGCCTGTGGGTGAATGGCTGATCTTAAATGCTTGATTGTTCTACGGTGTGTATACCTCATTAAAGTTATTATACACTTTATAGAGCTGTCTCTTGTGTGTTCGAAAACTGGGCCATGATGGTGATCTCCACTCCAGACGTGAAGGGTTACTGAGGGCCATAGCTTCACGAGTGCCATCAGTCTATATCTCACCAGTTCATCTTCTTTTTTAGTTTTTCTTTTTATTTAACATTTTCCCCCTCTGACCCAGGACTGCTAATATAATCCTTTTCTTAACTGTCTGTGGTAGTATCCAGACACCGTTTCCTTTCTCTGGCCTTCAAGTTATGGAGACTGGGGTTAACTTGGACCATTTCTCCACTGGACTAATCTTTCCACCTGTCTTCTGATGTGTCATTCCTACCGCAGTAACTGATCATCAGTGGGGTAAGATCTCATAGTATTTTAGGTTTCCTAGGAATCTGTGCTTTCTTTCAACAGATAAACTGATGACACGCCTGCACAGAGGATCATAAACAGTTAATCAGCAACTGAATGGATTTTAAATTGAATCAATAATCAAAATACTTTCTTGTGTGTCTTCAAATACAAACATCATTATTACATTTTAAGCACTTTTGAAATTCTTGCATTGTTAAATATACAAGATATAATATTAAGCTAAAATTATTTTGAATGTAATTTCTAACATGACACTGAAATTCAATTCCTTTTGTCCCTTTTGTTTTAATTCACCACCCTTCAGTGTTAAGAATAACCCACTGATATATTAGATCATAATGAATGTACTGCCATTTCTGATTCTGATGTCATCCAGTAGATGCTGAAAATATTTTTCAAATTCTTGTATTGAAATTGCTTGTCTGCCACAATTTAGTCATTCTTATCTGTTACTTGTGAGTATATTTGATGTATTCACAGAAATAATTGGTCTCTTGTACTTCCAAAAGAAATTTTATAAATGGAATTTAACAAATACTTAAATATTTTTGAAACATTAAGGATTTAGATGTGCTGCTTTGGGTAAAAATACATTATTTTCAGAGTTACTCAGAATCATAACAAATATGCTTTGCCTATTTAATCTCCTGTGCATCCAAGACTGTGTGCTTCTGACAAGTGCTTTCTTGATTCATTCAAAGCTACAAAATCCACATCTGTTGCTTTACTATTTTTGAACCAGTTTGGATATCACAAAGAATGTGGATACTGGTTGTGTTCATGTCGTTATGATATATATGGGTTGTTTCTAATAAAGAGTCCAGGTCCTATTGATAGTGAACACACTTAGTAACAAAAATATATGTGTGACAGATTGAATTGTCAGACACAAATGCATTCCACTTAAAATAACCATTGCAATTGTCATGCATTTCATGAGCACCAGTTGTTGAAGGGGAAATAGTAGAAAGAACACACTTTTGTAGCCAGTCAATACTAGGTCCGAACAAATGTCTAAACCTCAAATTCTTAATGAACTCGTTAAAATGACAGCTCTTGCTTCAGTTGGCCATAGTGTCAAGAAGGAAGAACTCTTCAGGTCTGCGAGGCACAACGCGGGCCAGTCGTTGTCGCCACGACATAATCTTAGTCTCAGGAGCGGTTTCATGCCTCAATACATAAGAACAAGATGCACTATATAGGGCTATTAGTGTTTGGAGACTTTCATGGAAATTCTCAGAGGAACACAGCCCTGTTCCCTTCAACAATCAATGCACCTCCTCATTGTCAGTCTCTTGCTGCCCTTCTCTACCAAACGTGATTTCCTTTTCAGGGATTGGTCTCCCCTTGGAAAATGACTGCTCTCTAGCATAAAAGGAATGTAAAGGAAGCCGTCCGTGGTGAGTTGGTGGACTGAAGTGAATGGAATAACATGTCCTGAGATTTTGGGGCAACCATAGATATAAAGTCCTACAGATGGAATAAGACAAATATATGTGAAGCATTGAAAGGAATTCAAGAGAGTTTGCTCAGAAAACCAGAGTGATAAACATTAGGAAATGAGGTTACAGAAGGAGCTGGAAGTTAGATCATTCAGGTAATTATTTGAAGATTCAATCAGATGATATTTATAACATTTTGGCATAAAGTGGTGGCAAGTTCAAAAGGTCCACTTTAATTTTTACTTCGTCTGAAACAAGCATATCAGAAATTTTGAACCATGGAGGTTAGATTGCATTCTTTAAAATATAATTTAATTCAGCAACATATGGGTATGTCATGACTTGGAGAAATTATGACTCTCAGATGAACTGAATTGACTAAGTGTCGGAATAATCATTGTAAACGAAAATAGCAAAGAGACTAACAAGAGGTTTTAAAGGTTTAGCCTACATAATAAGCACAATCTTGAATTGAATGAGCTGAGAATTTTTAATATAACCCCTGGCATTCCCAATCAAAGGGGTTTTAATTACAAAGGGGACCTAAATCAGCAATATTACCTGAAAAAGCAATTATTAGAAGTTGCTGCAGTCAATAAAAGCCACTTTGCTTTCCAAAAGCTTTTCACAAGAGAAGAATAATTGTGGCAGAGATCAAACAAATGTCAGTATCAAGGCAGTGCTGACAATTGAGATATGGGTGGGCGGGGGAGTGAGGAGAAGGCAACAGTATGAGAGGACAATATCCCGAACAGAAGGAAAATTCCTAAATTAGGCTTTTGATGAAAAATATACATAGAGTTTAATGTGGTCTAGAAATTATCAAATACCTCGGGTTAACAGGGAATTAACAACACTCATCCAATTTCATTTCTAGTGTTGATGTGGTGGGCTGTGGGTGTAAACATAGAATATAACAGGCAATATTTGACTATACTGCTGCCTTGGTATTTTTTTCTGACACTACCCTAATGGAAAAGAACATGACCTTAGAAAGACTCACAGCCTGCATTTGAATCCTGGCCTTGCCAAGTATTCAATTTCTAAAGAAGAGAGAGCCACCTACACACTCTGGTATGAATTCTTCTTATCTTTAAAATGTCAAATTTTTAATACCTCCCTCGGAAGATTACTATGAGAATTAGGTTAATTAATATGAAGAGAATTTATATCAGAACCTAATAGTAAATCGTGCTAACATTTTGCTTTGTCATTTTTGCAGTTGTTGCATTCATTACCAATATTAGAATGACCACTTTTATATTTGATTCTAATACATTTGAAAAATACAGACACAATGTATTTGGCATCACATTCTAACTAGTGCTCTACATTTTTCCCATTCTATAACCTTAATTTTATCACAACTGTTGTAAAGACTTTTTGTAAAATCCACAATGGTCATGACTTAGACTATATTTAAAAAACTAAAGATATTTTATTTATAAGGAATGCAATCCCTGTATTATCAGTGACAGTGACATAGTTCCTGAGCCAGATTAAGTAGGGGAAATATTCATCCATTCACCATTCAGTGCTTTGAATTGCTTTGCTTACATTTTGAGAGAGAACTTCCTCAGTAATTTTCTCATTGGTCATACAGACTGTCAGAACTGGAATTCTAGAACAGGAAAAGGAAAGATGGAGAGGCAAGGTCAGTGAGGCTAGTGTAGATGAAGAGAGGTTCTAGAGAATGCAGTTGCCCTATCTGCATTCACCATAATGATAGCATCAAATTCTGCATGTATTCAATAAATATACTTCTTACGTGAATCAATACATGAACTATATATATAGCTCTCTGGTGCCTACGCAGAATCAGATTATCACAAAATCATCTCAATTAGTTTTTTTTTGTATTGGTGAGAAAACCGAGACCCAGAGTTTTCACTAATTTGCTGAAGGCAATCGCACACTACTGGGATTCAGAACCATGTGCAGTAACTCCACAATTTAAAGTCTACATAATCATTTTTTAAAACATCCCTTTAATAACACTGTGATTTATTTTACCAGGGCACACAAGAGCAGAACACTGAGTAACATTTTTGAGCTGTCTGAATGGATAATATTCTACCATTAAGACTGGAGCACTTGCCTTTGTAAAACCAAATGCATTCTATGATATATATTAAAATTTAATGAGAAGCCATCTGAAATCTGAGCATGAATTACTGTGTAAAATATATCTATCAGATTATGGTCAGTTCTTTGAAATTAGCAAGTTCAGATTTTGTGGATTAAATCACATGAAATAATCTGTTTCACAATTTCGAGCTGTTGGTCCTAAGGCATTCAGGCAGGTCATCTCAGACCCACCATTCCTTTCAGTCTGAAAGTTCCAAATACATGCGCCATTGATGGTGGATCAATAGCAGCAGCATCTATAAAGGCTGCTCAAGCATGTGCTTATCACTCGTTGGCCCATGGATAATTATTACCCAGGCTCAGTGTGGGGGTTCTTTCTATGAAGAATTTACAGCCTCAATTCCAAGAACGTGCTTCTCTAACACTTTTCACCATCACCAATTATTGGGCTGATATCAATGACTTTCTGCATTATTTTCTTAATATATCATCAGATTTCAACCTACACCAATACCAAAATTTTAATATGAAAATTCATATTAGATAAGGTACAGACTTTTGACTTTTAAACAGAGTGAAGTCATTTTGCATAGAGAGGTTATACAGATATCGTCAAGGTAAGTCTTCATGGAAAATCTTCATTATACCACGAATTAAACTTTAGATTGAGCTGGATAACCAGCAGTGAGGTTTTTTTTTGTGTGCAGAGTTCATAAACCCAAAGTTAGAGTACTGTAAAGTTCGGTTTGTTCCATTCTCACTATTGAGCTTAAAAATAATAATTAAAAGCAGAAGTAGAAAGTATTGTTAAAGTTCAACTAGTGAAAAATTAGCCATATTATCATAACTATACCAATCAAGCAAGCCATTGTCATCGAGTCCATGCCAACTCACGCAACCCACAGGGCTAACAAAACAGTCACCGGTGCGGGAAAAATTGTCACAGTTTTCTCCTGCTAAGTTCTAAATGGTGCTCTTTGACTATCAGTTGCACACTTAACCATTGCTACGCTAGGTATTCTTTATAATTATATACTAAATACAAATTAGTACCTTCAAGTTTGGGAATTTTGCAATCTCTTGTGCATTCCCATTTGACTAATATGTGACTTTATATGGACTTTTTAAAAGCCTGCTGAATCTACAATTAGATTAATTGTAATCTAATTAATTTTAAATTAAATGTCAGAATATTATCATGATCTGTAAAGGATATGCTCTTGTAATGAATTTATAAAAGTACTTTTACTTTTATAAATTGAAAATGAGTAGCTAAAGTAAAAGCAAATGTTTTGAGAATGATGAGGGAAACAAATGTACATATGTGCTTGACACAATGGATGGATGGATGCATTGTGATAAGAATTGTACAAGCCCCAATAAAATGATTTTTAAAAAGTACTTATCATAATAAGGCTGATATGAAATATTTAATTAAGAGAGATTTGATTTTTAATATACCTGAATAAATCATTATTTGGGTTTACACAGGTATGTACATATTAAACTAAAGAATAACAAATTGATGTAAAGCAGTCAAAACCAATCATTTCAATATCAAGAGCATGTGCCTATTAAATGTTCTCCACGTTATTTAGAAATGTTCTTACTTCAAAGAAATTAAGAATATCAAAGGTTAACCCCCAGGTCTATCCCCTATTCAAGTTCTCATATTTTTTCCTACAAAAAAACCCACCAGTAGCTATCAAGGGCAAAATGATTGCCCTCCACTTTGATGTGAAAAAGAACATATATGCAAAATTCTTTGGTATGGTTATCTATCAACTCTTTTTATATCAAACTAATATTGGCAAATATGGATTAGCTGCATGAACTAAGTACCAGAGAACTGATACAAACCTGTTGTGACATCTTCACTGTAGAAAATGTAAGAACTCATCCATAATGCATCCATTAATTTGAAGAAGTATTGAGCTTAGCTGTTTTACCATTAAATTACAGAAGGTTTTAAAGTGCTGTGAACTCAACTATTTTTATGTCTATATTTGGATATAGGCAGTGGATTACATTTCACAAAATAGACAAGTTTTACTTCAATGAGTTAAAAAAAACTCTTCCTGTTTATTGTCTATTCCTTTTATGTAATAACTATTGTGCTTCTACATGTTCCTAGCATTATCCTAAGTGAGAATAAGTATCTAAACAAGTAAAATTCATGTTTCCTATTAAACCTCAATAAATTTTGCAATATATTAGAAAAAAATATTTGCAAAACAACAGTGCTAAATTAATCTTTCCTCTATATTTTCCTTCTATTGTTGTTTCCTTTTACTTTGTAAATAACCTGTCATCTCTTTCTGTCCTTCTGCAATCTGCATTTCTTTCATCTTTAAAATTATTTTTAAACCAATTTACATGTGATACATACTGATATGC
>NW_022111373.1:25820992-25821234 GCF_000313985.2 Echinops telfairi
TATAGAGTCACCATGAGTCTGCATCAACTCGATGGCAGTGAATTTGTTATTTCAATTTGTAGTACAGAATAGAATGTCCCATGGCATTACCTAACCTGTGATCTTCACAGGGCAGACTGCCACAACTGACTATGGCAGAGCAGCTCACGTGTTGAACCACTGACCTCTAGGTTACCATTGGAGAGATTAGCCACTACACCATCAGAAGATCTCCTTCTAGGTAATGCTAGGAATTAAAACAT
>NW_022111373.1:25821924-25823360 GCF_000313985.2 Echinops telfairi
TGAACTATATGCCTTGTTTTTTACTTTTAAATAAGACCTGCTACTAATTTTGTTAACAATCTGTATTATTACACAGATATATAATGGGCTATATTTTTTCTTTTATTTGTCAGAAATATGGAAACTTATTATTCTTTATCATTCCAATAGCTCTTCGTCTCCTATAAATTTTCTCCTGAAGTTATCTTAAAGTAGTCTGCCTGCCTAAGCATTATGCTATTTTAACACCAGTCTGTGTGGGAGCAAATGTACAATGCATCTTACAAAGATTAGAGATAGACCTTATTGAAAGAGATAAGAGTTTGGTAACACTAGTAAGCCAAGCAGACTCTGGGGTATAAAGCCTTTGGGCTCAGAGGATGAGGCCCTGAAGGGCCAAGAGCCAGAAAGATGCTTTTTGTAACATGGATGAGAAAAGGCTGCCTGATAGAGTAACTTTAGGCTAAGTCATTTACAATCCTGAAATATAACCTATTACTTCCCTAATCAATCCCATGGTCATGACCCTTGTTTGTGAGTTTCGTATAGTCCTTGTCCTGGATTACAAACCCAAAAGAGAAGTACTGTGGGAGAAGTGGTTGATGTCAGAACTGGCAAAATGAGTTGGAGAATGGAGGTATTTCTGATCACTGCTTCATAAAATCAGCTTTAGGATGATGTTGATGATGATCCTCTCCCTCTCATAAATTTAAAGAAAGGCAGCTTAATCCACCATGCTATTTTCACAAGGTAGATAAATCCATATATATATTGAAGACAACTCTCAGTTACCCTGGGCCTAGAGGTTTAAAACTACAGAGATGCATACAGGTTTTGTTAAAAATCTCCTCATACATGAAACAGTATATTCAAACTCAATATATTGACTGTCTATCAGATTTGGCATATCACACATGATTTACCATAATGAAAATTTTCAATCTCTCCTTCTTCTTTATCACCAAATATTCTTTATCACTGGATCTTACTATTTCTAGCTCTGTTAACACACAGCTGTGGAGTCAGTTCTGACTCACAGTGATGCCAGAAGACAAAGGAGGACTACTCTTTAGAGGTGTTGAAATTGTAAATCTTTGTGGGAGAAGACAGTCTCTTTCTCCCAGGGAGCAGCTGGCAGTTTGGAGCAAAGATGCTGTGGTTGGAAAAGAAAACACAGAATGTTTGTTCGAGGCAAGGATAGTAAGGCTTAGCTTCTTTGCTTTGGGTGTATTGGCAGAAGGGCCCAGTCATTGGAGAAGGGCATAGTGCTTGATTAAATCAGCCCGACAGCAGAAAATCTTCCATGAAATTGTTGACAAGTAGATGCAGCAATGCGCCCAGTAATAATATGTGATGATGACTCATGACTAAGCAGCGTTTCACTGCATTATACATTGTGTCTTCTCATTTGGAACCAGCTCCATCCTAAGTGAGAATAAGTATCTAAACAAGTAAAA
>NW_022111373.1:25824291-25826051 GCF_000313985.2 Echinops telfairi
TCTCCCCTGTCGAATGCCTTGGCATCATTCAATGAGACACAAGTAAACATCTTTCTGGTACTCTCTACTTTCAGCCTAGATCTAACATTAGCACAGATCTCTCTCCTTCCAAGTTCTCTTCAGACTACACCCTGAGCTTAGGGCAGCTCCTTGTCAATATGTTCCTCCCGCAACCACTGCTGGATAGTATTCAGCTAAATTTTACTTAAATGTGACGTTATTAATGGTGTTCTATAATTTGGGCATTGTGTTCGGTCACCTTTATTTGGAATGAGTACACGTATGGATCTCTTCCAGTCAGTTGACCAAGTAGCTGTCTTTTGGTGAAACTTAAACTTCTTATTTCAGTACCATTGGTTCTTGCTCATATGCTACTCCTGAAATGATGGAATGCCAATTAGTTCCGAAGGCTACAATGACTCTTTGCATTCTTTCCATCTACTTTTTATGCTTCCTCATTGTTCAATAATTTGGCAATAGAACCTTTCGATATGGCAAATCTAGGCTTGAATTTTTTCTTTGGTGTTTTTCACTTTAAGATATACTGAGCATGTCCCTTCTTTGTTTTCCTACTCTAGATTTTTGCACATTTAATTATAATATTTGACTTTGTCTTCTTGAGTTGTCCCTTGAAGGCTTCTATTTAGCCCTTGACTTCATCTTTTCTTCTTTTTGAATTAGCAGTTCTAAATTTACATATGGTTTGCTCCACAGTCAGTCTCCAAGCACTATCATCTCCAACAACATTCTGCTTTTATGTATGAGTCCTTCACGTTTCTGACAATATTTGGAAGTGATGTGTAAGATTTGCAGTGCCTCCTTCCTCTGCAGTAGGGAGCTGAGTCTTTTCTGTTGTCTGTCCCTAGTCGGGAAGCTCTCCTGAAGCCTGTTCACTCAGGGTGACCCGGCTGGCGTTTGTAACACCAGTGAAATAACTTTCAGCATCACAGCAACACTCAAGTCACCACCGTACTGTAAACTGACAGAGAAGTGGTGGCAGCAATTCAGTCTACTTTGTTTGTTTGTTTTTGCCACCAATCCTTTCAGTGCAGTTTTAACTTCTTCAGTCATTGATTGTAGAGCAATTATTTTGATACACTGACTCTATGTATTCTTTTCACCTTCTTTTTTTTTTTTTAATTAAAGAATCTATTGAAGGAACAAAGCAATCTAGGTATGGGCAATAATAATTGTAAGGAATCACAAAGTCCCACAATGAAAGACAATTTTCAGGATTTAAATGCAAAAGGATCTTAGAACTTAAAAGAAAATTCCAATCCTTTGACCTTTACTACATTTGGCTCAAACAGACAAGGCAATATCAAGGCCACTATATAAAGATTGAGTCATGTAACACTTTTTATTTGGTTTGCTTTGACTTGAGCTATTGGGAGAGAGAGTGAATGCTCTTCCTGGCAGCCTGTTGTGAGCGGAGCTGGGAGGAAGGTGGATGTCTGAAGTATGCTGACTTTGTAAAGTCAGTTCAAAATAAACAGTAATCATGAACAACAACAGAATTGGACTCTGGTCTGCATCGTTTGGTCTTCTTTACATTGAATCATAATACATAACGACCTCTGCAATCCCAGATCATCAGCATCACGTGTTTCAAGTCCTTACTTTCAGCAGCAAGAGTGTACTATCTTCACATCACAGGTTGTTAGGAAGCCTTTCTCCAGGCCTGATGCCATGTTCTTCCTCATGTGTAACTGACTCGTATAAGGTCTGGGATCCATGAGCAGTTGGCTAATGCCACAGGG
>NW_022111373.1:25826370-25839554 GCF_000313985.2 Echinops telfairi
TGAACTCTGAGAATTTCATGAAGAAACCTTACGTCATCTTCTCTATAACCCTGTGGTTAATCAGTAGTTACACAGAGGGCCACTCCAGAGAAACCCAACCCAGTCAGAGGCATCCGTGCCCCCACGTGGGAAGATGCCTCCCTGTCGTGTCAGTGGCCTGTGTTCTTGTCCTCACTGTCTAGGAGACAAAGTACACTGAGTCCTCTGGTGCTGAACTGAAAAGTGCCTCTCATACTCCTGCTCTGCAGCTGCATCAGGCTGAGGGTTTCTGCCCCTCAGGAAGGGGATTCTCTCACTGTGTCTCTTGCACAGTAATACATGGCCGTGTCTGAGTCCTTCGGGCTGCTCCACTGCAGGTACATGGTGCTAATGGAGTTGTCTGTGGAGATGGTGACTTTTCCTTGGAAGGATGGGTTGTATCTGGGATCAGAGTCACCGGGATAACTAATTCCTATCCATTCCAAGCCCTTTCCACGGATCTGCTTAATCCAGTGGATCCAGTTCCTAGTAAAGCTGTACCCAGATAACTTACAGGAGTTCCTCAAAGACTCCCCAGGTCTTTTCACCTCTGCCCCAGACTGCACCAGCTGCACCTGAGCACAGACACTTTGACCGCAGACTGTATTGAACGGTGACTTTCCACTCAGTGCATCTCTCAGTCCACACTTGCGGGAGCGTGTTTGAAACCCGGTGTGAGGCTGCAGCCCAAGCAGCTTGGGGCCCTCACAGACAGTCCCTCCTTACTGTCTGCGGGGTTAACTTTGAATGTTCTTCATTTAAAGGCCAGGGCACTGGTTTTCCAGTTTCAGCTAGAAGAACCTTTCAAACAGCATCCATCATCTGTCACGGGGATTGCTATGTCATAACCATCCGTTGTGAAGCCACTGCATTGAAATGTCCTCAGATGTGAACCACACTAAAAAGCTACAAATAAGCCAATACAACCGTTATAGTTAGTCAATTGTTTTCACTGGTTATTATGCTCTGCAGTGTTGTTATAGTGCCCTCGGTAAGCAGTTCAAACCCTGGGTGGCTCATCCTTTCCTTGTGACCCTTCTGTGAGGGGATGTCCATTTCTCTACAGATGGGCTTTGGGTCTCCAATCAGACACCCTTTGTTCCTGTCAATATGATTGTTTGTTTGGGGTTTTCTGATGCCTGAGACCTGACCCCACGGACACCTCGTGATCACACAAGCTGGTGTGCTTCTTCCATGTGGGCTTTGTTGCTTCTCAGATAGTTGGCTGCTTGTTTAACTTCAAACCTTTAAGAGTCCATATGCTATGTCTTCTGGTAGCTGGGAACCATCAACTTTCTTCACCACATTGGCTTATACACCCATTTTGACTTAAGCAATCCGAGCAGTTAGCAGCCAAATGTTTCATTAGTACTCCTTCTTCCAAGACAGATTCATTTATTCTTCTTCCTGTCTATGGTTTATTCAATATTCTTGCTGTTCATTCACACATCTTTAGTGTTTTTGCATCAGTGTGGTGGGGTCAGATGGAGCCGAATTACCACAGTGTCTCCAGTGTTGTCCCCATAGTGCTATGGGTCAGTGAGGGATGTAGTGCCTCATAGTGGGGCCGCCCCTATGGTCCTCTGTGCATTGGCTGCTCTGAGCTGGAATATCATCTTCAGGGCTTGGAAGGCCAGCATGTGCTCCACTCGCTCTTCCTCCCCCTCATTTACTCCCGTGTGTGCTCTGATCAGACATATCCCTCTCCATGAACTGTAGCTTCAGTGCAGTCCTCTGAAGGAAATTCGTCTGGGGGTAGGGGAGATTGCCCACGTAGTTGGGATTGGGGCTGGCCCCTCAAATCTCTTTATTGGTTCCCTGCTTCATGCCGGTATGTTGCATTCATATCATGGAGCACCGGGTTGAAGTCTGGTTCCTCTTTCCCTTCCAGAAGTGCTTCTAAATCCATCTTGTGCTCCTGGCAGTTCCATTGATTATGGAAATGTCTCTGAAGGCTGTGGTCTCCACTGTTTCTTATGACAAACTTCTTAATGGCCTTGTCTCTGGGCTCACAGCAGGCACAGTTGATGCAGCAAAGAGTGTGCACACGGCCATAGGCTTTCTTGGCATGACCATTGTTATGCCTTTTATTTTTTATTTCTGAAGAGAAGACGCAAGAGAAAGGGAAGTGCCAGCTCCTCCATTTCTTAAGGATATGATAGCTCCTCAGATGGTTGGTAAGAGGCCATTGCTTTACCATTTAATCCTGAAACATGTTCCAAGGTGTTTGCTTCGATGAGTTGAAAATATCTGTCCCCAAGAGCTGTGTTGGAAGCAGGGCAGCCAGAATTCTCTGTAGAAGTGAGCTTGGGAGGACATCGTCTACTATATTTTGGACATATTATCAAGAGGGACCAGTCCTTGGAGAGGGACACAGTTGTTGCCACAACAAACTCAAACATAGATTGAGAATATGGCAGTGCTATGTTTTGATGATCAGAGGCCACTCGATGGCACCTTTGAGCTAAAGAGGTTCCGAGTCTCCCGGAGAAGGCACCGCTGGGCGCCGACTACACACGCTCAGGCTGCGGATGATTCTCTGGCCTCATGCGCCGTGCACGGCCTCTTTTCACCTTCTTTCCATCTTACCGGTTACTCATTATTTTGTTCATATGACAGATTTATTTTTTTATGTTAGTTCTTTGGAGTTGAGAAATGTCAAGAATGTTCTTTTGCTTTGGTTTTCTCGCTCCTGGCCTTGATACATTTCTTTGTAATACTTTATTTTTCTTCTCAAGCTGTCCTTAACATTTTATGTTTATCTGTTTTACTTCTTCATTTTTTTGTTTGCTTTAAGTATTTACAATAGTAAGTGTCAGAATCTTTCTGTCATTCATTTAGGTCTTTTCCCCCATTTTAAAAATAACATTTTGCTTTCTTCATTCATGATTTCTTTCATGTCATTACACTACTGTGTTTTCTGTGATCACTAGTATTCAATGTTTCAAATCTATTCTTCAGATGATCCCTAATTACACGTGATATATACTCCAGTTAGTACTTTGACTCTTGTGGACTCATAAATTGTTCTCAGCCTCAGATTGAGATAGCATATGAGCAAACTTTGTTCCATTTTCAGCCCCTGGTCTTGTTCTGACTCAATGGTCTTTTTCCATCCCGGCTTTCCATAGATGTAGTTTTCACTCTTCTGCTACTAGTACTACCACTACTACTATTGTATTTTTTACTCTATGGTTTTCTTCCTAGACTCCTTGAAGAAATAAACTAGATTATTCTCTTTTGAATCTTCTAGCTTCTATCATAAACAATATCTTCTACATACACAGTAGTTCAGAGATATCCAAACCTTAATTTGTATCAGAATAATTTATGTAACTTCAAGAAGATATAGCTACTTTGAAGTCTATTCCCCAATTGATTCTTTTTTAAACTTGGAATTTTAACTTGAAAGCAAATATATGTATTTCACGTGAACCATTTATGAAATCAAATATTTCCTTTATATAATAAATAGATGGTAAATTTTTATCTGAGACTATATAAAATAAAATTCTGATACAATTAATTTTTTTAAATTTTGATATAGCATAGAATCTTGCAATGCTATTTGAGCCTGCTATGGCCAAACTGGCTATAGTTGGAATCTCCATGAACATTTAAATTTGGATAGTAGAGCCTCCAGAAACCACTAGTAACTGTACCCTACTCTGAACAAGTATGTGAGTTATATGTTCCCAATGCTCTTTAAGATATTTAATCCTCACAATAGCATTGTGGATTTTTTTTCTATTTTCTAGGTGAAAATATATATGAGACACAGAGAAAGAAGTTAAATAATCAATCCACAATCAAACAGCTTGGAGCCAGGTAGAGGCAATATTAGACCACAAGCTTATGAAATTTGTAGCTATGTGGCTACTGCATCCAAGTAAAATACACTCAAAAGGCATTCACTGCTAGAAAGGTGATTTGAATCCTTGTAAGATCTGTAAAACAAGGAAACAACTAAATGAGATCAACAATGCATATTTATAAAATGAATTTTATCCCCTAATGTTTATAATGATATAGCACAGAAAAATTTACATACACATGTATGTATAATTTAATTATTTCTTATAACAGCACTAAGAGATAATTCCTTTTCTCTGTGTTAGAGACAATGCAAGTGACTTGCCTCAGTTAATATAATTAGGAAGGAGCAAAGCTGAGATTCATACTCAGTTCTAATAAGTCTAAAATCAGTTCAAAGCTTTCGTTTGTTGTCTCTCCAACACTTTTGTTATGTCATTGACTTGTACCTCCCTGATCTTGACAGACTTAGGTAATGACACCTTTATATATATTTAAACTACTAGATGTATTAAACTACTAGACACCTTTATATGTATTTAAACTACTAAGATGGGAGACAATAGGGGGACAAGATATAATTTATTTAATTACTTATTCTATGACTAATATTCATGCAGGTATTGCATGATGCTGTTTTATTACACAAATAACTCATTTGTTAAACTCCTTCTTTAGATATTAGAATATTAGAAACTTTCAATTACCTTGAAGAAATGTATATGGTTCAGTTAATGGGTAACTTACGGAAATACGACATTCATTCTTCTGGTTTTGTTAGGTCACTCGGAGGGTTTACCTCGGTTCTTGCTTCGCAACACTGAAAGAATTCACACAGCAGAAGCACTTTGGTAAATCCAAGTAACTTTAATGAGGGAAAGGGAAGTTTCGGGTAGTGCCCACTTTAACCGAAGAGTGCAAGGCCGCATGGGGCCATGGAAGAGTTCACAGTCAAAAGTGGCCACTTCAGGGGAGAGCAAACAGCTGGACAAGTGGCAGCAGGTGAAGCCCCCAGAACCAAAATAGGCGTCTCGAACCGAAAAAGAAGAGAGAGTGTGAACCCTGAGAGGGCGCGCTCATAAGCGCTGTGCACAGGGATCATCCCACCCTCCAAACTGGAGAGCAACCTGAGAGGGCAAAGGGCAGGCCTGCCCTCAAGCTGTGCTATTTCCCCTCCTCGCCCCACCTGGGAGTGGGAGTGGGGGGCGTGGCTGAGGGTCTTGGCCATTCTTAGTGGCTAAATTCAGGCGCATGTGTGACAATGTTGCCGGTGCCCAGAATGCAAGCCCAGGTTGATCTTCACATGGGCCTAGGTGACGATGGCTTTGTTCTGAGCATGCCCAGTCTTGGATTTTCCCATAGGTGTCTGTCTAATGTGAGCGTGATGTCTTTGCAAGCCCTTCATTGGGGCGGGCCAGCTCATTTTTGTTTAGGATAGGCCTTTGGTGGAGATAACCCCCTTTATCCCTTTTCTTTCTACTCAAATGCGCTGTAGATCAAGAACTCCTTTCTTTTTGTTCATTTCCCTGTCCCCAGTGCTTTTGATTTCTCTATGATACACAAACTATCATTCTTTTGGGAACTGCTTAATGCTCTTTTTCCCTCGAAAAATGGCTTGACAACATGAAAATAATTGGCTTCATTGAACAGTACCAATAGATGCAATGCAATTGATCTTTGGGTGTAAGAATCTCATAAACACGTGCACGTTTGTATATACAAATGAGCAAGGATATGCATGCCTGTATGTGGACCTTTAAGACATCCTGGACTGTATTTTTCAGTATAGACTACTGAAGTAACAAATACTTATTCTGTGTCCTGAAAAAAACAACAAAACAGAAACAACACTCTATGTCTCAGTGCCCTGTGAATGATTATAAAAGATCAGGGTTTAAAATCCTATAATGGGTCATTCTCATTTAATACAAAATACCTTTGGGAGTGAATTAGCCTAGTAAAGGCCATTGAATAGTTCTGACTGCTGACAATTTTCAGAATAGTGTTTCTCTCTGAATCATCTCCTGTCTGCTGTCAAAGCACGCATTCAATGGCAAATGAACAATATAGGAAATGTTCCTTTTTCTTAGAAAATTTGTGAAAACTGAAAGTGGAAATATTCCTGTTGAAATGGGAAAAAAAGCATCTCCTTATTATACCCCATGTGGAGGAGCATGGGCCCTCAGAAATACACTGTTTAGCACTAGAAACAAATATTTTGATACAGAAGACATTTCTCTTCTGCTTACTAAAAGAGGGAAAAAAAACATTTCTGCAACTGCTCTGTTACTTTTTAATGGATGCTTCATGTGCTTGATAGCTCCGTCGCATGATTTTTTCCTGTCGGCACTTGCAAAATTGTCAAAGAAATGCTATTGTGAGTTTTGCTGCAAAATGCAGTATGTGTAAACCCTCCAGAGAAGTTAGATAAAAAAATATGTTCTTGTGGTGATTTCTCTGTTGTTTCCAGCGAGGACTGGGAGCTATTAACACTTTTCACGTTTTTTTCCCCGTTTTAAAACCAGGATCTGAATTCTGAGGAAATTATCCATTAATAAACAATTACTTCGAATCTTGAGAGTTGAAGAAATAATGAAAACGTTCGCGGTATGGATTATTGTCGTTTTCCCAGGCTGGAATCTTAAGGAAGAAGCCTGACAATGGCAGGATGTGGAAGGATCGTCTTCCTTTTGTGAAGGCTGACTGCAGCAGCTCCTCCCCCACCTCTTCCGCAGCTCCGGGTTATTTCCGGTTCTTTCACAGTTGCCAGGCATCAATTCAGATAGTGGGCAGCTAGGCTTGGCTTTGTGCTGTCAGAGGGATCTCATTTTCATTTCCCTTTCTTATTTTTATTCTCATTCCGTCCTGTCTGTTCTCCCTCTTTTCTGTTTCAGCCCTTTTTCCCACGCAGGCCTCCTTGAACCAACTAAGCAAATCTAACTTTTTCTTCAGTTTCATTGCAGGCACATCTCCTCTTAGTTGTGAATTTCTACTGCAAGTTGGCACTTCTTCTTCCCTTGTCTTTCTTTCCTCAGTCTGGCTCTGTCCAAACAGATTTTGACTTTCTAGAAGACTGTAAATTAGGCCTTTAGCTTCGTGAACACTAAAATTTCAAATACCGTGCAAATATAGCCTTCTGCTTTTCAGAGACAGTGTATTTTCTCCATATTTGAGAGGTGCTTTCATTTCCAAAAAATCACTTGTATTCAGTATGTTGCAAAGGTATTTATTCCTAGATGGAATCCCATTCAGAACTTCATGGAATGATCCAAATGCAGATATACTTTATCTACTCTGGTAGGTTGTGTTGTTTCCATTTATTTTACTCTCCAAGTTTGCTTTTCTTTCCAAATTCTGCACTGATCCGTGGCATGCCAACAAGAAAGTAAAAGTGCTATCTGGTTGTGCATCATCCCCTTAATTCATTATAATTGGTCCATTGTGGTCCATACATTTTCATTGGCTAAGTTTTAGAAACAGATTGGCAGGCCTCTCCAATCCTTCTCAGTCTGGAAGCTCTGCTGAAATAGGTTCAACAGCATAGCAACATGCAACAAGTAAAAAGTACAATACCATGCGATGTGCTAAATATAAAGTAGGGTGCTAATTCTGCTGAGATAGTAAAATTTTTTTACTCTAAAAATTTACAACTCAAATTTTTCTCAACACAAAAGATAAAAACCAAAACATCAATATAATAGTACGTATATTCATCTATAACTCAACAGCTTTGCTATCCTCTTGTGATAGGTAGGTTTGTTGTGCCAACATGGCCAATGAACACATGTGGGATTAATTGAAGGGCGGAGAGATAAATGGCTCCATGAGCCTCGCCTCTCTGTATCTTGCTCTTTGATCTGAGGACCAGTGTGCGGCTGCCTTGCTTGTTCTGTGGCTCCATTTGCAACCTACACTACCTGTGGGACACCTAACACATGTACTGTGTCGCTGTAGTTTAAGGTTCCTTCAAGACCAACTTCTCCATGCTACTGGAATGTACATCTCTTGAGCTGGGGACTCTCAGACTCTGTCATCTGGCTGACTGTTGGTGACCTGCCTCACTGTTTGCTGCCTGCGACCAGGTAGCCTGAATTGCTCCACATGGGACTACCCGGTGGCCCTCAAGACTTGAAGGACTGCCAGTATGCTAGCTGTCTCATGGAAGTGAGTTGCACTGAGCCATCTGTACTGCTTTGTAGATTATGTTTGTTTCTTATGTTATGTATCTATGTTTATAAATATGTATTAAATCATTAGTGTCCTGGTTGTGTTTCTCTAAAGAACCCAGTCTAACACACCTCTATTCTTTTATTTAAGGAGCCCTGGTCATACATTGGCTAAAGCACTTGGCTGCGTACCATAGGTGAGCTGCTCACACCTACTTGCTATCTCCTAGGGAGAAAGATTAGTAGGTCTATTCCCATAACATTTTAGTCTCTGGAAACTTTAGAGAGTAGTTCTATTCTGACCTAAAGTATCATTACCCATCAATTCAACTGGAGTGCTGTGTGAGTCTGGGTTGACTGGAGAACAAATCCAGAGACCCTCATATGTGTATAAGAGAGAGTTTTCTATCAAAGAGTAATTGTACATTAAGAAAACATTCCAGCCCAGTCCAGATCAAGTCAAGTCGGACATTAGCCCATACACACATGCAATGATGCTGAAGGCAGGAAGATCACAGGCCTGTGGGTGGAAAGTCCTGTGGATCCAGTGACAGTGGAGGCATCTCCAGGGCTCTGGCTGTCATCAGCATGGCCCGTGTGGCTTGTCAACAGGAAGGTGAAGCAGAGAGAATGTGTGTCCCACCTCCAGGGAGGAAGACAGGAGTTCCCAAAATACTCAGGAGAAGCCATGCCCAAACAAAGGCCTCATTGGCTATGGCTTGATTGACAGACTAGATTCCACCCTTTCACTCAAGTTGGCAGGAGATTATGTAGCTGTCACGAGTGGGTTTATTATTTTGTCCTAGGCTAGACTTTGACACTCATCTATTAGTTTGTCATACTATCGTGGCTTATGTGCTGCTCTATTGTCGAAAGCTATGCCTTTCAAACACCAGCAGTGTCAACAATGTAGGAAGCTTTTAGCTGAGCTTCCAGACCTAGACAGATTAAGAAAAAGGAAATTTCGGGAATATTATTCATTCAAAATATTACAAATAGTAGAAGAGCATTGTCTATGATAATGCCATAAGATGAGCTCTGGTTAGAAGATATAACTGGAAGGCGCTGCAGCCTCATAATGGAATCAATATTAACATCTGTGCAGACTTAGACCAGACCAGTATTACCCACGCCAACAACACTGAGAGCTGCTTCCTAGAAAAAAAATTCAGTGTATCTAAAGGTGTCATGGTTTCGTTTCTCTAGAGAACTTAGTCTAACAAATGAGCCATGTTCTTTTCAGTCACCTCATATGCAGGAAAAAGTTAGACAATTAATAAAGAAGACAGAAGAATTGATACCAGTGTATCATGGAGTTGACGATAAATATTGAATGCTAAAAGAATAAATCTGCTATGGAAGAAGTCCACTCAGAATGGTCTTTAGGCGTGAGAGGGGACACACTTTGCATCATGCACTTGAGATATATTCTCAGTTAGCAGTAAGTCGGTGAAAAGCATGGGACTCTCAAGTAGGTGGGTTGAGACAATTGCCTGCAGTAGTGGGCTCAAGCATCATAATCGTGGGGATGGTGCAGGGCCTACAGTGCTTTGTTCTCTTGTACATCGGATTGTCGGGAGCGTGGACAGATTCGTTGTAAACTTAACCGAGTACAATATCTGGTGGCACAGTGGGTTTAACTTTTGGCTATTAACTGAAAGGTCAGCTGTTTAAACTCGCTACCTACTTCATGGGAGAAAGATAAGGCCGAGGCTTCAGTAAAGATGTCCACCTCAGAACCCCTCTGGAGAAGTGGTACCTGTAGGGTTGCTATGATTTGGAATTTATTTGTGGCTGGTAGGTTTTGTTTTTCAGTTTCGTGAGAAATAACCCAAGGAAACTTGTTGGAAGTTGGGGAAAGTGGCAAGTGTGAGCTAATCAACAAAATTTGTTGTTTATTTCTAATGGGTAAGGATAAATTTAAACATTTGTTTCTTTGAATTATTACATTTTAGCACCTTGATTTGATTCTGCTGTCTACGTTATAATCACTTCATGAGTTAATTCTTTGCGGTAGTGGCATCTGTTAGGAAGGACAAAACTGATGAACCAGATTTGGAGAAAATTAATCCACAAATCATTCTAGGCTCCAGCAGATGTTTTCTTTCATTTTCTTCCCTCTGATGCTTATTTAAGTGAAAACTTATTTAGTCTAATTGGTCCAGTCTTAGTTGATGCAAAAAAGAGAGACTGTATGTATAAATTGGAAGAAAATATCCCGTAAATTTCAAGTTCACACTTTTCTAAGTACCTAGATTATGACTAATGTCAGATATTCATTTGCTAGTAGATATATTTTAGAATTGTACTATCAGGACTTAGCTAGGTTGAACAGATTCTCATGATTCCATGTATATAATAAGGTCATTGTGAATCATGACTGGCATGATAGAAATTCACAATAACAACATAATTCCTTTTCTTGTAACAATATTTGTGAGAATATTTAATGTCTTGACATGATGAATGACAATATCAAGTGTATTTTTTTATTTGTAATGGAAAATGCAATTGCAAACATGGAGCAAAACTCATTCTCAAAGAAGGTCTATTTAAAAGAGAACTACAAAGATTGCGCTGTGCTGCAATTTTTGTTTTTGTTACATGAAGTTCAGTGAACTTAAAAGAGAAACTGATGAGAAATAGAGCACATTTATGAATGAACACATAATTAATTTCATTATTTTATAAAAAATAATTTATCAACTGCCAAAACAAAACTTAATTGCCTGTGAATGTGTAAATGGGAGAACATAGGGCAATGAGAAAGACAAAGTCACAAAGCAGGAAAATATAAAGAAGTTTCTTTCTTTTCTTTTTCTTTTGATTTTTGTAAAGAATGACATTTTCGGTTAATGGTCATTACTTAAAACTCAAAGAAAATGAAAAGAACATAGGAAATTACAAACCAACAAGTAGAAATAATGATCTAAGTTTAGATTTTGCTATGCATGTTACTTATCAAACTATTCATTTCTATTTATGTGAACTTAATAGAAGCTAAACTAACGAATAGTTTTGAATTTTAAATAAACTTTAGTGATTGATGTATAAATGAGCACTTGCTAAGTGCTCTCAGGTGGTTTCTCATGCACAGAGACCCTGTGTACACAGAATGAAACACTGCCTGGTCCTGCAGCAGCCTCACAGCACTCCTCGATTTGAGCCCATAGTTGCATCTACTGTGTCAGTGCTCTGCTTTCCCGAGCATGTTGCTCTTCTCCAGGAGCATGTTGTCCACCTTGATAGCAGGTTAAAAGGACTGAAAGAAGTCTCCGTTTTAAGGAACATTCTATACGAATGCACTTCTTCCTGTGGTGATTTTCGTTCTCCAGCATTCCAGAGTACTTTCTAGTATACTTACTATTTTTCATAAACACCAGAAAACGAAGGTTTCAATTCTTATTTTGTTTTCTTTTCTTTCTATTAGTTTTATTGGCCTATAATTCACATAACATATAATTTAATAGTTCAATCATATTAAGAGATTTATGTAACCATCACCACATAAATTAAGGAACATTTTCTTTACATCCTCACTGTTGTTAACGCCCCATTTCCTCCCCACATCCCCTGGCAGGCCGTAAATTAATGCAGTTACTTTCTCCATAGAGCTACGAATCCTAGATTTCATATACAGAACATCGTACAAAACACAAACAAACAAGACCTCCAACAATGACAAAACAAAACAGTGAAAAATATCAATTGAATAGAAAGCAGAATTATCTGGTTCTTTATTTCTTGTTCAGCTTTCTCATGCATGTGAGCAAACAAGGTCTTGCTACATCAATGCTTTATATGCTGTATTAACATATTTATTATTTGGGCAAACCTATGATAGACATTCTGTTTTATATTTGTTTTTGTGTGTTTCTATTGGGTGTGTCTCAGAGGTGCTATGTCATTGAAATTGTGTTATATGTTTTCTGTTTTCTGATAAATGAAACCCAGAATTTATTAACCTATAGGGATAGGTTTGGCATAGAGTTGAGGGTGGATGGGTAAAAGAGAGATGATGTCAAGGAGTCCAGGGCAGTGGGGGTTGGGGGGTGGGCTTGGGGATGTTTGGAACTGTGGTAGCAATTGTACAATTCTTGCTTGATGTGACTGACCCTGTTGGCATTTGGAATATTGCTGACATAGATTTCAGCCTCGTGGCGACACTCAAGCCATCACAGTTTCTGACAAAAAGACAGAAGAGAAGTACTAATATCTTTGATGGTGTTGCGGGTGACTAGGTGGGCTGCTAACCACAAGATCGGCAGTTTGAAACCACCAGCCCCTCCATGGCACAGAGACAAGACTTTCTAGTGCCTTAAAGAGCTACACTCAGAAATCTACAGGGACAATCCTACAGTGGCCTATAGTGTTGCTGTGACTTATAACCAATTGAATAAGCTATTAAAATTTTTTTGTTTCTTTTTTTAATCTCATTTTAAAGGAGAGTGAAGTTTTCTAGGACTTCATTTTACTTGGATTTACATCAGCCTTCAGTGAAGTAGTAGTCAGATAATAAAAGAATTGTTGCACTGGGCAAACCTGCTGCAAAAGATCTCTTTAAAGTTTTCAAAGACAAACATGTTCCTTTTTAAGACAGAAGTGCACCAGTCCCAAGTCATGCTCTTTTATTTATTTTGATTTATTATTAAATGGGAGTTAATACATGTATAATATCATCCCATAGTTCAATCACGTCAAGCAATCAGGGTGGCAAGAATTTGCTGACATCTCTTAAACATGTCATCAGGAAGGATCAGCTCCTGGAAAAGGCTATCATACTGGGTAAAGTAGAGGGTCAGACAAAAAGTAACATTTTGAATGATATTGTTTGAATTAGTGACTATAGCAGTGCACTCAAACACAGGAACATTTATCAGGATGGTACAGTTATGAAGATGGACGGTATTTTGTCCATATGGTCCTTTGAGTTGACTCCAGATAGACAAGGGTAATAAAAGAGTACATAAAATTGTAATTAAAAAAACAAAGTCTGGCAATTAAACTATTTAGTATTTAAGTTTATATTCTTGACTAAGAATATCAGTTTTATTGCTCATTATTAATTTCTTTGCCTATATAAGACAATATATACTATATATTAGCATATACATACTATATGGAGAATAATATCTAATATATAATTATATATTGACTAATATATATTAAAATATATAATATATAAGT
>NW_022111373.1:25839663-25843008 GCF_000313985.2 Echinops telfairi
CATAATATAAGGTATATATAATACTATTTATTTATAGAATAAATGTTCTTTATACTATATACATATGTGTATGGATGTGTATATATATATGTATATATAAAATTGTGATGTTCTACAGAGAAAGCTACACAGGAATATTATTGAGAACATTTTCTTTTGCTTCCCAAGTCAAGTTTTCTCACAGTTTGGTGGTTTCCCTTTTTAATTACATTTTTTTGTTTGTAAGTATATGTGTTCGTCTGAAACAATTGCCATGTGGGATCTTCGCATCTCTGTGAGGATGTGTGAGCAGCAGCGTATTCCCAGTGTGCAAGCTTTAGCTCTTCTCCGTGTGTGCTTCAGAATTCTAGGAGAAAAGTAGCCTCTGCTGACATGCGTCTGAAGTCTTGCTGTTGATAGGTTACTAAGGGCTGCCTTCGCTTCCATTTCCTATTTGCTTTCTTTCTAGTTGGTAGGTTTTCCTGACAATTTTGATATTTAAGTGACTCTCTCCTCAGTTTCAACTACGATTGCAGCGAAACATTAGGAAATAGCATGTGAAGCACCTTAACATTTGCTTTATTTCCCTGATTAAAAGTTTATAATTTATATTAGAGAAGATTGTGCCCCTATTTTTCTGTAATTTGCTCATTTTAACTATACTGTGAGCAATTGCTTCTATAGTTTGATTTCACACTCCATCTGAATATTTCTCTCTCAGATTTTCTATTTCTTGCATTTTTCTCCTTTCTTGGTTATAAACTCAAGGAAGTCAGGAAACAAGTTTTTGTGATTCATCAAAATACTCACATTGTGTCTTAAACAGGATACATATTTAATAAATGGAACTTTTCTAATATCTTTGCAAATAGTTTAAAACATTCATAAACCTCAGCAATAGATTATGTAAGAACACAATAAGAAAAAGTGGAAATTCACTGTATAAAAATTGTAGCAGTAGACAAGAGTGAATGAGGTAAAAGGGGAATATGTTAAACATTCAAAAGTATTTTTTTTAATATTCAAAATTATTTTATAAACAAAAGGCCAATTTATTTGTAAGTGTTTTAATTTTTACATTGAAGGGACTTAAACTCCAGTGCACTTCAGGTGAATTCAATCCTCAAACTGTGTTTGCAATTTTTTTACATATAAATCGAGGTGACTCTGTGTCTCAGAGTGGAAAGGTGCTCCATGGGACTTTTCAACCAATGACTTTTGGAGTGCCAGGCTAGGCATTTCTTCTGTAGCACTCCTGGAGGGAATTGAACCTTCAATCTTTTGATTAGCAGCCACTAATTGCATCGCTCTTGGTTTCCAAACCATGACTAAGTAGTGTTTATTCCACTTTTGAAAGACGAGGGCTACATTTGTGTAGTTTTTGTTGCAAATATGTATGATTATAAAATAGCTGCAATATCAAAGCCCAGAGCTATTTAGTTATGTGTGTATTGTGGGTGGATATAAAATAAGTGATGTTGAGATTAAGTTTTCTTTCTGAAACATATTATATATGGAATTTTAAAAATTACTTATGCTCCACATTTTTTCAGAGTAATAAGCATATGAGTACATGGAATTATGTTATAATTCAATTAAATATAGATCACTTATCTATGTAGCCTTAATGAAACTTTATACTGACTTTTACTCCCTGAGGCACCATTCTCTTAAAGGCTGCCTCAGAGATAAGTTATTAAACAAGAACTTCTTTGGAGAAAATACGATCATTTCTATAATAAGAAATAAACTGACAAAAATGTAGACTGGAAACCAAAAGTAGGCGGAACAAGGCCTTGACAGTCATTTATTGGTCAAAACAATACATATTTTTCAGTAGCTATTACTTGTCTAATAAATAATATTTCAAGTAATAAATAATAACATTTAAGTAAACATACATTTTCTACTTTTCATTAATTATTCCAGTACTTTTCTTGAAGATGGGTATCTGAATAAAAGGTATGAAAATATAAAAATTTTTGCTTATTCTACTAACTTTACTATTTCTTTAATTTTTTTCGCCTCTCCTTTCTTTTTGGTCTTTTCCATCTGTATGCTTTCTTTTCTCTTTCTGTACTGATAGTCTATCAAATGAAGATGGTGTGATAGAGTGAAATGTCTTAATATGGCTCTTCTACTCATACCTCTGTAATTCCCATCAAATAATTGGAGGGACTATGCAAACAGGGCATGCATAACACTTGTGGGGGGAATTGATAAGTTTTCATTGCTACACTCTTAACTATAAGAAGTTATCTTTGAAGCAGGGTCAGAGAGAGAATGCCCAAGACCATCAGAGAAACCCATCCTGATCTCTGACTAAAGTGGGGGAAGCAAAGACCAGAGGCATCCCAGACTGTGGGACACTACGGGACAAAGCAAGAGGAGCAAGGGTGAGACTATGGGACTGTGACGGAACAACAGGTGCCTTCCTTTTATAGTCTAGAAGGGCAGAGATCAAAGTTGACAAGCTGAGGACCAGAGAGACTTGGTTGTTTTCTGAGGAGAAGGGTTGCTTTGGACCAATGACTATCCCCTTGCTGTTTACTGATCTTGACTTTTGGTAACCTTTTAACTCCCATAAGAAACCCCTTACTCATGAGTAGTATCTGTGAGTTCTGTATGGCCAATGTGATGAGTTGGTTACCCCAATCTAGATATAAAGTGCTGGGGAAGAATGGTTTGAGTGAGAGTGGGGAAGGAAGGAAGGAAGGAAGGAAGAAGCATGACTCTTGACCATAGGAAAGCCCGAGGTAGACAGATGGAGTTCCCCAACAGTTTACTGAAGACAGAAATCAAGGAGACTGCTAAAATGAATTATGACAGTTTGCTTTTATCAGAGACAATAATACAGGATTTTTTGTCCAAATTTCATTCTTTCCACCTGCTATCAGAAGCAATGCAGCTCATTTTTCCATTTTCTACCAGATGATCAGGAACAAGAAAAGCAATGCCATTGCATGCCCTTTCATAGATATAAGCAAGCTGGTTACCTCTTCTTCTTTAGAATACTATTTAGATTGTGATTTCTGCCATTTAAAATTATTTTAATTAGTTATTTTTAAAACTTTAATTGATATTCAGGGTATGTATTGCATTGGCTTAAATATACTGTAGCCAGAATTGTAGGTGACATTCTCATCAATGCAACAAACTAAAATACAATTCAATAAATTAATCTAAAAACTTTAACATACATTTGGCAGAAAGCATGTGTTTGAAGGCTATAACAATGGGTTCACGCTGAGGAACAAGTGTGAAATGGTGGGGGATGGGACCGTGTTTCCTTCTGTGGCACATAGATCCCCCTATGCATTGGCATTGACTCAATGGCAACCTAACAAGTATTTGATACACATGACT
>NW_022111373.1:25843805-25850939 GCF_000313985.2 Echinops telfairi
TTTTGAACTGACAACCATGCAGATCTCAGCCCAATGCATAATCACTACAACGCTATGGTTCCTAATCCCCCATACATTACAATATTTGCAATTGAAATAGAAAAAAAACAATATAACTAAAGTTAGTAAACACAACACATTTCTTAAAAGCTAGTAAAACGGACATAAAATTGGACAATTTCCATAGGTTGCCAAAAGTGGCACAGCAAACTGTCCATAGAGTCAAATACTTCCTTAGTATTCAATTATAAAGTCCACTGATTGCTATGACCATACAGGAAAATCCATATAAGGTGATTTAGAATCAGTTTTGGCATCAAGACATGTTAAGGTTTTATTATTTTATTCACCTAAATTAAATTCAAAAGCTTAATATTAAGATATAATATGTGGTGTAGATATCTAGTTATGTATCTCACAGAAATTTTTCCCCCAAAATATTTTTTATTTTAATTCATTCCGAGTGGCCAACAGTTTTCCTTGTGCTCTATTAAAAATTTGATGTCCCAGAGTGCTTTTCTCATCGTGTGTCATCAGGACCCAGCGCACGTTTTGTCACTGAAGGGACTTGACTTGTGCAGTAGAAAAATGATTCAACTCAATGGTAGTGCCTGAAGAAAAAGCCACACACTCTGATGGTGGCTGGGTTGACAATTTTGAGAGTTTAATGAGCCCCCAATGAAATGATTAAAAAAATTAAATATGAAAAAGTTAAATATGAAAACTACTGAAACAATACTACAGTGAATATATACATACTAACCATATAAATTCTACAACTAATATTTTCTTACATTTGCTTATTTCATGCGTTTTTATCTACTCAACATTTTATTTATATTTTTATTCATCTTTATATTGATGCATTCAAAGTAACTTGCAGATATCAGTAAACTTAATTTCTAAATGATTCAGTGTGTATAATATTAATGAGAATTCAATAACATGTGAGATTCATTTTTAGTGTGTACATAGGAGTTATGACTTTTCATAGCGTGAAATACACAAATTTTACTGTGTCATGTAATGAGTCTGGGGAATTGTCCATTTTTTAACTTATATAGCTATTCAATACATCTTCAGGAAAAGTTATATCGAGTATTTTTTAGAACATGTCAGAAACTCTTAAACACAAAGGCTAATAATCACTTTTGCAGGAAAAAAAAAGTTTTAAAAAGTTATGTAAAATTATTCTTAAGACAAATTTCAATTCAAATAATGAGAAAAATCTTTATGGGAGGGGCACAGATAATCTACAGTAAACAGCTAATTATATCTGACTTTTCCTTTTAGTTTATATACTACTGGATAGGTGATTTGACAAGCTATTTCTTCTCTAGAATATAAATTACATGCTATAATACAATTTCATAAAATGTACCAAGAAAAGAAAATGTTACATATATTGATTTGCCATATGTATATATCAAATAGCATTTTTTTTAACATTACACAGCAATAGATAGGCATTGCTGTGTGTGTGCTGCTGCATTCTGGAAGAAAACATCAGGATAGCATCAAGTATAAAATTACAAAAGAGGAGATTATGTAGAAAAGTATCCTTATAATAAATCATGTATAGAAACCACGACCATAACATTTTGAGAATGTTCTATCTAGCTGAAGGGGCATTTGCTCTAGTTTTTTTTGTGTGTGTTTTGAATTCATAGCCCTTGAAGGTTAGTTCATAGATCTGAAGTCATGGCTCCTATGAGCTATATTTTCCCAATATATTACAATTAGATTCACAAAATTTAAGGTCACCAGTGATGTGGTTAATTGTTACAAGTGAATCTTCAGTTTGGAAATTTTTTCCTGATTAAGTCATTGTTTAGAAACATATCTAATTAGAATTAAATTGTATCTTAATATATTCTTAGGCCTCAACAGAAAATAGCATTAAAGTAATGACATTCATATATATTTACTTGGACACTTACTATTTTCAATTGTGCATCAATGGGTCACACCCACTGTTTAATTATTAGTGTCTCTCCAAATATTAAAATGAAGAAACAATAATCATAATGACACTTGTGAGATACTGAGCATACACACAACAGAGTGGAGAGGACATGGTACATATAGAATTAGAAGACCAAGATACTAGAGCCTAACATCAGTTTTACTAGGAGGCAATGTGGTCTTAGCAAAATCATGTCATTCCTCTGGGCCTCATTAATTTTACTTGTAAAATAATAGTAATTGGCTAGAAGAAATTCCAGTCCTCTTCCAACTCTGAAGTTCTATTATTCGAAGATTAATTTGTATAATTTGTATAGGCAGACATTCTTTGATCCTTTTTCTCTTTGGTAATTGTAATAGATTATAGTGCCATCTGGGAAAAGATACTAATAGGTTTTCAATTGAATTTTTTTTTACCTAATCAGTAAATGATATTGCAGCAGGTTTATATTGTTTATTTTTCTGACTTAATGCTATAGTCAATTTTATATTTGGTTTGAACTGGTTGAAGTTGGTATATTTAATTATAAGACTTTTTTTTAAACTATGTTTTACCAAGTAGCTTTTCATATTATTTCACTGGCTGACCAACTATTAATCACGCACTCCACCTCCCAGTGTGGTAAAAGTCAAATGGATTTTGTCATCGGCTGAGCCATCTGTCTACTCAGACTGTTCTGCTATTTTTTATTCGTTTTTGAAACTCTTCAGCAGAAATTAGAAATGGAAAAGGAGGAAAAAATCAGTGAACACAGGAATAACATAGTTTCATATGCTTTAATATTTTTAATACTCAAAAAATATGAAGTTTACATATCATTTCAGATTTGGTTGTATTCATTCAAGAGTTTATTATAATTATTTTTGGAAACAGTCCTTCCTATATTGTATAAGGTCAGTAAAACGTATTTTCTTTAAGCTGAGTATGATGATGCTAGGCCCGTATACTATCATAGTGCTCCTTAGAGTAAGGGTGGTGGGACTTCGTGCCAAGGGTTGTGAACATGTTCTCAGGAGAGACGGGTGCCTGGAGAAGGACATCATACTTGGTAAAGTAGTGGGACAGCGACAAAGAGCGCGGCCGTCAATGAGATGCACCGGTACAGTGGCTCAACAATGGCTCGAGCAGAGGAGCAGTGGTGAGGATGCATGAAGATGAACTGCAAGCCACCTAACAGCAACTACAACAGACCCTGGCTGCTAAGATTTGATTTCTGTCAGAAAAACAATAGTGAAAGGAAGTCCCTATTCCAGGAAGTCCTAGTTCCATGTCTCTTATTTTCATCTGCCCTGTGGTTAAAATAATGATAATAATGTACACTGTACTGTAGTCTTGAGAGAGTTGAGCTTCCCTTTTAGGACATGCTAGAAATACTGACTACCCTTCTCTTAGTCATCTACCTTAAGTCAGAAACGTATGTATCTATGCCTTCAATTGGTTGACACAATGGCTGCAACAGTGGTCTCAAATATAATACTAAGTGTGAGGATAGCTCAAGGTGGGTGGTGCTTCCTTTGGTTATACACAGGGTCGCTCTGAGTAGGAACTAACTTGGCAGCACTTAACAACTACAATTGGGTGTCTAGTTAACTGAACACAGGTTTGGAATAAAGGGAAAAGAGCCATGAGAACAGGAAAGAAATGAGAAAGTAATTGAATTAGACACCCAGAAAGCAATGTTTCATGTAGTTCTGAAACTCCTACTACAGTACCTGAATCAACTAATCCTATCTTATGTTTCACAATGCAACCCGTTCCATAACTGAGCAGCAGCAATGGTTAGGAAACACGCCCATGAAGGGTAAAATCTTGCGATACCTGTTCGGAATATATTTTGTTTCCTGCTTGCTCACCTTTCAATGATTAGAAGCTAAGAAGCTGTTCTCCCTGCTAGTATCTTTTTCCTTAGAATCAAACAATGTCATTCCTTTGGCAATATCTTAGGGTTCCCTAATTTCTTCCAAACTGATGGTCACTGGTCTCTGAATGTCCTGACTCTGTACAAGTTACCATTCTAAAAAGAACCCTGGGGCGGGGTGGTGGTGAGAACCCTGTTGTTATTATTTGCCATTGAGTTGCTTCCGGGTCCTGAGACCCCAGGTACGTAGAACAGAATGGCTTCTGAAGGTTTTCAGAAGCAAATCGCAGGCCTGCCATCAAAGGTGCCTCTGAGTGTGTTCACGCCAACACATCCGGCCCTCAGCTGAGTGCGTAATGATTCGTGCCACGCTGAAACTCCGAAGGAAGGCAAAGCTTTCGTTCTCGCGTTAGCTTTCTTAAAAACTGATCACTCCTTTTAATAAAATAACTTTTACTAAGTCAAAGGTTTTATCGAAGAAAAGGGAGAGTATTTACTTTCTAGTCTACGTTTTTGTGTTGTTTGAATTTTTATACTGAACACACATTTTCTTTGGAATAACTATATTTGTACATATGTTTCTATTTTTTGGAACCATTTTATTGGGAGTTAATACAGACATCATATCCTATCATACATTCACATCACACAGTATTGTACAATTGCTACCACAATCAATCCCAAAACTTCCTTTTCCTTTCTGAACTCCTTGGCATCAGCTCCCTTTTACCACCCCCACCACTACTGCAACCTCCAGAAAACCATATTCGTCTTGCTGTCCCTATAGGTCCATCAGTGCTGGGTTTCATTTACTGTAAAACATACAACAAAAATTCAAGAAGGTCCTTCTTGCCCCCACCTGGAGGTCGGTCCTCCCACTTTTCCTACCAACAGTCATGCAGTTGTGCTCCCCTGGATGAGTTTGATCACTTTCCCCTCTCCTGACTTGATTTCCCCTCAGTGCTCCTCGTCGTTCTGATAGGCTGTCTATCTATCCAGGAGGACCTCGCCATAGCTTTGCATGGCAGCCACTCAGTAGACAGCATCTTCTTTAACAATTTGATCCCAGCTGATGTGAGAAATGTGACCTTCACGATATGTACCTACAGAGGATGGTCCATTGGCACCAGTCAGGCTCTCTACCAGGCTGTTTGCCCCCCCTGGCCAGCAGACTGGATGCCCTGTAAGCCTGAGCTGGAGCCTGTCCTGCTGCTTGTTTGTCCTTTTGTGATTGGCTAACTTTACTCAGTAGAATGTCTTCCAGATTGCTCAATTTCATGAGGTTTTAGTGGTTTCATTGTTGTTCTTTAGGAATGTGTATTATTCCATTGTGTGAATATACCAGAGTTTTTAATCCAATCTTCTACTGAGGAAAATTTAGGCTGTTTCCAACTTCTTGCTTCATTGAACTGTGCTTCAATGAACATGAGGGAACATACATCTCTGTTTCTTATTTCTTTGGGGTATCTTCCTAGTAATGATATTGCTGGTCCATACAGTATTTCAGTTGTCATCTAGTTTGGGAATCGCCATATCACTTTCTACCGTGGATGTAAGTATGCACAACCCCATCAGCAGTGAGTAAGAGTTCCAATCTCACCAGACCCTCTCCTGCATTTGTTACTGTCAGTTTTTTTTAATTGGCCTATGGTTTGGGTGTTAGATGGCATCGCATGATTGTTTTGACTTGCATTTCCCAGATGGCTAGTGATCAAGAGTTTTCCTCGGGTGGTTATAAGCCATTTGGATGTCCTCCTTTGTGAAATGCCTGTTCAGGTCCTTTGCCCAACTTCTCAGAGGGTGGTTAGTTCTTCTCTTGTTGTAGGCTTGTAGTGTTTTGTAGATATTAGTAATCACTCCTTTGTCTGTTATGTCATTGCTAAAGATCTATTTCCAATCTGGAGCTCTCTTGTTACTCTTTTGATGACATCTTTTGATGTATACAAGTGTTTTAGTTTTAATAGGTATCTCTCATCTATTTTGTCTTACACGGATTGTGCTTCCATTGTTATCTCTGGTAGCCCACGGATTCCCTGCACTAGGGCACTTAGATTTGTCCCCATTTTCTTATTGATGATTCTGATAGCTTTGGGCTTTACATTTAGTTCTTTGATCCATTTTGTGTTTGGTTTTGTGTGTGGGGTAAGATGTGGATCTTGTTTCATTCTTCTGCAGGTGGGTATACAGCTTTTCCAGCACCAATTCTTAAAGAGGGCCTCTGCTTCTCATTTAATGTTTATTGGGCCTTTGTCAAAAACCAGTTGTCTGTATAAGGATGTTTTTATTTCTGGGTTTTCTGTCCTGATCCATTGGTTGGTGTACTTATCATGTCAGCACCAGTCTGTTTTGACAAATGTGGCTGAGCAGTAGGCTTCGAGGTCAGGTAGTGCAAGACCACCTACCTGTTCTTCTTTTTGAGGAGTTCTTTGCCTATCCTGGCTTTCCCCTCTCCATGTGAAGTTAGGAATTAGTTTTCTCATTTATTCAAAGAATGGTGCTGGAATTTAGGTCTGGATTGCATTGATTTTGTAGACTGCTTTATATACTATTACCATTTTCGTAATATTGAGTCTTCTGATCCACAGACATGAGATATTCATCCAGTAAGGTAGTTCCTTTTTGATTTCTTGTAAAGTTTCCTTAGTACAGGTATTTTGGGGGGGGGGTAGGTTTATTCCTAGGTATTTCAACTTTTGTGTGAATAGTATTGTGAAAGGTATTATTTTCTTATGTCTTTTTCATTATTCTCATTTCTGGTATATAGTAATCCAGTGGACTTCTGCTTGTTAATCTTGTAGCCTACTAGTCTACTAAACTCCCAATTGTTTCCAATAACACTATTGTGGACACCTTAGGATTTTCTATATATAAAATCATATCATCCACAAATAGTGGAAATTTCACTCTTTTTACCCAATTGTACTCTGTTGATTTCTTGCCATTACTGGCTAGGAATTCTAGCACAATGTTGAATAAGAGTGGGGCTAAAGGACATCCTTGATGGTTTCTGTGTTAGACTGGGTTGAGAAACAAATCCAGGTACACTCATATATGTATAAGAAAGAGCTTATATCAAAGAGTAATTGCAATGAAGAAAACATCCCAGTCCAGGCCAGATCAAGTCCATACGCCCATTATTAGCCCATAAATCACATACTAGCACATAAATCCTTCTTCAGACGCATGCAGTCATAACCAACGATGAAGAATGCAGGGAGATCAGAGGCCAGTGGGTGAAAAGCCCTGTGGAACCAATGGCAGTGCCAGCATCACAGAGTGGTGTAGGGCTTCACACATGGTCAGGCATGTG
>NW_022111373.1:25853884-25858652 GCF_000313985.2 Echinops telfairi
AATCTTTTTATTTCATTTGGATCTGATCTGACTCTACTTGTTTCTGCCCTAATTCTAGATCAGTGGTTCTCAACCTGAGGGCTGCAACCCCTTTGGGGTTTGAATGACCCTTTTACATGGATTGCCTGATTCATAACAGTAGCAAAATTACAGTTAGAAGGAGATACAAAAATAATTTTATGGTTGGGGGTCACCACAACATGAGGAACTGTATTAAAGGGTCACAGCATTAGGAAGGTTGAGAACCATTGTTCTAGATATTTTCATCTGCTTTTTCTTTTCTTTTATTAAGTTTGTTAGTAGTTTGTTGATTTTGTAGATCCTTTCAAAGAACTAACTTGTTGCTTTATTGATTTTTTTCATTCTTTTTATTGATTTTTGCTCTAATTTTTATGATTTCTTTCTCTTTTTTTTTTTTTGCTGTTGGAAGGTTTATACTGTTGGCTCTGTTCTTGTTGGAGGTGTTGTGATTCTCTCCTTTTTTTAATGTGTGCAATTATTACTATAATGTGACCTCTGATCACTGCTTTTGCTGTGTCCCATAGGTTTGGGTATGTTGTGTTATCATTCTCCTTTGTTTCTAGGATGTTTCTAATTACGTCTCCTGTTTGGGCTACTACCCAATTTCATTTTTTTCAGAATTGTATCTCAGGATTCTCTCATTTTCCTCAAAGCAGGACAATTTGACTAATATATGTTTTGATGTGTGTTGTTTTGGAGTTTGTTGTTAATCTATTTGCTTCCTAATGGTTATCTCTCCTCCTTTGTGATATAGGGGAAATTACCTTCCAAGAATTCCCTTACTATTTTAACTGTAGACATTTGTCCCTACTTAATTCATATATTATTTCACTTCATGATATCTCACTTCATCCTCGGGCTTTCTTTAGATTCTTTTGCTCTTTTGTGTGATTCCCCCCTCCCCCCCACCCCCAATTTGCTGAAGTCTGATTGATTGTCTTAAAGTTCACTGATTCAATTTTCCTTTTCTTCCATTGTATTGGTGAGATACTGTACTGTTTTTTTATTTCTCTTAAGTCACTATATAATTTCTGAATATCCTTCTGGTGGGAGGTTTTTAGTATCTCCATTTCTTTTTGTGTTTTCTGGATTAATCCCCGATTTCATTTGGAGCCCTAAACAGCATTCTCTTATACTTTCTGTCAGTTCAGGGGTTTCTTTTTCTGTTTATTCCATTGGCTTTGGGTAATCTTCAGTCGTTTCTCTTTTTTGTGGTAGCTGCTCATAGCTGTTTGCGCCAGAGAGTGATTAAGCTGTCGATGATGCTTCTTGTTAGTGTAGTGGTGGGGAGGGGCTGGATTTTAGGTCACAGGGGGTCATATAGGATCTAGAAATTGCATTGTATGGAGATGAGGAGGGAATGATAATTAGGTGGTTAGGAGGAATATGAGCTAAGTGCTTGAGAGTAGGTTTTAAGTGGTGGTATTAATCATAGGAGGCGTTACTGTGAAACATAGTTATTTTGATGAGTTGGAAGAGAGGATTATAAGAGAAGTGTTATTACTTGGTAGGTTATAAGGAGTGTGAGTTACTGAGGTGGGAGAAACAAGGTCTTGAGGTAATGGCATTTGGGGTAGATGAGGGGTGTATTAAAAAATCTATGAGTCACTTATTGAACCTGTATATTATACAGGGACAGTTCAACCCATATATTATTGTTTTTAAAGTAGAAGATCCCTATTTTGGAGCATGACATTTCCCTGTTCTCAAAGATGGACAGTACCATGTTATATTGTGGAATAATATTGGGTTTCTGCACCACTCAGTACTACCCGCCCTTCACTCTGTCATCCCAGGGTGGAAATGGGCTATTGGGGTAGTGGCCCAAGGGATTTCCAATCAGGACGAGGTTCTGCTACGGACAGTAAGTCCTTGTGTCAGTTAGATGCCTAGATAGGGGAGGGGGAAATGCTAAGAAACACTGGAAACCAAGGTTCCAATTTGTCTGGTTGGAAAGAGTTTGGTCAATTTCTTTCTCAAAAGGAAATAAGGAAAAAATCTAGTATACACCTGCAGTTACCATAGAATTCAGGTTGTGTTCCTGTCTTACTTCAGGTTGTGTTCCTGATCTCTTTTGAGTTAGCTGGGAGTGTATACCTGTATACCTGGCAGCCATTAGAGCTGCACCTTTCAAGGAGAGGGTATCAGCTAAGAGAGTGAAACAATGAGGGTACTTTCACACAATCCTCTACAAGATCCAGTTTCTAGGGTTCTCAGTGGTCCTCGAGGGTATGGGGCTAGGGTCACCAAATGGGTGTAGGTCTGGCTTGGGATGTTCCCTTGTACTGACTCATTGCAGAACTAGAGGAAAAGGAGGAGGCTGACACTCATCACCACTCTGGCCATGCTCAGCTAAGGGAAAATGGGTACCACAGTGAGCTGTGCTGTATTCTCCAGAGTTGAACATTGGAAAGGAGGGTCTAAAATATTCCTGAAGTACTGAGAACCCATGTTCTGAGGTAAATTCCCAGAATTGGCCTCCTCACCTTTTGATCTCTTGGCCATGCAAGTCTTTGGGCAGGGGATTCTATCTTAGTGCCGTCTTCTGGAAATCTGATTAGTACGTGTGATTTTATATGTTGGGGCACAGATTTCATATTCTGTAAAATGTAAGGAGTGTTCCAGACCTGGAAATTTTCTATCTGTCTCATCTGACTTAACTGGCACTTAAGATGAAGAGTAGATAGATTTGTTTTGGCATCTTTGTGATTTCTAAGAGCAAATATTCCTATGTATCAGGGCTCAATACTCACAGTCTGTCATTTAAAAAAAAACTGTTTTATATAATTTGGGGGGAGAGTTATGAGAAATAACTTTTTTGTTTCTTCTTTTTTTAAAAAATCCAAGAAAAATTTCAGGTGTATTGACCTCAAATTCTTCGGCAGAAGACATTTGCAACAATATTCTATCAACAATAAGATGATTTCCTTTAAATTAATAACCTTCCACTAGTCTTAGGCTTAAGACAAAAAAAATACATCCATGCATATGAATTATGATGCTGATAAAGAATGCTGGAAGTGCTGTGGCCTGCCAAAAGAACCAAGAAATGTGTCTTAGAAGAAATACAGACAATGATTTTCAAAAACAAGGATGACAATACTTTGTCTTATGTACTTTGGACATGTTATTAGGAGAAGGAAGTACCTGAAAAAGCACATCATACTCTGTAAAGTAGAAGGGTAGCAAAACTGAGGAAAACTCTTGACAAGATGGATTGATACAGCGGCTCTAACAATGAGTTCCAACGTAAGATAAAGTGTAACGATGGTGAAGGACCAGGTGGCTTTGGTTCTCTTGTACAGATCATCACTATGAGCTGGAACTGACTAGAAGACCGCTACCGACAACAGCGTTAGGCTAGTAACCACGGCTTCCTTTGCCTTCAGTTAAACAGCCAAAGCCTCTAGTATTGTGATGTCACGGGTTCAGAGAAGTGTCAGTCATTTTAGATAGTCCATCCCTGCTAATCAATTATAGTATAGAGAACAGATAGGGTTTATCCTGAATTTTATATTAGACATAGCAAAAAAAAAAAAAAGGAGCTGCCTAAGCTGCTGAACTCTCCAACCAATTTTTTCAGACTGAAGATGTTTCTGAAATTTCCCCTGGTTTAGGATAACAGGGGGATATAAGGGGAGTTAGAGAGGTGATCTTTTAATTAGACCTCTATTGGCCAAGGACACCACTGGATAGATGTATACCTACTTGGAGTAATGCACGTGTTAGGTGAATAGAACTTAAAAGTTTGTTTAAAGGAGACAGTGACAATTCTGACAGTTACAATTTTTCAGGACAGTCTGTAGAGTCCAGGGCTGCTGCAGGCATACATAAAATATTTGGAAGTTGGAGATCATTGTTTCCCTAGAATTTCAACTCACTGCTATTTTTAAACATTGCAAGTCAAGGGGAATAATGCAAGCTATATTGCATTCCCATATAATTAGAATACTATGAAAATGCTTCTTCGAGAACTTTACCATCCCAAATGACACCAAGGCCATTCGTCTTTCAGTTGTTGAGGCTCCACATTTTTTTCACATGTTATGACATTGTTGGTAAGAAAGAAAATTAATTAGCTTATTTGTATAATTTATGTGCTTCTTCAATTTGTTAGAAGTAAAGATTTAAACATGGTTTGTGTATCATAGTATCAGTTATGGAATTGTAATTAACCATTGAATGTTAGGGGGAAAAAATCCTGCTACTTGGCTGTTATGTCCAATGATATTTATGTGATAGCTCCCATAATTTTTCAACATACAAATACTTAATCTCTCACTGAACTTATCACAATGTATCTTATTGTATATCATAAGTGGTTTCTGTGAAGGCTTTTTGTTCAGTACTAAATTCAATATATTTAATACTTTTTGACATATCTGTACTACATTAACTTTTTAAAAATTACTGTCACTGTGCCAATTTTAGCCATACTGACACTATATAGGATTTCTAGGCTTCATATCTTTACAAAATCAGATCACCTCATCTTTCTCCCAATGAACAGTTGATCATTTAGAATAGTTGACCTTGTGGCTTCAGGCTGAGGAGGCCAATGGCTGTATCCTCCTTGTGCTGATCCTGACGTGTAGTGACCTATTAATTTCCCAAATAAACCCACTTGATTGTGAGTTTTGTGTGGCTATTGAAATGAACTATCAAACAGCATAGATGTAGGGTCACGTGCCAGAAATGGTTGGTGTCAGAATAGGTAAAGAAGGATGGACCATGGAGGGTTGTCTGA
>NW_022111373.1:25859431-25862194 GCF_000313985.2 Echinops telfairi
CACTGATATCATAGGCAATTCAAATTTTGCTGAAGATCATCCAACAGTGGTTATAGCAATACATTGAAAGTTAGCTGCCGCTGGTTCAGGTTGAATTTAGACGAATTACAGATATAGATTTAACACAGATATGATATTTAAACATCATGGAAGCAGCAATAAAAGTATTCAGAAACAAAAAGCTTCAGGATCCAACATCATGGGAGGTTGAGAATTTTGGCAGATAATAGGGACTACAAAAAATAATCCATTGGAATTTATAAATACAAAATAAAACAAAACAAAAAGTAAGATAAAATACCAGGCTGCATAACAATAGCTAAAATATGGGGGGAAAGTTGATAGATTAGAGGGAATATCCAAAATCAAGGATTTAGAAGTAAAAAATGGAGAAAATATGAAATATAAAGTAAAGAGCAATAAGGGATGTGGTAAAAGATTAATAAGATGCGATTGTAATCTCATTAAGAGAGAAAAGAAAAATGGCAGAGGAACAATATTTGAACAGACAATGTCTGGGTGTTTTAAATAATATTAGCAAGCATAAAAATCATATCTAAGGATACTAAAATGCCAAAGAAGAATACACACAAACAATCACACACATGGAAGCAAACTGTAGTAAAGATGTTATATATAAAAAATCCATATTAAACTAAAAATTCTCAAGGTAAAAACATTTTTTTCAAGAAAATATTAATAACAATTAAAGCATCAAACTGGATTTATTTTCTGGGGTGAAAATGTTACAGTGACAGCTCAAGAAGAAAAATTAGAATGCCAAAACAAATCTGTTCCGGTTTGAATTTCTCTGAAGCAGAAACAAATGAAGTTGGGCACGAATAATATTGTTTCAGGGATCAATGGCTGTGGACAGGAAGGAAGGAAGAAAGAACAAATTATGAGGGGGATAAACTGTCATATTGGCCTAACAAAATTTCACCCAACCTCAAATGATCCTTGGTAGAGTATATGGTCCCTCAGAATTGCCTATCTCCAGAGGTATAGCATTTTACCTTCACCACAGCCTATGCACACACATAGGTACACGTCAATCAATTGTGAAATTCCTAAGTTAAGTAAGACTCCTGTGTTAGGTAAGACTCTAGCTGCAACAAAATCTGATTTTTATAAAGCTGGTGTTTTTCTTCTGGAAGATGGGCCAACAAGTCATAAACAGTGTCTCAGCTGATTTCCGTGAATCTATACTCTTTCATATATATATTCTGGAAGATGCTTCTCAAATATTATTTGAATATAGAAGTTCTTGGAGCCCTTGTGTTGAGGTCTTAGTCCTGAGATGAAGCATAAAGATGTTGGTGGAGTATAAATATCTGGCAGTGTTAATCCTCAAACAAGATAGATAATATTGATGGTGAGGAAGAAGCCAAGATGGCGTCTAGGTAGATTTTATACACCAGGAGCTCCTGATGCCAGAGAAGAAAATTAAGACGTAAGGAGATCGAGACTGGGAGGCCAAATGCTAAAAATAGAATCAGGGTACTAAGATCCAGCCGAGACCCCTCCCCGCTTTTGATTTTCACTCACTATGAATCGAGAATGCATTGAAATGCTCTTGGTTCATTGTGCCAGCTTGTGGGCTCCACTGGACCTGCACCCTCCCTGGTCCTAGCTACACCAGTCATCTCAAGCCTATCAGGGCTCTCCTATCTCGGTAAGTTTTATTCTTTTTCTTCTCTCCCTTCCCGTTCCCACTACAGTCAGTCTCTGCAGGCCCAGGGAATTTTTTCTTTTCTCTTCTTTTTCTTCTTCTCTTCCTCTCTTTCCATGCCACTGCTGGCTTCCAGGCTACTACCCTCTGCCTAGAGCACCTCTGCCCAGCCTGCTTTCTGTGGAAGCACTGCACACAAAATGAGGCAACTATACCAGCCCTCTCCAGTGCTCCACGCTGCTGCAGAAACCTCTGCCTGGCCCCTGCTGTAACCTTACCTACTAGGGCAATTCTGCCCAGCATCCGTGGGTCACTACACCAAAATGGGCACACTCACCCGCCACCTTGGGGCAGGGTTTAAAACCCCATCACCCCACAGTAAGGCAATCAGGGCTCAGCTACCTCTTTGCCTATTTTTTCCCCTCTTTCTTCTCTCTCTCTTCTCTCTTTTTCATCACAGTATCAGCAGACCATGTTGTGTGTTTTTTCTTTTTCTTTCTTTCTCTCTCTCTCTTTCTTTCTTTCTTTCTTTCTTCTTTTTCTCTCCTTGTGTTTCCTTTCACATGCCAATGTTGGATTATGGGTCATTATCCACTGCCTAGGGCAACTCCACAGACCCAGCAGAGGGACCTCCAGCCTTTCCTCTGTGGCAGTTCTGCACAGGGCATGAGGCTGCTACACCAGCCCTCTCCAGCTATATATGCTGCGGCATAAACCTTCGCTTGACCTCCACGGTGATTTTGCTAACTAGGGAAATTCCACCCAGCATCCTCAGGGCTCTACACCAATGCAGGCACACCCACCCAACATCTTTGAGTAGGATTTAAACCACTCCAGCCTTAAGGGCAGGCGATCAGGGCTTAGCTATCTCTTTAATTATTTCTTTTTCTTTTTCTTTGTTTTCTTCTTCAATCTCTTCTCTGTTTCCCACCACAGTCTCAGTGGGTTCAGTTTTTCTTTTTGGGGGGGTTTTGACTTTGTTTGGTATTTTTTGTGTGCTTCTTTGTTCTGTCTTTGATTTTTCCTTTCTCTCCTTTTATCCTCTTCCCCCTCTCTTTACGTTCACATGCCAACACCAGCTTCCAGGCCAC
>NW_022111373.1:25863985-25864911 GCF_000313985.2 Echinops telfairi
CAGGAAACACATCTCAAGATTACAGACAAAAAAAGGCTGAGAATTAATGGCTAGAGAAAAATATACCAAACAAATGGCAATTCAAAAGATAGCAGGGGTTGCTATCTTGGTATCAGACAAAATTGATCTTAAGGTGCCAGCCATAACAAGGAAAAAGGAGGGGCACTATAACACTCAAGGAACATTAGACCAAGAAACACTGAGCATAATAAATTTACATGCACCCAACAAGAGACCCGCAAAATTTGTAAATCAGACACTCCAAAATACGACAAAAGAAATCACAGGCTCAGCAATTATAGTCTGTGACTTTAATACACCATTCTCTGAAAACGACAGATCCCAAGGAAAGAAACTTAATAAGGATGCTACAGATCTAAACAGTACAATTGGATGACTTGAAGTGTTACTGTAGCTGCATAGAAAGTGTTTGGGAATTTTCCATCTTTTTCTGTTTTGGAGGAGTTTGTATAGGATTGGTTTCAGTTCTTCCCTGAATGTTCGGTAAAATTCTCCTGTGAATTCTTCTGGCCTAGGGGATTTTTTATTGGTAATCCTTTGATAACCTTGTCTATTTCTTCTATTGCTATGGATCTGTTAAGATTCTTGACATCCATCTGGGAATAGTCTTAGGAGTGATTATTTTTGCAAGTATTTGTACAAGTTGTTGAATTCATTGTAGTACAGACCTTCATAATATTATGTAATTAACCTATGGTCCGTTCTAATGTTCCCTGTTTCATCCATCATCGTTATTCAAATATGTTCCTTCATTTCTTTGGTTACATTTGCCAGCTGTGGTAGTTTCATAATCTGGTGTCAATTTGCGACTTGAGAGGATTAAGAGTGAAGAGGTGGAATCTAGTCAATAAATCAGGTCATAGCCAAGGGGGCCTCTTTGTGGACATTATCTTCTAAGAATTCTG
>NW_022111373.1:25866118-25867226 GCF_000313985.2 Echinops telfairi
TTGATGCAAAAATCCTTACCAAACTACTGGCCAACAAAATACAAAAGCATATAAAAAATAATTCACCATGTCCAAGTCAGATTCATACCAGGAATGCAGGGATGGTTCAACATATGAAAGACCATCAGTATTATTTGCCACATTGACATGAAAACATATAAGAACCACATGATAATACCGATAGATGTGGAAAAAGCATTCAACAACAACCAACACCCATTCCTGTTAAAGACATTTAAGAAGATAGTAATGGAAGGAAAATTCCTCAATAATTTACAAGCTATATATGAAAGGTCAACAGCCAAAGTGGTAATCAATGGAGAAAATACTAAGAATTCCACTGAAAAAGGGGACCAGACAAGGATGACGCTGTTTCCACTCCTATTTAACATCATATGGAGGCCCTACCTAACAATATAAGGCAAATAAAATACATCAAAGGTATTCTTTTGCAGAAGGAATAGGTGAAAGTATCGTTATTCAAAGATGATATGTTTTTATACATTGAAAATCCCCAAAACTCCACAAGTGGAATGTTGGAAGCAATAGAGGAATATAGCAGAGTGGCAGGATGAAAGAGCAACAAACAAAAGTCTATTGGGCTGCTATACAAATCAGAGGAGATCACAGAAGAGGCAATTAAAAAGGTAGTACCCTTTATAATAGCCGTGCACAAATTAAAATATCTAGGGATATATGTGATAAAAAAAATTAAAAAAAAAACATTTGTAGGAGGAAAACAGCAGAACACCATTACAATAAACCACTATTACAAGAGTCACATCCACAAATGGAAGAATATCCCGTGCTCATGTATTGGAAGAATCAATGTAGTAAAGATGTCAGTTCTGCCCAGGGCACTATAAAAGTTTAATACTATCCCAATACGAATATCATTCTTCTTCAAAGAATTGGAAAAACCGATTACCAATTTCATATGGAGAAGGTAGAAGCCCAGAATTAGCACTGATCTCCTCAAGAAGAAGGACAAAGTGTTTGAGCTTGCTTTACCTGACTTTAGCACCTATTATACAGCCACAGTGGCCAAAACAGTGTGGTACTGGTATAATGACAGATGCTCAGAAAAGAAATGAAACCCAGAAATAAA
>NW_022111373.1:25868395-25885472 GCF_000313985.2 Echinops telfairi
AGAGCAGGGCACTAACCAACCCAAGGGGAGGGTATTGTTTATATCTCCACAGGAGAGGGAAAAGAGACCTGAATTCAACCCAGTGTGTCCCAGACATGAATACATCATACTGGTACATAGCAGGGAACCAATAAAGAGGTCTGCGGGGCTGGCCCAAACAACAACTATGTGGACCTCTGTCCCCTGCCTCACAGAAGAATGCACTCCAGAGAACAGCACTGAAGCTACAGCTTGAGGAAAGGGGCACGTCTGATCGGAGCACACAGGAGCAAACGAAGAGGGATGGAGAGTGGATGGAACCCATCCCGGTCCACCAAACCCCAAGTTCAATATTCCTGCTCAGAGCAGACAATGCCCAGAGATGACTATAAGGCTGGCCTCACCGTGAGACATGATATCACTCACTGAACTATAGCGCAATGGGGGACAACGCTGAAGACACAGTGTGGGAATTGTGCTCGATCTGACCCCATCCCACTGGGGCAAAACACTAAGGTCATGCAACAGAGCTGCAAGGGGGGAAAAGCAATGAAGTCCAGGGAATAGACTTTGGGGACAGAGTGATGCACACCATCAGATTCAACTGGAAAACACTCATAAAGATTAAAAAACAGACCTAGAACTATTTATAGGCTTATCCTTTATTTTCATTGGCTTTCTTTTTGTTGCTGTTATTTTTGTTTTGTTTTGTTGTGGTGGTTGGTTTTGCCTTTCTTTGTTATTTTGTTTGACTTTGCTTTGTCTTTGTGCTTATTAATGTTTCTGCATGTCTATCTAGATAAGATAGGCAAGATAAACAGGGAAGAAAACAACAGGACTGAAGCTTTTCGGAATATGTGGGATAAGGGGAGGTAGGAGAAAGGAAGGGGTGGGTGTCAACCAACCCAGGGAGAAGGGAACAACAAGTGAACTAAAATCGATGGAGAGAGGGCATAGGATGCCTAGTGGGGCTTAATCAAGAGAAAGGTAACAGCAAGGAATTTCTGAAGCCCGAATGAAGGCAGAACATGATAGTGGGACAAGTGAAAAATCAAAGGAAATAGAGGAAAGAACTAGAAGGCAAAGGACATATACAGAGGTCTAAATATAGGCATTTACATATGTAAATATATTTATATATAACGAGAGGGAAGTAGATCTATGTACTTATATTTATATGTTGGAAGTAGATCTATGTACTTATATTTATATGTTAAGTATTAAGGTAGAAGATGGACATTGGGCCTCAACTCTAGTACTTTCTCAACATAATAACACTGTTCTAATAATCTGTCATTCCTTCTGGACACAATTGCTGAAGACAAAGTGTGTGCATAATCAAATGTGATGAAGAAAGCTGATGGTGACTGGTCATCAAAAGATATAGCATCTGGGGTCTTAAAGGCTTGAAGATAAACAAGTGGCCATCTTAGCTGAGAAGCACCAAAACTCACATGGAAGAATCACACCAGCCTGTGTGTTCATGAGGTGTCGATGGTATCAGGTATCAGGCATCAAAAACCCAGAACAAAAATCATACCAATGTGAATGAGCGGGAAGGGGAGTACGGAGTGGAGACCCAAAGCCCATCTGTAGACAATTGGACATTTCTTACAGAAGGGTCACAAGGAAGAGACAAGCCATTCAGGGCACAGTATAACACCAAAGAAACATACAACTTTCCTCTAGTTCTTTAATGCTTCTTCCTCACCACCATCATGACCTCAAATCTACCTTACAAATCTGACTAGACCAGGACATGTGCACTGCTACAGATAAAAGCCCGCAACACAGAGAATCCAGGACTGATAAACCCCTCAAGAACAATAAAGAGAATAGAGATACTGGGAAGGTAAGGGAAAGGTGGGGGGAGAAAGGGGGAATCAATCACAAGGATTGACATATAACCCCCTCCCAGGGGGACAGGCAACAGAAAAGTGGGTGAGGGCAGATATCAGTCACTGTAAGAAATGAAAAAATATAATAATTTATAAATTATCAAGGGTTCATGGGGGAGGGAAGGAAAAAATGAGGAGCTGATATCAAGGGCTCAAGTAGAAAGAAAATTTTTGAAAATGATATGGCAACATATATATAAATGTGCTTGACACAAGGGATGTATGTATGGATTGTGATAAGAACTGTAAGCCCCCAATAAAAGTATTTAATTAAAAAAAGGATAGTTAATATTGTGATATTGAAATCTCACATGAATACAATTTTATTCGCCACCATAAATATCAAAAAGTTATATTCATACTGTTGTTGTTAGGTGCCGTGAAGTCCACTGTAACTCTTCGTGACCTTAGGCACAATAGGAAAAAGCATGGCTTGCTCCTGTGCCGTACTGAAAATTGCTCCCTGTGCTTGAGTGCAGGGAACAGCCACTGCTCTGTCGGACGTTCTGTCAAAACATCTCATTGAAGACCTTCCTCTGTTTGGCTGCCCCTCTACTTTATCAAGCATGATGTCCTTCTCCAGGAATTAGTCTCCTCTGACAAAATGTCCAGAGAATATAAGATAAAGTTTGATTATACTTGTCAAATACTCTGGCCAGACTTCTCCCAAGATAGATTTATTTGTCTTTTTAGCAGACCATTGTAATTTGAATATTCTTCACCAGCATCATAATTCAAATGCATCTATTCTTCTCCTCTCTACTTTATTCAATGTCCAACTTTCACATCCATAGGAGGCATGTGAAAATACCTTGGCATGGATCCGATGCACCTTAGCCCTCAAAGCAACTTCCTTGCTTTTAAAAACTCTAAACAGGTCTTGCACAGCAGATGGACTCAATGTGTCTTTTGATCTCTTAACAAGGGTTTCCATGAGCATGGATTGTAGAGTCTTTGAGGGCTTCTTCCTTTTCTTCATTTATCATCATGTTACCTACTAGTCCAGAGTTCAGTTATTTTTTCTGTTCAGTTGTAGTCCCCACTGAAGACTAAAAACCTTGGTCTTCATCAGCAAGTGCATCAAGGCCTCCTCACATTCAACAAACAAAATTCTGTCATCTGTATATCACAAGTTGTTAATAAACCAACCCTCCTCCACTTCTGATGCCACATTATTTTTCATATAATCCAGGTTCTCTCAACAAAAGCTCAGAAAAATTGAACAAGTATGGTGAGAGGATATAACCCTGACACATACTTTTCTTGATTTTAACCATTCGGGACACCATCATTTTGTTTGCACAACTGCCTCTTGATCCATGTATAAGTTCTGCATGAATACAAGGACATATTCTGTAATTCCCATTCTACTCTGGGCTATCCATAGTTTATTAAGATCCAAACAGTTTAATGCCTTGTCATAGTCAATTCAACACAAGTAGACATAGTTCTTGTATTGTCTGTTCTCTGCCAAGATGCCTGGGACATCACCAATGAAATCCCTAGTTCCATGACCTCTTCTGAATCTTGCCTGAATCTCTGGTAGCTCCCTATCAATATACTGCTACAACAGTTGCTGGATGATATCCAGCAAGATTTTACTTGCATATAATATCAATGACATGTTGTTCTATAATTTGAGCCTTTTCTTGAGTTATCTTTCTTTGGAATAGCTATAAATATGGGTATCTTCTAGTCAATTAGCCAAGTAGCTGTGTTCCAAATTTCTTGGCATAGATGAATAAGTATTTCCAGTGCTTCTTCAACTTTGGTAAGTATTTCAATTGGTATTCCATTAATTCCTGTAGCATTTCTTTTGGATAATGCTTTCAGTGTAGCTTTAACTTCTTTCTTCAGCATCATTGGATTTATGCTCAAATGCTACCACCAGAAATGTTTGAATGTTGACCAGTTCTTTTTGGTATAGCGACTCTGTGTATTCTTTCCATGTTATTTAGATGCTTCCTGCATCATTTAGTAGTTGGTCCATAGAACATACAATATTGTGACTCAAGGCTTGACCTTTTCTTGCTTCAGTTTAAGATATATTGAATGTCTTTTTCCTTTTAGGTTGTTTAACTGTACATTTTTGCAACTTGCATAATAGTATTTTACCTGCCTCTGGACCTGCCCTTTGGAATTTTCTGTTCAGGTCTTTGATTTAATCGTTTATTCCATTTGCTTTACCTACAGTGTGATTAAGAGCAAGTTTCCAAGTCTCTTCTGACATCAATTTTGATCTTTTCTTTTTTCCCTATTTTTATAATGATCTTTTGATTTCTTCATGAATGATGACCACAGGTCATCAGGTCTTCTGTCATTAGTGCTCAATGCAACAAATATATTCTTGAGATGACCTCAAAATTCAGTTGTGATAGACTCAAAGGCATATTTGCAATCCTGTAGACTTGTTTTATTTCTTTTTTTATCAGCTTCACCCTGAATGTATATATGGGAAATTGATGAGCTATACCACAGTCACCTCCTTACCTGGTTTTAGTTGCTGATATTGACCTTCTCTACCACTTCTTCCACAAATGTGTCACATGGATTTCTGTATATTCCATCTGAAGAAGGCCATTTATATAATCACTGTGTTTTTTAAAAAAATTCTTTGGTATGAAGCCATTGGTCTTGCAAAATTATATCATGTTATCTCCAGTTTTGTTTCTGTCAATAAGACCACGTTTTCCAATCATTTTCCCTTCCTCTTGGTTTCCAACTTTTGCATCCCAACTGTTAATAATTATTAATACATCTTAATTGCATGTTTGATAAATTTCTTATTGAAATTGATAAAATTCTACCTAACTACCTGTAGACGGTGCTAGAATTCTTCAATTTCTTCATTCCTAGCCTTTGTGTTTGGTGAATAAATTTGAATAATAGTTGAATTGATTGGATTTCCTTGAAGGTGGATAGTTATAATACCATCACAGTGCTGTACTCCATGATTGATTTGCAATATTCTTTTTGACAATTACTGTCATGTCATTCCTCTTGATTGTGTCATGGTAAACCATATGATTTTCTCATTCAGAATGATCAATGCCAATCTATTTCAGCTCACTAATACCTAGAATATCTATCTTTGTGCATTCTATTTCATTTTTGAAGACTTCCAGTGTTCTTAGATTCATACTTCATACATTCAAGTCTATATTTGTGGCAGTTACATAATTTTATGTCAGTTTGATAAATATAGGGAAAGGGTGATGTCTAGCCTGTCACTCAGGCCATAGCCTGGAGATGCCTCCTTGTGGGTGTGGTCTACTCATGACGATTCTGGTACTTCCTCTCTTACTCTCTGGAGGCCGGACACTTGCTCTCTCTGCTTCACCTTCTTGTGGATAAACCATGAGGAACTACACTCTGAGAGCTAAGGGACATCACATCAGCACTGAGATGCTTCCACCAACACTGAATCCTCAAGACTTTTCATCCACTGGCCTGTGATCTTCCTAAATTCAACATCACTGTATGCATTGTGTGAGGCTGAGGATGAATTTATGGACTGGTATCAGATACATAAGCTAATATTGGACTTATGCACATGTCCTGGACTAGGCTGGAATGTTTTCTTAATATATAATTACTTTTTGACATAAAGCTCTTTCCTATTCATATGAGAGTCTCTCTGGATTCGTTTCTCCAGTCTACCTGGACTAACACAAAATGATTAATAGATTGTTTGCATTCACAGCAAATAACCATACTGAAGGCACATACTCACAAGCTTACTACATTTAAGTCACCAGGGTGGAATCCAATTTTGGAAAGCAGCTCTCAGCAGTCACCTTGCCAGAGCTTTCCCACCCTAGGGGCCCATCCAATGGCACCATCTCAGATAATGTTCTTCTTTTACCCATTACTCATTCAGTATCTGACAAGAGTTCTGTGCTATGAATAAGGTTTTCAGTGGTTATTTCTTCTGAATTGGGCAGCTTCATCCTAAGTAGGAATACCTTCATATTTAGTCACTGATTCTCTTTAAAATAGTTCCCCTATTTTAGCTTTTCTGCTATGTATGTCAAGGACTTGAAAAGAAAATACTGAAAGATTAGGGGGAAAGTTCTATAGTAGCAGCAGTGTGAATGGATATACATTCAGAAACATATTTGAACATCTTTGGCTCATATTTCAATGATTTCTGAAAAGTATCCATCACAGAAGAGGCACTAAAGAACCAAATCAGCAGAATAAGTCATCCAATACCACCACTCAAGCTTAATCATTGTCCACACAAATAATGACCACAGGAAATGATAAAGGCTACTCATAATTCCAACAACACGGGGCCCACTTGTAAAGCTGACTTGGCTACTACTACCAGAGAGTATACAGACTAGCATGGCAAAGACTTATACTGACCCCCTAATAGGGCACCAGAGTCATCGGATGGAAGAAAAACTTAACGAATTTATCTGTTAACCCAAAATGTGGTGGTTTGATTCTCCACATAGGCAGTTCAGAGAGAGGTCTGGAGTTCTATTCCCCCAAATCATCCGTGATTGAAAACCCTATGGATCACAGTTCTAATCTGATAGTTGGAATCAAGAGTTGGAATCAACTGGACAGCAGCTCATTTATTATATATTATAAATATGGCAATATTTCTTGAGGTGATCAAGAGACCAATTGTTTTAACAATACTGTATTAGTTCCTGTTCATCATAGAAAGACTACAAATTTGTTCTGATGAGGAAAAAAATCCATATAATCTTCATATAGGTTATCTTTCCTCTCAGTAGGACTTCAGACAGCATCAGTACATGAGGGAATTTGGAGCTTTAACCTATCCATATGTGATATCACATAACACTGGTTCAAAATTAGTCCCTACTCTACAAAAATGAGGTGTAAGCAAAGGTGTAAGACTGTGGAACCTAAATATTGCATCTCACCGATTACATCAGTCAGAAACTGTAAGAATAATATAAGTCCAGGCATCAAAATTTATGGGAAAATTGGCAATATTTTATTTCAATTTTTACATGAAAAATGTGTAGCACTTTGTCAGCCTACTCTTCAGAGTTGTAGCAACATCGCAGAAACAATTCTCTATTTGAAACAGGCCACCATCCTCCAGGGTTCAGGATATACATCAGATTAAAGACGAGTTTTATGGTATTATATTCCAATAGGAAGAATATGTAAGCCTGGGAACCAAGGTAGAAATGAAAGTGGTCCTATTTTTCTTCTGTTAGTGGCCCACTAAGGAAAATGGAGTTTCTCTAGCCTGCCATTTGTTGTTGCATAGGATTCGATGTCCAGATCCACCCTTCAGCACACTGTTCTCAGGGTCAGAGCAAAAATGCCCTTGAGCTATCAGCCAAAGCTGCTGCCATGGCATTTTGGTCTTTTGGGATCCAGATAAAATCATCAAAAAGAGTAATAATGTTATGACTGTAATGAGGTACATATATTACACAGTGGGGGCAGGGAGAAAATGATGTAATTCTCAATCAGTCTCTTGGACTCATCTTTGGATTTCTTTCACCAATAATGATGTTCAATGAACAAAGGAAGCAATCCTATTCTGAGAAGACTTACTGAGGAGGGACTCAGAATCTCTGGGGTTTGCAAGCCAGCTAAGGGAATAGTGAATAGTGAATCACTAGTAGCAATGGTGAATCAGGAATGGAGGAGGGATCATGTGAGTAACAATTGCTGTGAGATTTCCAAGAAAGCTGCTTTGGGGCCGGTCACTATTTACAGTGAGGACAAACCACAAAATTGCTGACAGAGGCTGCCGGTTGATATTAGAGACATCTTCCCTTGAAGGAGGGGTTTTAGAGGGATATGGCTTTCTTCATGCTTACAATGGGGTTCCATCCGCCAGCATTTGTAAGAAAATAACTGTTAAACTAGATTTCCTAATCACCAAGATATAATTAAAGACAAAAAATAAAATGAGCCATCTTCATAGAAAAACAGCAGAGTTTATAATTAGACCTACTGTCAGTTTTGGCTTCATATATTTTTAATCTCTTTTAGCATTGTTATGTCTTCTGTAAAATTTGATCCTATAGTCAATGTGTATAAATATACCTTTAGCCATCCGTATGATTATACATTTTTTTAAATTCCATTTTTCCAGAAATAGAAATATTTTTTCAGAAAGAATATAATATAATAAATGCAATAAGAAAATGCCCATCATTTCTCTTAGGAAAAAATGACTAAATGAGCTGTATCCGTACTCTAAAAATTTTTTTCAATATAAATGAACAATTTTTATGGGCAACAATAGAAATTTGAAACCTAGAAAAGTATTATGTGCTCATAAAAGTATAATATGCAAGGGGGATTTTAAAAGTTTATAGAGAATTTTCATTCTCTTTCAATATTATTTTTCCAATAAAATTTTGAAGGCCCCTAGTGTCAGCTTTGGAAGCAATACATAGTAGGAGTAAAAAGGGAGTGCTTGTGCCTTATGGTGTCCTGTTTTAATGGTATTTTCAGTTACATCAGATGCATAAGAAATTTGGATATCGAATAAGGAAAATCTCAGATAATGATGAATTTGAATTATGGTACTGACAAGGAATATTGAAAGTGCCATGGACAGCTAAAGGAACAAAATAAATATGTTTTGGAAGAAATAGAAACAAAATATTCCTTAGAGGCAAGGGTGGCAAAACTTCCTCTCAAATACTTTGGATATATTGACTAAATGCATCATGAAGTTCAATACTGTTTGTGATAGGATTATATCTATCCACCCTCAAGGAAATTCAACCAATACAACTACCATTTAAATGTGTGTACCAACCACAAAAGATAGTGGTGAAGAAATTGAAGAATTCTGTCAAGTAATTCTTGAAAATTGATCAAATATGCAATTAAGATGCATTGATACTTATTGGTAATTGAAATGCAAATGTTGGGAAAAAAGAGGGGGAGCAGTATTTGGAAAATATGGACTTGGTGAAAGAAATGAAACTGGAGATAACATGTTGGGAACTTGAAAAACCAATGACTTGTTCATAGCAAATAACGTTTTCAACAAGACAAAAGGCCACTATGCACATGGATTTCTGAGATGGAATACACAGAAATGAAATGGATGATATCTGTGGGAAGACAAGATGAAGAAGCTCAATATCAGCCACTAAAACTGATCAGGGGCTGACTGTGGAAAAGAACATCCATTTTTCATATGTAAATTCAGGATAAAACGTTAGTGAAATAAAAACAAATCCACAAGTGCCAAAACAAAAAGTTGAGTCTACCTCACCTGAATTTTAAGAACATCTCAAGAAAAGATTTGACACACTGAACACTGATGACAGAAGTTCTGATGAGCTGTGGGAGGACATCAATGATATCATACATGAAGAAAGCAAAAGGTCATAAAATGATAGGAAAGAAAATAAAGAACAAAGTCAATATGTGAAACTTGTTCTTGGATGTAGAGTCCCCAAAGCAAATGGAAGAAAATATAACTTCAACAGGTATTTGCCATCAGGAAGGGAACACAGAAGATATGGGTGCTATAGCAAAATGGAGTGTGGAATTTAGATGGTGTCCAGTTCTCCGTTAAAATAGTGTCTGGAGTCTTAAAGGCTTATCTTCAAACAAGCAGCCATCTAAATGAGTTGTCAATCAAGTGCACATGCAAAAATCACACCATCATCAGTCACTGAAGGAATGAAATCCACATAATCCGAAGTCAAAGGAGGGATCAGGATCGGAGCCTAAATTGTGAGAAACTGGGGTGCAGAAGGCGGTAGATGACAGTGCGAGCCCAAGAGTCTTTTGTGGAGCTACTCAGGAACTAAACCTCCAGATAAGGACCTTTATCTAAAATTGAGGGAAGGGGAAAAGTGGTCACTAAAATGAGTACTTGGGAGAGAGGAATACAGAAGATGAAAAGCATAAATCTGACCTGAACATTAAAACTTTGTCCATAAATTCCCCCGCCTTCTATGATGCAGGTTGGACCTGATCTGGTATCCAAAATTTTGTTTATTTTTGGTTTGTATGGTTTCATTTGGTTTTTGTTTGTTCACATTAGAGTGTAGCTCAGAGGTGTTATGCCAAAGGAGGTCACGCTCTTGAAGCAGTGTTACATGCTTTTCCATTTTTCGGTATATGAAACCCAGAATTGATGACCTTAGAGGTAGAGCAGGTAGAATAAAGGGCTTGGGGGAAGGAGTGTACAGTAGTGGAAGTGTAATAAAAGGGAGACAATGTCAAGGAGTCCCTGTAGAAAAATAATGTTGGAAACTGATTGTGGTAGCAATTGCACATTCTACTTGATTGAACAATGAAATCATATGATATATGTTTTAAATCCCAACTAATAATAATAAAAAAGAAAAATTCAAAGGGGCCTCAAGAGCACAAAGTTAAATATGAAAATTAAATGTGCAAGGACCTTGAATTAGAAAACCAAAAGGGAAGAACACACTCAGCACGTCTGCAACTGAAAGAACTCAAGAAAATAGTCAAACCTTCAGTCGCAATCTTGAAAGATTTTATAGGCAAAATATTGAATGATGCAGGAAGCATCAAAAGCAGATGGAAAGAATATACAGTGTTCTTTTTGTACCCAAAAGAACTAGTTGGCACCCCACCATTTCAGAAGGTAGCACAAGAGTAAAAACTAAGGGTGCTGAAGAAAGAATTCAAGCCGCACTGAAAGTATTAACCAAAAACAAAGCCTCGGGAATTGATGGAATAACCATGAAAATGTTTCAGCAAGCTGATGAAGCACTGGAAGCATTCACGCGTCTCTGCCAGGAGATTTGGAAGAGAGCTACTTGGCCAACTGACTGGAAGAGATGCATATTTGTACCCATCCCAAAGAAAGGTGACCCAACAGAATGCTCAAACTATATAGTGATATCATTGATACTGCACACAAATACAATTTTAATGAAGATCATCTAACAATGACTGCAGCAGTAAATTGACAGACACTGGCAGATCTTCCCGCTGGATACAGAAGAGCACAAGGAATAATGGATATCTTTGCTGATGGCAGATGTCAGGATCTTGGCCCAAAGTCGCTAATACTAGCAAATTGTTTACTTGTGTTCATTGACTACGTCAAGGAATTAAATTGTGTGGACCATAAGAAACTGAGAATAACCTTGAGAAAAAGGTGAATTTCAGAACATTTCACTGTGTTCATGAGGAACTTGTATGTGGATCAAGAGACAGTTGTAGGAACAGAACAAGGGAATCTGGCATGATCTAAAATCTAGAAAAGTATGCATCAGAGTTGCATCCTCTCACCCTACATGTTCAATCTGTATGCTGAGCAAATCATCCGAGAACCTGGATGATCTGAAGCAGAATGTCACAACAGGATTGGGAAAAGACTTACTAACAGCCAGAGATATGCAAGTGACACAATCGTGTTTGCTGAAGGTGAAGAGTACCTGAAGCCCTTGCTGATGAAGATAGGGGATTGTAAGGAATGTAAGGACCAAAATCCTCACAACTAGATCAATAGGTAATATCATGATAAATGGAAAAAAAGTTGAAGTTGTCAAGGATTTTGTATTGTTTGGATCCATAGTCAATGCTCATAGAAGTGACAGTTGAGATCAAAGGTGTATTTCATTAGACAAATCTGCTGCACAAGATGTCTTCAGAGCATTGAAAACAAGGATGTTATTTTTAGGACTAAGGCGCCCCTGAGGCAAATCATGGTTTTCTCCAGTGCATCATATGTGTCGTAGTTACCTAATCTGTTGTCAATTTGAGATTTAAGAGGGAAAGGGTGGAGTTTAGCCTGTCCATTAGGTCACAGCTTGATGACTTTATTTGGAGGAGCTAAGGAGATAAACAGCTCACTGGAGGAAGGACACATTCTCACAACCTGTTTGTAGAGGTTAAAAAAAAAAAAAGACTCTTGATATTCCATGAGTGGCTGAACTAATTTATTTGGTTCAGAATTACTTTGGGAAGTTAGCATGTATTTGAATTCTGATGGGCTGACTTATGTTTCCCTCTATACAGCTGCTTATCTCTTTCATATGCGAAGTTGCTTCCTTTGAAGTTAGTAAACATTCATATGCAGCACAGATAAAAATATTAATAACAACTCTTTGAAATTCTTATCAAACACATGCAAGACTACTTAGAAAAATACTTAAGGAAATAGTTTGCAAGACCAAACCAAAAATAAAGTTACTTCCCAAAATAGAAGTATGACTTTCATGTGTCAAATGTTTTAAGACAGAGCGTGAATGTGTTTAGTTAGTTATTTTAAATTCCAACAATTAATCTCAAATACATTGAAATACAAATAGTAAACATGTATGATGTAAACACATGCTGAATATACATGCTGAATGTGCATGCAGTCAGTGAATTATTTAATGTGGCTTTTCTAACCAAACTTTCTATAATTCCCACCAAGTAAGTTCCCAGAGGTACCCGACTCCACAAGCCATCCTCCTGCCTCAAAATATTCCCCTTTACTTGCTCTGCAGGATGGGAAGTCCACCACTTCATATCATTCCCTGGCTCCAGGTTCTATTGCTGTTGCGCCTCTGTTATTCCCCAGATGTCAAGGATGCATGACACTCCGAACTCTTTCTGGTAGTGACACCTGCTCCCCACCTCCACCCCCACTTCTCAGAAGGCTCATTTTCTATCCACAAGAAGTCAATCACAATGCACACTGTTAGCAATGACTCAGAAGTGAACCCTTTCAGGGTCTTTCCTGTCTTCTGATCCATACACATTCAAGAAAAAGTCATCTGGCAAGACTTCCTCTCACATATTTTGGACATTTTGTCAGAGAAACTAGTCCTTGTCCTTGGAGAAGGACATCACGTTTGTTAAAGGAGAGGGGCAGTAAGGAGGGGAAGGCCCTCAACAAGATGGATTGACACAGTGGCTGCACTGGTGGGCTCAAACAGAAGAACAATTATGGGAATAATGCAGGATCAAGCATGATTTTGTTCTGTTGTACATAGGGTCACTACTAATCAGAACTCAACAGCACCAACACCAACAACCCAGGGCTACTATGAGCCAGAGTGAAACTCAGTGGGGGTGACTTCGCTTTAGCTTGTTCTGATTTTGATTTTAGCCTGAGGTGTGCACCTCCCAGCACTATTCTAAATCCACGGTCAGCAAGTCAATTCCATCTCGTAGCAACCCGACAGAGGCTTCGGTGACTTGTACATGTTGACAGGAGCTGACGCTTTCCTTTGGCTTCTGCCCAGTGACTGATGAGTTTGAAATGAGACATTGCAGGTCCTCCTTCCTAGTGTGTCTGAGTCAGGAAGCTCTGCTGAAACCTGTCCATTTGGGTGACCCTGCTGGTGTGTGAAATACTAATGGCATAACTTTCCAGCATCACAGTAACATTCCAAACTGACAGACAAGTTGAGGTATTAAATACTACTATTACATATTCAGAGAGTGTTTTTCCCAGAATTTGTTATGTTGCTCAATTGAATAGTAATAATGTGAACGCTGTGGGAAATCATTTCAATTATTCATGGGAGCAGCGTTTATAATGTGTTGTTGGTGGATATGTTTGGCAAGTCTTTCCACCTATTCAGTATGATGGCGTCAGACAACTCTCTCTCCAGGTAATGTCAAATGAGATGCTTTAGGCAGCTATTTTCTTGAACAACTCTTCATCTGATATACAACTTTATGGGGAAGTTTCTGCAACCTGTGTCAAACTCCTTGTCTTCAGGGAGGCCAATTCACCTGCATCAAACCTTCATATCCTCAAATGAATGAGAAAGGCTGGCAAGCAAGAGAGCTCTGCAGAGAAGGGAAAGAAAGTGACATCAATCAAGAGAGATAAGTCAAACATATCCTAACAGGGTTTTACACCGACACGCATACAAAGGAAATGAAATAAAGCACTAAATGGATATATATATATATATCCAAATTTTTTCCCCTAGCAGGAGCCCACAGTATTTTGAATGAGTTCACATTCTGGATGAACTGGCATTAAAAAGACACAAAAGACATCTTTTGCACAGAAGTGTGAAGGATGCTAACAGCAATCAAAATAGGGTTGCAAAGTAGAAAAATGGTGAGAATAAATTAGCAGATATGCATATGCAGAAAGGATTTATACACTGGAAAAGATTGTTGAATTCATCAACCTATAGTGTTCCCTCGATAAGTAGTATTGATTATATATAAAACGGTATGTATTATAATATCATCAATTGTTTGACAAATATATGAATTAGGCACAGAGATCCATATATGTGCATGATCTTATATTTATATTCTTGACATATCTGAAAGTTCATTAGTTAAACAAAATGAACCCATAAGCTAAGGCCAGGATTCTAAAAGGCATTGACGGTTCACTGGTATTTCCCGAAAGCCTATCGTGAGAAAACTTTTCTAAACAGTCTGAATCTCTTTCTTAGCAATAATCCTTTAAGTAAAGATGGAGGTGTTGACGCAAAAACTCCCTGTTCTTTCACAGACTGCTATTAGTGGCTCCTTAAATGATTCACTGATTTCAGTGCTGAGAATTTTTGGAAAAGATTATATGAAACAAGGTGTTAATAGCAACATTATTTATGAAGATACATTCTGGTAAGTGTTTTAAAATATTCTATCATTAATGAGGATGTTATGAAATGATAGTGTAAAAATTATGAAATCATGAAAGTACTGATCAGAAATTATAACCTATCTATGTATGTATACTTTTAAAATATAGATTTTAATACATTAAGATATTAAATGGAAATGAAATAGCCAAAGGAGAATCTAATTCAAAATGTATAAAATTACAGGTACATTTTTTGCTTCTGTGATGTTTGTTTTGATTATAGTATTTCACAGGAAAGAAAATCAGGCATAAATGACTTACTTTACCCACTAGTCCACCAAATTAAGTGAACTTTTATTTTACAAATCAGATGTACTTGATTGGACAGTAGAAAATATAGTTTATGTTCAACATCTACTATGTTTCAGACATTTAAAAAATTAACTTGAACATTTATATCATGTTGCCTTCAAAACTACCTTAAAAGCTTGCGGATTCTATATTCATTTTTGTAAGGAGAGGCTAAAAGAGGTAACTAAGTTTATTTCATGTCCCAGATCTGACAGAGTAGAAATGCAAACTGACCCTTATTGAGCCAGTTGCTTAGTTTTCACCCCTCCAAAGTGCCCTTCATTCAGATGTGTGGGATGGACTTCACAAAGCAGTTTCAGGTGGTAAAATCTAGTCTGATGCCCACTGAGGAGCCTGTAGAGATAGACACTGCTGGATACTGTAGGCAGAAGCATAGGGCAAAGAATGATGCCAAAGTAAAGTTTGACGCACTCAGGATTTTATCTATCTTTACTTGAAATCCTTTTACTCTTGGCACAGGTTACAATACCCAATATTATACAACAGCTAAGTCGATATTTTTATTCACAAGTACTGTAGTTCAGCTGAGACTTTAGAAGCAAGCTTGTTCTCTCCTAGAGAAACAGGTTAATGATGTTAAGATTAATTTTCCCGCCTGGTGCCTTCAGGGTACATGCTTGATCTAATATCTAGGAGACCATCTATTTGGAAAGGCTACTGACTTTTAAGACTGACTGCTTGGCAATAAAAGAGAGATTGATATAATCAGGTATACATAGCAGGGACAAAAAGATGATGCACAAGGCAGGAATGCGGTGTCCAAAAATGCAGAGTTCCAACTTTTAAGGATGGTTTTTATAAGCATAAAATATTCTGCAGAAAAATTTTTCCTCATTTAACTAGCAGAAAAACCTTAGTGTCTTTCCAGAAATAAGGGCCTTCACTTTCCCTGAAGATAACAACAGGGAAGGATGAGCAAGGGAGTAGAAGAAGTGGAAAGGGAAGCCACACTAAGAATCCTTCACATAAGTCAAATCATTTTGGTGTTGTTGTTGTTGTTGTAAGACAGAAGGAGCACTTGCATCCAATGAGATAGGCGTATGAACTAGACCCTAAGGTATGGCTTGCTTTCCTATTGCTGCAGTAACTACAGACTGACTGGTTCATAAAAAAATGTTGTTGTTGTTGTTGTTGTTAGATGCTGTCCAGTCAATTCCAACTCAGAGCAACCATTCTCCAGTTGTTTTCATGTTTGAGCTCATTGTTGCAGCCCCTGTGTTAATCCACCTTGTGGGGGCGCTTCCTCTTTCTTGCTGCCCCTCCACTTTACCCAGCATGATGTCCTTGTCCAGGGCCTGGGTCCTCCTGACAAATTTCCAAAATACATGAGAAGTCTCACTATCCTTACTTTTAAGGAGAATGTACTTCTGAGTGTACTTCATAAGAACAGGAAACTGTTTTCTTACCGTCTTGAAGTCTAGAAGCTGAAGTCAATATATGATTCAATCCCTTCCAAAGGCTCTGAAAGAAGCGATTCCACAGTTCTCCGCTAACTGTGGTAGCTTGGGGACTCTGCTGTTCCTTGGCTTGTGGAAGCCTCTTTGTGCGGCATTCTTCTTGCCTCTGTGCATCTTCTCTTTTACAATGACAGCAATTTGATAAAGCACTAATTTATCTGTCAGCCAAACTGTGTTGCTGTGATGCTGAAAGGTATGTCACTAATATTTTACAGACCAGTAGGGTCATCCAAATTGAATGGGTTCAGCAGAGCTGGAAAGGCAGAAGACGGTCAAACAGATGGATTGACAGAGTGGTTTCAACAATTGGCTCAAACATATCAATTGTGAAGACGACTTAGGAGTGGGCAGCATTTTACTCTGGTACACACAGGATTGCTACGTGTCAGAAACAACAATTTATAGGATTAGGACCCATTTTATTCCGTTCATCAAAATGTTAACCTAATTTTTAACATCTTCAAAGACCTTATTTCCAGACATGGTCACATTCAGAAGTGGTTAATGTTATTACACATTTTTTATATGGGGCTGGCGATTACACACACTTCAAGCTTTAACAAGGGGTTATTTGCCATCTTTATTCATTTGTGAGATATTTTAAGTAATATATTATTAGTCATATTAATAAAGTTTTTATTCTAATTCTCTTTTACAGAATAGCTACTTTAAATCTTTCAAATACCCTATATAATAATTTAAATTATTAAAATACTAAAATGCTGTTCAGTTTTGTATCTCTAAAAGTACATTAAAAAAGAATCATTTTACCGGGGGCTCGTACAACTCATCACAATCCATACATACATCCATTGTGTCAAGCACATTTGTACATTTGTTGCCCTCATCATTCACAAAACATTTGC
>NW_022111373.1:25886899-25888231 GCF_000313985.2 Echinops telfairi
ATATAATACTCAGGACAGACATTTTTTCAACATGCCTTTTTTTTTTTAACTCTTTTCCAATTAATTTAATTTAATCAATCATGACATTTCAGTGACTTGTTTTACTATATGGAGAATGCTAAGCTTTCCTTTTGAATACATTATTTGAGACAGAAGATAAAGTTCAAAACTTTAGCAAAGGTAGTCCTTTAAGGATGAAAGGAAAAACATGGGTTATCAATCAGAAGAAATCACAGCATATTGAAACTCAGTTTCTTCATTTGCTCAAAAGAGATTCATAAGGTTGAATAACCACAAAAGATTATTCCTTGAAAATTATGTATTTCTGAAGTTATTGCTTGTATGATAAGGATCATATCTTCCAGAAATCATCATATGCAATTTATTCTCTTAAATTACAAATTTGGATTTATATGTTGAACATGTCTTTTTTTAATTTTGGTAAAATTGGGTTTAAATTGAGATTTTCAATAAAATGTCTTTCTTTGCCTATGGTTTCAGAGTATCTATAAAACATGCTACTGATTCTATAAAGTAAGTATTTACTGGTGAGTTAGAAATGCTAGCAACTTCTCAGATGAAGCACTAGAGGAACTGCACTTAGCTGAATTCATAGTTTTGCCATTAAAAATAAATAAATATAAAGCAGATTGCTAGCCTGTGTTTCCTGAAAGAGCCTGTGTCTTCCAATACCATGTCCAATACCATGTGTCCAATACCATGATGGGTGATATTAAGCAGTAGTGAACCCATAAAACTAACAGCTTTTTCATTGCCTGTTTTCATGACAGTGCGAGGTGTCCGTTGTTCTCTTCTTTCGTACAAAGTTTTGTTGTCTAGACGGTCTCAGAAACAAACCGGGCGGTTCTACCCTCTCCTCCAGGCTTACGCCAGACGCCATGACAGCGAGCTGGGCTGAGAGAACGGGTGTGTTAAGACAAGGGAGACCATATCATTTCTATTTCAAAGGATGATGAGGCATCTTTTAAATGGAAAATGAAATAGGTCACTTTGAACAATATATTAGAGCAATTAGTACAAACAACCAGTGTTCCCATCACAATGAGAGCTACGATAAATGAACAAAATTTCCACTTACAGTGTAAAATCTAACAACATCCTCCATCAGATAGACTCATGAATTCTCTGATATCTTCATGTTTATGGCGTTTTCCAACCTGGAAGATTCGCTGACTTTACATTTACTTCAGGAGAGTCAGCCAAAACCGCTGCTAGATTGATAGGTATTAGCTCTGAACTCACAGGTGTCTTGTAGGGTAATAATGCAAAATATTTATGACCTTTTCTGTCAGATGTGGCAAGTTATTACCT
>NW_022111373.1:25890756-25905725 GCF_000313985.2 Echinops telfairi
CCATCTCATTTAAAAATTTAATTTCAAATACTAGATTGGTCTGTGCCATGAAGGAAACATTTTACCATCATTTGTTAAAGCCTATGTGTCTTCCATACAGAAATTTTCAGCTTCTTGTAAATCATGTCTGTGCATCTACAAATTCGACTTGAATTATGTGAAAATAACCCAATTTTGGCTCATGGTGACTCCACGTGTGTCAAAGTAAAACAATGTTTTTAGAATTTTCTATGAATTACCCCATGAATTTCAACAACTCAGAAATGGATTGTCAGTCCTCTTCATGGGTGTCTCTGGGTGAGACTCAAACCTCTAAACACTTGCTTAGCAATGAAGTACTTTAACTAATTGCACTACCCAGGGACTACACATCAGGTAAAGGCATCTCATTCTAATCAAATATGAAGAACCTTCATATTGTGCAGAACCTAGGTGAACTGTGGCTGTTTGGTGCAATGGAGTCCATTCTGACGCATAGCTACCTAATGCGCAACAGAACAAAACCCTGCCCAGTTCTGTGCCATCCTCAAAATTGTTTTATGCTTGAACCCATTGTTGCATCCAGTGTTAATTCACCTCCTTGAGGACCTTCTCCTTTTTTGCTGCCTCTACACTTCACCAAGCATGATTCCCTTCTCCAGGGACTGGTCTCTCCTGACTTTATGTCCAAAGTATGTAGGAAGAAGTCTCACCGTCCTTGCCTCTAAGGAGCATACTTCTTCCAAGACAGACTTGTTTGTCCTTTTGGTACTCCATGATATTTTCAATATTCTTCTCCAGCACACCACTCAAATGCACTGACTCCTTTTTGGTCTTCCTCATTCAATGTCCAACTTTCACATGCATGTGAGGCAATAGGGAATACCATGGCTTATGTTTGGTGCACCCCAGTCCAAGAAGTAACAGCCTTCCTTTTTAATACTCCAAAGAAGTCTTCTGCAGTAGATTTACCAAAGCCAATGGGTCAATTGATCTTTAGACTGTCCCTTCCATGAACATTGATTGTGGATCCAAGCAAGAGGAAATCCTTGACAACTTCAACCTCTTCTCCATTTATCATGTTACTAATTGATCCACTTGTGAGGATATTTGATCTTTTTTACATTGAGTTATAATCCATACTGAAGACTATAATCTTTGATCTTCATCAGTAAGTGCTTCAGGTCCTCCTTACTGTCAGTAAGCAAAATTGTGTCATCTGTGTGTGGCAGGTTGTTAATCATTCTTCCTCCAATCCTGATGCCACATTCTTCTTTATTTGATGAGTTGCTCAGCATACAGATTAAATACATATGGTGAGAGTATTCAACCATGATGTACACCTTTCCTGATTTTACATCATGAAGTGCCCCCTTGTTGTGCTACCACAACTTCATATCGATCCATGTACAAGTTCTTCATGAGCACAATGGAGTTTTGTGGAATTCCAATTCTTCTTAAGATTATCCATAGTGTTAAGGTCTACACAGTCAAATGCCTTGACATAGCCAATAAAGCACTAGTAAATATCTTTCTTGTATTCTCTGCTTTCTGCCATTGCCCATCAGGCATCAGGAATATTATCACTTTCTCCATGTCCTCTTCTAAAACTGGCTTGAATTTTTGACAGCACCCTGTCAAAGTATGCTGCTACCATTGCACTTCAAGATAGATATTGAAATGTCTATCGGCAGATGATCTTTTTGACTATAATTTCCATATCATTCCTCCTGAATCTGTCATTTCTGGCATAACAAACTAAATGATTGATTCAAAATGGCAAATTGCAGTTCACTAATGCCTAGGAGATTGATATTTATTTGTTTTTTTTTATTTTGATATTTTTCAATTTTTCCATTTTATCCATTCTATGTTATTATTTAAAGATATTTACAGCTGTGTCTGTGTCTTTTCATTTTGAATTTTGCTCCATTAGCAAATGAAGGTCTCTAAGACTTTACTCTACCCATATCATTTTGATTGTCTTTATTTTAAGAAGGCGGTTCTTCCTCAGTTGTATATTGCCTGCCTACCAATCTGAAGAGTCCATCTGCCAGCATTCTATCTGACAATACTGTGCTCCTATTCATAAGGTTTGTAGTGTAACTGGCAAGGTTCGACCGCTATTCATAAGATTGTCTGTGACTAACCGCCCAGAAGTGAACAGTCTGTTCCGTTTGTTCTTAGTCTAGACTCTACCCTGAAATCTGTTCACCGTGGGTGACTCGACTGGTATTTCAATTATTGTTGACATGGCTTTCAGCATAACAGCATAAACCAACACAGCATGCCAAACCAGCAAACAAGTAGAGGGCACCCTAGTAGGAATACTTCTTACTAAACCTAGTAAATTATCTTGATACTCTTTCATCATCTGTATAACTGAGTACTCAACAGCTGCAAAAGAGAGTATAAAAAATTATTTTTGAAAATATCCCAATAATGCATTTTAAGATCTGTGCATTTGTTTAGAACTTATGCACTGTGTCATATTTAAAATTTTTAAATACAAAAAGCATTGTACCTACATATATTGTGTTATTGTCATATAATAATACTATATTACTACATAAAATAGAACCAAGCAGCACAATAATTTAAAATATGTCCCTGCTATAAAATATGGTACATATTTATTGCAAAGTATATCTTTCTTCATAAAGAAGAAAGTCAGTGAAAATAGGGAAATCATCAAAACCCAAAACCAAACTGACTGACAGGGAATAAATACCAACACATAAGTCAAGATCTGCCTCTGTGAGTTTCTGGGGCTGTAAATCTTTATAGGAATAGAGAGCCCCATCTTTATCCTCAAATATAACAATCCTGACCAGGGCACAGAATCTTGCAACATTTTGTTGTGTAATGTGTAGGTCATTAAAAATCTGACCACTTGAGGACAACTGACGACACAATGACAAGGTAGGGAGAGTTATTTTCATATGTAGAAACATGAGATCCATTTCCCAATTATATTCTCAAGCTGCATAAAAATGCCATGAAAATTAGGCCCCCAGCTTGTCTCTAACATGAAGTAATCACGTTTTGCTCTGTATTTGCTTGATCGCCTGCCTACCTGGTTTGAATGTAAAAATAGTGTAGTGCTTGATGCTGCAAAGAACACAAAGGAGTGTACTATAAAAGTGAAAACTTTTTTTAATTTGCACATTAATTACATCACTGGGGCCATATTTTCCAATGACTGTGCTTTCTTTAATGATATGGACACCACAATTGAACAAAGATATATTTCTATCAATGCAAGTACCATTCAACAGTTAAGGTTATCCATTTCTGAGCCAGAATAGTTTCATTTGTTCACATATTATTTAGAAGTCTAAATAATTTTCATTACCAGTTCCCTTAAGGATTCTAAAATATTAAACACAAAACAGTAGCTGGAGCATAAAAATGCCATGCTAAATTGTGCTCACAAATCCCCTCAGCTTGTCTCTAACTTACAGTAATCACTTTTTGCTCTGCTTGATCACCTGCTTATATGGTTTGGATGTAAAAACAGTGTCGTACCGGATGCTGCAGAGAACACTAAGGAATATTTGCAAGGATCCATCATCTTCGTACCCAGAATTTGTGCTCTGCTTTTTAAAAATAAATATGAACTTACGAAGTCTCCAAGCTTTAACACATGACAATATCACTTTTAAACCCGATTCTATTAATTTGATTGTCTTTCTTTCAAGCCTACAAACTTCTTTGATTAAAGCCAGAAAAATATGTCCTACACTGGCCTACCATTTTCACATTTAAAAAATTCTATTGGTTACCTAAAGAAAACAAAACAAGAACTTCCGTTGTTAATTCTGAGCTTTAACCGGCAAAGCTGACCTGACACACCCATATTTCAGTGTCGCAAGGGCCACTGTATTGTGAAAATGCACTTACTTTCTTCCTATGTCTCATACTTAAAAAGTAAGAGAGATATTTATTTTATAACTGCTTTTTGTTGCTTGTGGCAACAGCCAATTTATTTGAAAGTCCTCATCATTTGACAATTGCTCTGAAGATCAGAAATAAATGCATCTATGTTAGAAGTTAATCTCCCAAAAGACACGTGAATTTGAAACCTTTTGCTTAAACTTGATACCAAAACAAAAACACAGAAACACTGTCATATAGTCAATTCTGACTAATAGTGAGCCAATGGGGTAGAATAGAATGGTCCTTTGAGTTTCTTAGACTATAAATCTATCTATAAACTATCTTAGGCTAAAATCTATCTTAGGCTAAAAATCTATAAAAGCTTGTGATTTTTTTCTTGTCATTCTGGTCCCAAATAGAAAATGAAGCTATCAAGTTGACCCTTACTCAGAGTGAGTGACCCAAGACGGTACATTTATGAGAGCAGTCAACCTCATCCTTTTCCTGCTATTGAACTTGAACTTCCAACACTGTGGTTAGTTGATATATGTCTATCCAACAGTGTCACCAAGGCTCAAAATGAGCTTAACATACAGAGATTAGTAATTACAGAAATGATCTGGGGTAAAAAACATTGTTTTTGTGTAATAGTAGTTATAAAAATAAAAAACTAAGGCGCCTCAATTTTAATATACAGGCTCACGTTGCATCCTAAGGTCTTTTAGAGTAAGAAATTCATATGGAATACTCTCTTTTTCCTTATTCACCATCTCTTTCCTTATTTTCACTTCACCATTGATTTATTTCAGTTGTAGTGGAAACTAAACAAAAATATGAAGAATGACAGAAATTCAATCCATAACTGAAGCTAGAGATTTAGTGGAGGGTGACGTTCAGCCATCTGTCACATCCTGGTTTCAGAACAGTCCAGAAATTGATTTCTTGCATTATCTTATGGAGACAATGTATTTTGAGGCAAAGGATAATTAAAATGTCCTTACTTACATATCATATTTGTTTTCTGATAGTTGTCTTCTCTCAACCTCTCTCCCTCCAACTACTTACTCTCCTCCTATGCCTACCCTGATGGTCTATGTAGATAGAGTGACCATGTTTAATTATTAAAAAAAAACAAATCCACTGCTATCAAGTGGATTACAAATTATAGCGACCCTGCCTGAAGGGCAGGGACAAACTGCCTCTGTGAGTTTCCAAGACTGTCACTCTTCATGGGAGTGCAAACCCCATCTGTCTGCAAGATAACTGCTGGTGGTTTGGAACTGCTGACCTTGCGTAGAAGCCCAGCGCATAACCACTATGCCACCCAGGCTCTTCTAAAAATGATACAAAAGTGGAAAAAAGAAATAGCTATAGTAACTCTATTTCAACCAATTCACACATCGCACACCTCAGCTGTTATACAAACTTAATGAAATCACTGCCACCAAGTCCATTCTGATTCTAAGAACTTCTAAGATCTTTAAAGCTTTAACAAAATCTTTAAGCTAGAGAATTTTAGCTAGGGTACTTAAAGATCTAAGAAAATGATGAATGTTTTATATATATTTATATTGTATATATATATGTACATATATATGCTGTTGCATAGTTATCCATTTCAAAATTTGAATAGAATCTTCAAAGATACTTGGCAGTCAATGTAAACCAATATTTAAAAGAGAAAAGAAATAGATGAGGAAATATAAGTATTCATCAGAGACCTGTTTTAAATTATTTTGTACACACCTTTTGTAAAACTTTAACTTTAGATAATTAGAGTGATCATAATGAACTTCAGACAGGGAATAATGTGGTATGAGCATAAGCTTCATGCTTCATACTATTTTTGAAAATTTTCATTAGTTTAACATTCATAATTTAAATATTACCATTCTTAGATCAATTTTATTGAATATACTGATATTTTAAAATATTGATTTGTCTTTATTCTATAGTTTCTCTGTATCCTTTCTCACTTTTCCCACCTGGGGTCGAGGGCATGATCTTGATCCCCTCAATTCCATTTTGATGCACATGTCTTTTCCTCGGGTCCTTTATGTCTTCTAGTGTCTTACCACAAGGGTCATAGACAGTGACAAGATTTCAAATATTTGTGTCTGGATCTGTGGATTTGACAAGGCTAATAGGAAGTATGTTGCTTTTCAACTACAGGATTAAGTATCATGTTGCAGTATTAGTTTAAAACATTTTATTTAGTAACCTTTGAAAAATTGCTGCTCAGATTAGCATAGCATGGTAAATCATTAAGTCGTGATATTCTGTTGATTTTACATAGATCCAGACACACGTTGCACGCAAATAAAGCCCTGTGGGAGACTTCGACTGCTCTGCTTGTTTCATTAAATGAGCTCCTTGTCTGGTCACAGCTGTAATTTTCAAAAGTCAATTTATCACAGTTATTAAATAATATGTGCAATTATGATGTTGCAACTCTGATTGTTAGATAGTACTTTAATATGTATTGGCTCTGTTGGATGATCTTCCTTAATATCCATTGCTGTGGTTTTCTTTTCTTCCATTTTAACTGAGAATGAAGCCTTTGTAGTTACTAACTCCCAACCCAGGCCCTCCTTGCCTTTTCTTTATTAGAGTGACTATACAATCCATAAGCTGCCATTTGGAAAAAATCTCTATTTGAAAGAAAGCACAGCATAGAAGGATGTCGTACTGGATCAGACACAGGTCAGGGCTGAGCAGTGTTTTATTCTGTTGCACATAGGATTGCTAAGAATCAGAACCAAGTGACAACACCTGAAAACATCAAAGTTACACAAAGCATTGTATGGACTGGAATCTAAAATGAGTATCTAATTCTCAATGGCAATCTGATGTTCATTTATTTATGTCAGCAGTTACCTCCTGACCTCCTGCCTGACTGTCAGGTCCATTTTAACTGATTTTCTCTTGCTGAAGCCTTTTGAGAATTATCTCTTTATTCCTAGTTTTAAAAAAAGAACGAAACATGCTCTTTGTTGAATGTCTCTGAAATATCACTTTTCCACGGTCTCCTTCAAGCTGTTTTATTTCTAAGTCCTGTGTGTGTGTTGCATTTTCTGGACTTTGAATGTAGCTGTGCCAGAAATTCTGTTATTTTATGAATTATCGGTAAGGAAAATCCTAGAATTGACTTCACACTGAACTGGGGACTCAAAAACAAACAAACAAACAAAAAGCCCTCACTGTCGCTGAGTGGATTTTGACTTGTAGAACTGTCCCTAAAAGTTTCCAAGACTAGATTTTGACTCATAGAACTATCCACAAGGGTATCCAAGATTGTAAATTTTTCCAGGAGTATAAAGCCTTGTCTTTCTTGCTCTGAGTGGCTGGTGGTTGCCCAGTGCTGACCTGTGATTAGCAGTCCAGTATGAAACCACTACACCTACACCGTGAGCACTCCTTCAGCAAGTGCAGTCACTGAGTCACTGATATAAAGTCTGATTCAGTATAAGCCTATAGTATGTATTTGGATTTCTAAGACTTTAATTCTTTAGAAAACTTCATCTTTCTCCTATGAAGCACCTGGTTGGCTTGAACTACTGATCTCGTGTTTAGCAGCTCAATGTTTAACACAATATGCTGCCACAGAGTGCCTTGTACAGGTCAGTACAAGACAGCGCTTCACTCTGTTGGACGCAGGCTCTCTAGAAACTAGATGTGACTAGACAGCACCTCAGAGCAATAAAAATGTAATTTTCATTTTTGCTCCTAAATATTACTGTGGTAGTACAATATTGCCCTGAAGGTTTTCCAAACGTTGGGAGGTCATCTTTAGGCAAGCTACTTCTTGATTTTACAAAGTAAAGCAATATCCAACTATTTCCTCTTGCCTTTTAACTGAATTCCTCTTCCTATCTTCACACCCACAGAACCTAAAAGTTGTTCATTGGGCTCCTAATCCCAAGGGCAACAGTTTGAAACCAACTTCATGAGAAGATCAGGAAACTTTCTACTTTCATGAAGAGTAACAGTCTCAGAAACCCGCAGGGGCAGTTTTGGCTCGTCCTATAGGGTCACTATGCATTGCAATCTATTCAATGGCAATGAGTTTGGTTTTGGTGTATCTTCACATGCAATCATAATGTGAATTTATAAATCCACCCTGGATTTGCACATTAAGCGGTTTTCAGTTTGTCTCATTCTTCTCTCAAAAAATTGTTTCCTTCTCCTTTTCCAAGACAAACCTTAGTTTGATTAAGGTGCCTATTCATTTATGTGTGTGTGGAAGGGGAGGGCGGGGGTTGTACATTTTTTTAGCAAGCCAAACATTAGAATATGCTTCCTCAAATATCTTAATACTTTATATGGTTTATGTTTCTATGTTTATCTACATTTCTTCATCTTTTAGTAACTGTTATCAATTGTATGATTTTCCCCCATCTTCTACCAAACTGCAACTATAACTTGTCATGTTGTTTCAGTATATTGTATTGGATTCTCTATGGCAAAACTATCATCTTTCATATGCTTCTAAAATATAATCTAATATCTTGATTTTATTTTTAATGTGAATTTTGAGTAAAAATCTCCAGAAAGGAGTGAAAACCTTCACTTTCTAGTTTTCTTTATGTTTCTTGTTTCTGTTTCAGACCCCTTTATCTCCCCAAGAAAATATTTTCTTATTTAATGTGACATTCTAATTTTTATCACCATCCTTTTTTATCATGTATTCATATTTCTAGTACCCACAAAAACATTCAGACACAAGCCCATATACACAAAAGTAGGTACAAAAGGAATGACATATTTTGTTTTAATTCCAGTCTATAGGAATGAGGAAACAGGAAGGAAAGGCCATAAATAGAAAATAAAATATTAAATAAAAACAGAAAATGAAAGAGGACTTAGTAAATAAGAAGGGGTTTCAAAAATTTCATGGTCATACTCAATTTTCTTTTAATTGCATTAGCTTCTGAAATCCACTTCATATATAGCCCGCCAAAGAACCAGACTTACTGCCATCAAATTTATTTCCATTGTGATCAATGCAACCCTAGAGAACAAGGCCGAACTGTCCCTGATGGGGGTCATTTAGAGCCCTACTGATGGAACATGTCTGACACAGTGGAAGATTTACAACTATAAGGGAAATACTCAATTAAACAGAAGCCATAATAATGGCATATGGTGAAGGAGACTGTAAAACTCCCTTCTCCGATATGTAAAGTTTCTACAAGTTGAAATCAGCTTGATGGAAACTAATAACAAGAACTGCTAGGAATTGAGTTCAAAAAGAAACAAAAAAGAACATTTATCAGAGATACAACAGAAAATAAAAGAAACTTACTAATTGAATTAATCCATTTGAAAATAAAAGGCAACGTTATAAAAAAAACAGCATGTAATTTTAAAAACTCAGTAAGATGTGGTTTTTTACTAAGGAACATTGGTGAAGTTCTCTGTTCTCAAAGTTATACCTTTTCAAAGATGTATGACTTAAAAATTCTATTAATAAGAAAATTATCAGAAGTTTTACCATCACATTGACATGCATTTAATAGCTGTAGTATTTCCACTTTATATTATTATCTTTTATTATAATTTACTGGAAAATATTTTTCTTCTAATATAGAATTATATTCAATTTGAAGTTAAAGTAAGATCGTGAGCCTACTTGTTGCTGTTAAGTTTAATCCAGTCAGATCCAACCCATAGCAACCCTAAACACAACAGACTTAAACACTGCACCACAGCACTGTGCCATGCTTATAATTATTCCTCTGCCTGAGGCCACTGATGCAGCCATTGAGTCAATCCATCTTGTCTAGGGCCACCCCTCAACTTTACCAAACATCATGTCTGTCTCCAGGACTCTCCTAACAATATGTCCACATGATGTAAGATGAAGTCTTGCCATTCTTGGCTTCCAGGAACACTCTAGCTTCATGTCTTCCAATACAGATTGGTTTGTTCTTATAGAATAACATGGTTCTTTCAATATTTTTCTCCAGTACAACTATTGAAATGCATATATTCTTTTATGATACTCCTTAGTCTATGTCCAACTTTTACAAGCATATGATGCAAAAGAGAATACCATGCTTGGGTCAGGAACATCTTAGTCTTCACAATAGCATCCTTGCTGTTCAGTACTCTAAGTCTTGTGAATGATATATGATATATATACTGAATGATATATGTCTTTTGATCTCTTGGCTGCAGCTTCAATGAACATTGATTGTGGATAGAGATAATTTTGCTCAATACCATCAAACAATGGTTTCAGCAGTTCATTTACAAGAAGCTGCCAGAGTTCACACTAGATTCAGAAGAGGATGTGGAGCAAGGTTTATGATTGCTGATATCAAATGGATCCTGACTGAAAACAGAGAATACCAGAAAGATGTTTATTTGTGCATCATTGACTACGCCAAGGCATTCAACTGTGTGGGCTATAATAAACTGTGAATAACCTCGAGAAGAATGGGATTTCCAGAACTTTTCATTGTGCTCATTGGGAATGTATACATGGATCAGGAGGCATTTGTACAAAGATAAAAAGGGAATTCTGTATAATTAAAAATCAGGAAAGGTGTAGGTCAGGCTTGTATCCTCTCGCCACACTTGTTCAATCTATAGGCTGAGCAAATCATCAGAGAAGCTGGATCATATGAATAAGAGTGCAGCATCAGGATTAAAGAAAGGCTTGTAAGCGACCCAACCTTGCTCACTGAAAATGAGGAGGAATTGAAGCACTTCCTGATAAATTGTAGCACTCAAGATGAATTACACATCAGTGTAAGGAAGACCAAAATCCTCACAACTGGATCAATAAATAACATTATGAAAAATGAAGAAAAGTTTGAAGTTGTGAAAGATTTTGCCTTACTTGGATCCACAATCAATGATCATGCAAGCAGAGTCAAGCAATAGGCCTAATAGATTATCATCAAATGAGTTTAATTCTGGGTCTTAAGAATAAAGTTAATTAAAAACTAATTAGTACTGTGTGTATAGTCACTACTATAATTTCTGTGTTAAGCAGGGTTCTCTAGAAAAACAAAACCAGGACACTTATGAATATATATATATATATTTTTATATATGTAAAGTTTATACAGCATGAAGGAATATAACAGCTAATTAGTCCACACAGCAGTACAGAGGACTCAGTTCAACTCACTTCTGTGGAAAAGCTAATATCCTGGAAAATCCTTCAACTTACAAGGGCTGCCTGCTCCAAGGTCAAAGAAGCAGACAGGTGAGTCTTTCCTGGGGCAATGTCTGCATATTATGGCCACAGGCAGCAAACAGCAGAGCAGGCCACCAACAGTCAGCAGCTCAGGAGTTTAGTGAAGCAAGCCCAGATGGAATATCAAACTCAAACATTGGAAGACGACAGGATCCACCAGCCACACGCTCAAGTGATGTGCACATCATCAGTATGGTGAAGCAGGTCTTGAAGGAACCTCAAGCTCTAGCAACATGATCCATGTGTTGGCTTCTCCCACAGGGAGTGTAGCTCACAACTTGAAGCAGAGAACTAGCTAAAGCAGGCACACCCTGGTCTGAGGACCAGCGAGCAAATGAGAGAGAGAGCAGGCCCTGCGGAGCCATTTATCTCTTTGCCATCCTAAACTGCGGACTGATGAATTCCACATGTTCTTATTGGCCAGGTTGGCAAAATAAACCTGCCTATCAGAGTTTTCATCCAATTTGTAATTTTTTAAAAAAAATCAATTTCCCCTTGCAGTTTTAACTTATATTATATGTATTCTTATTTTAAGCCTTTCTGTCAACCTACACCTATATATTTTATTTCTTTTCTTGTGATTCTTAATTTTCAGAAGAAATAAGAAACAGGCCACAACCAGACATCTGTCCTCCCATGTTTATCACTGCAGAATTCATAATCTCAAAGAATTGGAAACAGCCGATATTTCTATCAAAAGACAAATGGACCAAAAACGCTGATATATACACACAGTGGAATACTACACATCCCTAAAACATAGTGATGAGAAAATGAAACACCTTGTCTCCTGGAAAGAGTTGGAGGATATTATTCTGAGTTAAGTTAGCCAAACACAAAAGGAAAAGTACAACGTCAATCTACCGAGGTAAGTTCAAACAGCAGAACAGGCATAGGAGAACATGCACATAAAACACAGTTACCCCGGGCTGAAGAATAGATACTCTGGCAAGAGTCAGGCCAAAGCCAATGATGCATACATGATAAAAAATATATATAAATAAATAAGATACTGATAGCACCTGTGCTGAAAGACATCTTTCCCCCTCCCCTGCCTTTATGGCCCACAGAGGGATGGGGGAAGAAAAAAGATGGCAATGGAGGGACCAGAGTACTAATCCACCCAAGGGGAAAATATTGTTTTTGTCTCCACAGGAAAGGGAGAGAGAAAGAGAGTAGATCTCATTCGAGTGCACCAATTCTTGAGGAAGGCATTCCTGTGTGAAGTGGCTCGTTCACAGAGAGGAGCACAGGGCTGACCTGAGCTCAAGATATAACATCTCCTCCCTAGATGACAGTGGTACAAAGGTACACCAGAGACTCTGTTCAGGGAGTGCTGCTGCTCTGCCCCTCTCACCTGGGGACAAATGAAGAGGGGAGAGCAAGAGGGGTGACCAGCCATGGGAACAAAACCACAGAAGTCCTTGAGGAATCATGATTGTAGACTTCTGACTTGGGGGCCAGCTCTTGACACCTCATTTTAAGGGGTTGGGGTTTATTCACAAGGTAGTTGCACAGAAAGTCTAAAGATGTAAAGGGGTGGGAGTGAGGCACTAGATTGGTCCACCCCTGACTCCAGAAAGAGCAATGGGGTTTTGGAACAAGTGCACCATTCAGCCACAAATGCTGAGGACTAATAGGGTTTAAGTGCGGTTAGGTAAGTGGGTCCTGAGATATGGAATCCTGAAAAAAAAGATTGGACTGATGGATCATAACAGGGCCTGTTCACTATTTAACAGATAGATACTCATCTACTCTGGGTTAGGACAACAGTTGGACCAGAAATTATTTGTATGATCTTGCTTTTTGTTTGTTTTTGTTTTTATTTTATTTTTTTCCTCCTTTGGTGTCTATCTATGTGTTAGTCTGGATTGACTAGAGAAACAAATCCAGAGACATTCATGTTTATAATAGAGTTTTATATCCAAGAGTAATTGTATCTTAGGGAAACATCGCAACCTGTCCAGATCAAGTCCATAAGTTTGATATTAGCCCATATGTTCAATATCAGTGTATAAATTTCTCTTCAGAGTCATGCAACACATGTAATGATGCCGAATGCAGGAAGCTTACCGGCCAGCGGGTGAAAGGTCTTGTGGATTCAGTGGCAGTGGAAGCAGCTTAGTGCTGGTGTGTGTCTGCCCATGGCTCCTTTAGCTCCAGGGCTGTGGCTGCCATCAGCATAGTTCCATGTGGCTTGTCAACAGGAATATCAAGCAGAGACAATGTGTGTCCTGCCTCTAAGGAAGAAGACAGGAGTTCCCAGAATCCTCAGTAGAAGAACTTTCCCACATAGAGGCATCATTGTCTATAACCTGATTAACAGGCTAAACTCCACCCCTTAGCTCAAGTTGACAGGAGATTATGTAACTGCCACAATATATATGTATATATGAGAGCCAGGATAAGCATGCCCAAGGAGGCAGCAATGGGACCAATGGTTCCAGGGGTGGAGGATGGGAGGAGAGAGGGTGAGGGGAGGGAAGCAATGAGCCAATAACAACAGGGACAGAGGATTCAAGAGATCTACAATTTATGATGACAAGGGTGTAGAATTCCTGGTTGTGTTTGATCATTTGGAATGTATCTGAGGGGAATTACTGAGAGGTAAATGATGGGTAAACATGATAGTTGGGCAGGAGGTAAAAAAAAAGATGAAAAGAAGAAGAAAGTAGAAATTATATATAAGTATATAGATATACATATATGTAAACATATACATATATAAATATGGGTGTATTTGTCTAAATTTTTATACTAACGGTAACCCCACAAAACTTTAATTACTCTGGGATGAGTGAAGCTTTCATAGTATGCATTCTTCCTGCTAAGCGTGCATAGAGCAACTCACTTCTGAGTTAGTGCACCCAGTGGCATCACTTGGAATGTTCTCTCTGGTCACATTGAATTTTTTTGTGAAAGTATTTTCACATAAACCTTGTTTTATATGATAGCCAGTTCAAAAGAACATTGTATGGTGTGAAATTTTGTTTTCTGCTGCAGAAAGTGTTGTGATGTCGAACACAGTTTATAAGGACAGCGCTATGGGAAAAACTGAAGTGTACAGGTGGTTTTGTAATTTCAAAAACAGTGAAATATTGATTGATAACAAAACTTATTCTGATGTCTGTCAACTTCCTGAATGGATGAAAATGTCAAATTGTAGTGCATTTGGAGTTTGTTCCACCAGGTCAAACTTTTAATCAAACTTTCTATTTAGAGGTTCTGAAAAGATCGCGTAACAGTGTGCCACAAAAAATGCCTCATTTGTGACAGGGGGGGAATAGTCTTGCCACCACACCACTGAACCTGCTCAAGCAACCATCTCAGTGTGCCAGTTTTGGCAAAAAACAGCATTTCTCTCTTGTCCCAACCACTTTACTCACCTGACCTTGCTCTGTATGACTGCTTTTTGCTTCCAAAAATTAAGAGGACCATGAAAGGACAGTCATTTTATCACTTAGAAGAGGTGAAGAAAAAAACAAGGGAGGTGCTGTCAGCCATCCAAACAAGTGAGTTTGAAAAATGTTTCTAGGAATGGAATTACAGTTTTGACAAATGTATTAAGTGTACTGGAAGAGAACTTTGAAGGTGATAAGGTTGTTTTGTAACAAAATATAAATACATAGATTTGAAGAAATATTCAGTTTGGGTGGGTACCCCTCATATATATATATGTAAATACAACAAGAAGGCAGATGTACTTTGGCCCTCTACTTAAATCTTACCTCAGTACAAGAATGGTCTAGTAATGTGGTACTGTATGACACCTTACTGACACAATCACTGAAGACAAAATCAGTGGGTTCCCACCTTCCTGATACGATCACTGAAGACAAATGTGTGCATAAGCAAATGTGGCGAAGAAAGCTGATGGTGCCTGGCTATCAAAAGATATAGC
>NW_022111373.1:25906664-25927467 GCF_000313985.2 Echinops telfairi
AAGCAATAGATATCAGAAGTCCAAAAACAAGCAATCAAATTGATGTGAAGGTGTGTGGTCAAACTGGAGACCCAAAACCCACCTGCAAGATAATTGGGCAGTCCCTCACAGAAGGGCCACACAAAAGGATGATATATCCAGAGTGTGATATAGCAATGATGAAACACGTAACAAATAATAGTATTGTAGGTGAATGAATACATTGAATGGTGAAAGATCCAGCACATAATAATAATAATTATAATAATAATAATAATAGAATAATAAGCATTCTTGGGAGTAGGATGGGGGAAAGAGAGGATGAAAGCTGATATCAAAGTGTTCAAGTTGAAAGAAAATGTTTTGAAGCTGATTGTGGCAGCAATTGTACAATTATGCTTGATCTAATTGAATTATGGATTGTTTTAATATTTGTAAGATCTGCTAATAAATTTTGATTAATAGAATAAATGAATAAAATGATAAAAAGATGGCAAAGGAGTGCCAAATGTTAAATCTTGTGAGTTAGACAATAATTTCTTCTCCTTATTTAATGCATTTTTATATAAACCCCTGTATTATATAATAAGATTGATATCTATTTCCTCTGACTTGATTTGCAGCTAAGAAATTTAGTACCCCCATGTCACTGTACTGAAGTGTCCATAAGTAATGTAAAGCACCAAGCAACCAAACAGTTTCTGAAGAACATTTGTCAAAAATTAGAATCAAGACACAAAGAAAAGATGCAATCCCTAGGAAAATTGTGTTGCATTATAATAGTTATTGGACTTCTCCAAATTAAATCATAAGGAGCTCTGCTTGGTTGAGCTCTCAACTACTGACTGGAAGGTTGATGGTTCATGCCTATCCGAGATTACACAGGAGAAACCCCAGCGAGCTGTTTCCATAGTGGTTCCATGGAAGAAAACTCTTCATGACATTTCCACTGTGTCATATGCGGGCACTATGATTTGAAATTGACTCAACACCACTTAACAACAACAGTAAACTTATTCAAGAGTAGCAGATGACATAAATGTTTCTTATGTCACTAATATTAGTTATCTGATGAAACAAAATAATGTGAAGTTGAACATTTCCTAAATGTTCTACCATTTTCTTAAAATCTATTGGTGACTTCTGTGTGTATATGTGTCAAAACAGAGTTGAAGGATTATACCTTACTCGCTCTTCAAATCACCAGACCTGGGTAAATTAGACTGTGTCAACAAATATCCTCTCAGGGACTTGCAGAAGCAGATGTTTTTATTGTCCCTGTTGTATTTTCATTATAGATTGGTAATAGCTCTCTGCCTTGTATCATCTTTACCTGACAACGCAGTCTTATGGAGAAGAGTTTATTTCTGGAGAATCCCAAGGATTATGGCAGAGATAAAAGAAAACGAATTACCAATCATGCTCTGATTCTGATTTCACCTGAAGTGACACCTATCACCTTTGTGTACAAGTCAGATGACCACACTTAATGATAAAAAGAGATGCTGTGTAAACTTAGAGAGGGTAATTGTAGGGAGGCACAACCAAATGGATTATTTGAAAATATTATGCTTAAATGTATTAGGAATGTGCACTTGTAGCATTCTTGGAAATTGAAAAAATATATATTATAAAATTTATCAGATATACAAAAATGTTGAAATAATAGATGCCATTACCATTTTGGAGAACCTGTTGGCACAGTGGTTGAGGACGGGATTGCTAACCACAGGACCAGCAGTTGGAGCACTGCCGCTCCGCAGGAGAAAGATGGGACTTTCTGTTCATGTAAAAAGTTACAGTTTGGGAAACCCACAGGGGTATTTCTACCCTGTCCTATAGGGTTGCTATGAGTAGTAATTGACTAAAGGGCAGTAAGGCTTTTTTTAATTAATATTTTACTATACTTGGTTATTACTAAGTATTTATGTCTCATCCTCTTGTTTACCCAAAGTAAATTTCAGAAATAAAATACATTGTAGGCTTCAATATACTTTCAATGAAATATTTGAGTATTTCTATAATCAATGAGAGTTCAAATTTTTTATGGTTTTAAAAAGTTAAATTTTATACAATGAGCAGAACATAATTTAAGTTACACATTTTTTGAGCTTTTTAAAATAATGCTTTAGTGTGTTTTCAGTGAAAATTTGTATATTATGCTTCCATTTGACAGATACTGCAATTGTTTATTGTTTATTGAAATTGTTTATTGAAATCAGTTACAATTTTCACAATGTGTCAACATCAGTTTAATTGTGGACTTTGTGGGCTCTTTGTACCATTGCCAATACTCTTTTCCCCTTTGTATGCTCATATTTGCATTACAGTAAAATGACCATTTTGCTATATATGTTTGTGTGTATATGTGTGTATGTATATATATATATATACACACACACACACACATACATTTTATTTTGTGTGTAACTATGATTTTTCACTCAAAGGTAACTCAGAATATACTTTTGAGTGTCTCATGGAATCCTCCAGTCTCAAATGTTCTAATATGTCTGCACTTTCTAAGATTTTGAAGTTTGTTCCACAGTTTGTGCCGTTCCAACCAGATTTTTCTGTCGTAGTCTTGATTAGAAGGTTCAGTAGGGAGACACTGATACTCTAGCTCTGGTCTCAGTGTAGAAGATGCCACGGCTCATGCAGTGTGTTCGTTCTAGAGTATCTCCTTCTCAGAAGATTTAATTTCCCTGTGGTTAATTTTCATAGAGACATCTACTTGTATAACACAAGCACCTTCTATATGATAATATTTTGGATTATAAAATAGAAAAATTACTACAGAAATGTCCATCATGTCCTATTAAGGTCACTGCTCCAATTCACCCTTAGAGGTAACTCCATCTCTTGATAATTTTTTCCTGTTCTAAAACCTTTTATACACTTGGGAAAAAGAGAAAGGCCTTGAAAAGATGAATTGACACCGTGGCTTCAAAACGAAACATGGACTCGGGTAAGTATGGTTGAGAGAATGGGCTGGGGACGGGCAATGTTTTGTTCTACTGTTCAATGTGTCACTGAGTTGAAACGGGATAGAATGTAGCTATTTCATTGTTCTAGTCTCTTTGGCCGAGTTACATATGCTAAGAGTTTATGCTATGAATGCAACGTTTTATTTTCCCCTGCTGCATTACCTGTGGTTTTACAGTGTCTTCTATGTTGTTGTTTCATGCCGTTGAGTTGGTTCTGACTCATAGCTACACTATGTGCAGCAGAAAGATACACTGCCCGGTCCAGCGCCGCCATCCTCACAGTTGCTATTATATTTGGGCCAATTGATGTAGCCACTGTGCCAATCTATCTTGCTCATTTGTTGTCAGTTCCCACCCATCATGACCCAATGCGTAACAACAAAAAAAAAATCACTGACTGGTCCTAAACCATTCTCATAATTGTTCCTATGCTTGATCCCATTGTTGCAGTTTATTGTTGCAGCCAAAGTGACAAGTCATCTTCTTGAGGGGGCTTTCCTACTTTTTGCTGGCCTTGGTGGTGTAGGGGTTAAAAGTCGGGCTGCTATCCACATCATCAGAAGCTAGAAACCACCAGCAGCTTTTAAGAGTTTTCTACTCCTGTAAACAGGCAGTCTTGAAAACCCATTGTGGTCTGTCCCTTTACTTTACTGAAGGTCTGATGAATAGAAGAAGAATGTTGTTGAAGGTAGTACCAGAGGATGGACCCCCCAAGTCAGCAGGCACTCATAATTGACTGAGGAGGAGCTGCATTCTTACAGTGGAGCAAGCCATGGTGATATGAGTCAGGAGTGGAGCCTTCAATGTCTTCATTTGATGATGGGCACTACTTGAGGTAAGGAGAAACAGCTGCAAAATCTGCCAATGATCGGAACTTGGAGGTGCAAAGTATGAATTTAAGAAAATTAGGAGTCACCAAAAGTGAAATAGCTTGCACACAAGTCTCTGGCAACAACCCACTCCCAGACAGGAAGAGGTAGGCCAACACACCTCTCATTTCTTTCTCAAAGAGCACAATAGGGCACCAAGCCCTGCACCTGAGAGAGTGGCTCTTGGTCAAGAAGCTAAGGATTTTCAGGTCTCAGGGTTCCCAACCCCAAACAGATGTTTATCTACCCCCCACCCCTTATCCTTTGCACACTTCTTTCATTCGATCATAGTTTATCAGGGTACACCTTTGAACCTCAAGTCTCACACCACAAACCCTTGGTTGCACTCATCTCCCAAGCAAGAACAAGTGAGACAGACCCTCTCACCACATTCTTTTCTCCAAAAGCACAGTACAGCATCACCCCCTGCTTTTGAGGGAAGAGAACAAGAGGTCAGCAGAGAGAGTGACTATCGGTTAAGAGGCTAAGAAAGTTTACCTCTAAGAGCTACTCACCCAAAAAAGACACACATATTATCTCTTTAGCCTCTTAGCCTGTGCATACGTCTTTCATTGATACCATAGACTGATCAGTGTACTAGCTTGCACTCTCCTCCTTACACACTCACCATTACCTCAAGATTCCACTCTCCCTTTCCTACTGAAACATACTTGCATTTTAACTAACAAGTAATAGTATACCTCTTAAAATCTCCTATTACAATATATAACATTTTATATTTGCCTAGAAAATTGCCCATTATTATTGTCATGTATGCCCTACTCCCATGCCCCCCCCCACTTGCCCCACATACCCAACTCTATCACTTCTTTCTCATAGCTGCACAGTACAATTTCAAGCTCCTACCTGACCTTTATCCTGTAACCCAAAGAGTCAACACCTCTATACACAATTCAGAATCCTACACACCACTTACAGCCAAACCAGCAGGCCTTGCAAACAACAGTCAATAGCAATAACCCAAAAAGTCAAGAAAAACAAAATATAACAACTGAGAGAACTCAACTCCAATAGAATACCCTAATAAGAAGCCACAGAACTACCAGAATGAGAATATAAAATATGTTTAGAATAATTGAGATAGTTAGTTTATTGTGCCAACCTGGCCAATAAACACATGTGGTGTTAATTGAAGGGTGGAGGGATAAATGGCTTAGTGAGCCTCGCCTTTCTGGTTCTTGGGTCTCTTGCTTTCTGATGATTGGACCAGGGTGCAGCTTCCTTAGCCAGTTCCCTGCTTCAGCTGGCAAGGCTTACTTCCACCAAGACATCCCCAAGGAGAAGTTGCACGGACCTACCCTGATGCAGCCCTGGGTGCTGGAGCACCTGTGTGGAGACCCCTGCCAGTGCTGAGATGCTTACACATTCATTGATTCAGCTTTTCTCCTGCAGTGTGTTTTGTGAGATGGAGGAGGACTTTGTGGATTGGTGTCAGACATATGGGTTAATGTATTTGTGGGCTTGGGCAGCACTGGGTTGGGATGTTTTATTGATGAGCATATAATCTTTATATAAAACTGTCTCTTATACATGAGTTTCTGTGGATTCATTACTCTAAAGTACCCAGACTAACACAATAATATAGGAAATTTGGGGATCCGTCCTGAAAACAAAGGGAGAAATTGAGATTCCAACAGCCTTACACCATAAAGAAACTCCAAAGATAAACAATGAGAGAATAGAAATGAAAAAAGTTGGTACACAAATTGAGGAATAGAATAGAAGAAATAAAAGTGAATCAGTGGTCTTCAAGACAACCACACAGACTATAGCCAACAAAAGAAACAATCAATCAGAAATTCAAAAGAATCTGAAGGAAATCTGAGAATTATGTGGGATACTATCAAGAGAAAGAACCTGTATCTCATTAGGATCCTGGAACAGGAAGAAACAAATATACAAATAAAATAGTAACATAATTCATGGAAGAAAATTTACTCAGTATCACAAAACTGGAAAATAATGCACAGGAAGCAGAGAGAACCTCACATATCTTAGACTGCAAAGAAAAAAATCAATACACATAATAATAAAATTATCTAACTTCAAGGACAAAGAGAGAATCTTGAGCATAGATAGAAAAAAGAAAAGTCATCTAGCAAGGAAAACTAATTAGGATTACTTCATCAGAAACTTTGCAAGCAATAAGCTAAGACAGCAAGACATACCAAACCTTGAAACAAGCAAAACAGAAAAAAAAAAGGCTGCCAACCAAGAATCCCGTTTCCAGTCAACTTATCTATCAAATATGAAGGAAAAATAGATGTATTTCCAAAGAAAGAAACAGTACAAATTCATAAAAACAAAGCCATTATTACAAAAAGTATTAAGTGAATTTTATGGTCAGAAAGTCAAGAACAAAAGCACACAAACATGAGACCACCACAATGTGCAACCCCAGTCAGAGACCAGCACACTGAAAACATCACCAAAACCAACACAGAATGAGAAGAACAAGGACATGACCACTGACCCACCCCCACCAGAAAAAGGAGAAATGCCAAACACAGATACTACACTGACAGCAACTAGTCCACATTTAAAAATATTAACATTGAACATGAATGGACTAAAAGAAAAAGAATACTAGACTTAACTAGGAAACGACCTATCAATAGGCTACCTTCAAGGGACACACCTTAAATTCATAGACAAAATAGACTGAAAATCAAAGAATGGCAAAAAAAATCTTCTAAGCCCATGGCAACAACAACAACAACAACAACAAAAGGCAGGAAATGTAATCTCAATTTCTGATAATATAGACTTCCAAGTAAATAACATATTGAGAGAAAAGAATTGGGCACTAAATAATGACCAGATAATCAATAGAACCAAGGACATGTAACCATAATAAATATATACTCACCCAAAAAAGATCTTTGAAATTCATTAACCAAATACTCAGACAGCTAAAAAATAGAAATCACCAGACTGACAATAATAGTAGGAAGCTTTAATACACCAATCTCAAGGAAAGATAGATCAACAAGAAAGAAACTCACTAAACAACAGAACAGCTATGCAACACAATTAAACAGCTGAGATATATGCAGAGTACTTCAATGGACAACAATGACAACATAACTACATTCTTCTCCAGTGCATATGTGACATTTTCTCAAAAGGGACCACATGCTAAGTGAAAATGCAGGCTTTAGCAGATTTAAATACATAGAGATTATACAAATCATCTCCTCACATCATAATGCTATGCAACTGGAAATCAACACTAGAAAGAGCAAGAATATAAAAGTAAACATATGGAGACGACTCACCAACACTAATTAAAAATAACTGGGTATTAGCCCAAATTAGATATGAACTTAAGATTTCCCTTGAAACAAATGAAAATGATAACACAGCACACCAAACAATTAAAAGCAATTATCAGAGGAAAATTTATATCAATCAGTGCCCACATTACAATAAAAACGAGAAATTACAATAAAGAAGAGAAACCATTGCCAACACTTTAACATACACTCCGAATAATTAGAATAAGGACAAAAGCATAAATCCTCCAAGACCAGAAGAAAAGAAGTCATAAAAATGAGTCCAAAATTTAATGAACTAGAAAACAGAAAAGCAATGGAAAAATAAAAGAACAAAGAAATTGGTTCTTTGAAAGGATCAACAAAATTGACAAACACCTGGCAAATTTAATAAAGGAAAAGAAAGAGAAGATGTAAATGTCTAGAATTAGAGAAGAAAAAGGTGAACACAACAGATAGAAATGAAATAAAAAATAATAACATCGTATGACTAAAGACTGTACAACAGAACCCCAGACCTCGATGCTAATCTGTTCTAGGAGCATGGAGAAGTGATGCAGTCAAGTTCCGAATCAATTTTTCCCATAAGAAATAACTGAAAAAGATTAATCCATTCTCAACAACCAAGTTTTTACCCTAACCTTGCCTTTTATACAAAACATTACACATAAAGTTCAAAGTAAATAAGTTCAGAGTTAAATAATATAATTTAAATAAGAAACACAACGTTAGAAATATTTTTAACAACTTCAGGATGGCCCATACCTTGAGACTGATGAGGATCTGCATCTGTGGACATGGATGTGGAGAGGAGGTGTGGAGAGAGAGTCATAGTTTAGAAGGGGAATCGCCTTCCATAAAATCAACTGGGAGTTGCTTTTCAGGAGGTTTTTGTTTTGTTTTGTTTCCCTTCTTTACCTTTTTCACTAGGACCTGACTGGCTTTCTCTTAAAACAAAAACAAAAACAAAAACCCTGTCTAATGGGGTCTGCTGCTGGCATTTCCTTGTTTTCTAAAAGGATTTACTAAATTATCATCAACAATATTGATAACACAGTTAACGAGTTCCTTATCATGATGATTCTTTTCAAAAAAAATCTTTCGTAGGAACTCATGCTTTTTATCTAAAACAGTACAAAAAACCACAAAAACTAAGAAAATTATAGCAAAACACTTGGAACACAGCTGCAAAAGGTTTAAACAACGCGTACTAACAACACCAACTAATGCTGAGTGACTGACTGAAACGCGAACTGCTTTTGTTTACAAAAATCACCTGCATCAGGTCTGATTCTGATGTTTTGTTCAAACTCCGATTCAAAATTTTCTCAACCTTTCGTGTTGAAATGTGATTATGTTGAGTACTGATGCGGTTGAGTATGGGGTTCTACTGCACTCCAGGAAGTTTAATAATCCAGAAGACATGGGCACATACCTAGTTCTTATTCATATGCTACCTCCTGAAAGGGTGGAATGACAGTACCTCTGTGTATTCTTTCAATCTTCCTTTGAGGCTTCCTACATCATTGAAAAATCTTAACCTTCAGACTTGACTTTCTCTTGAGTTCTTTCATTTAAATATGCCGAGCATGTCCTTCGTTTTGTTTTTTAACTCTAGGTCTTTGCACAATTCATTACAGTATTTTATTTTGTTTCCTCAAGCTCTTCCTTGAAATGTTCTGTTCAGTTCTTTGTGTTAATTATTTCTTCCATTTCTCTTAGCTATTTTATGATTAAGAGCATTTTCAGAGTCTCTTCTGACATCCAATTTTCTCCCCCCACCCCCACCCCATCCCCCGCCTTTTTCAGTTGTCTGTATAATGGCTTTTTGCTTTCTTAATGAATGATATTCTTGATGTCCTCTCACAGTTAATCAGGCCCTTTGTCATTAGTGTTCAATGCAGCTAATCTGTTTTTGAAATTTGAGTGGGGTAGACTTAAAGGCTTGTTTTGGCTGTTGAAAATGCAGTCCAAGTTAAGTTCCGCTTCTCCTTGTACTTACATATGAGGAAACTGATTATTTGTTCCAGAGTCAGCCCCGGGCCTGTTTTTGTTGCTGATATTGAGCTACTCCATAGTCTCTTCCCACTGATGTAGTCAATTCGATTTCAATAAATTCCATATAGAGAAATTTACATGTATAGGCTGCATTCTTCTTGTTGAAAAGAAGTATTTGCAATAAAGAAGTCATTGGTCTTCCAAATTTATATCATGCAATCTGCAGCTTTGTTTCTATCACCAAGACCATAGATTTCTACTACTGTTGCTCCTGTTGCTCCAATTGCCTATAATTATCAATGCAACTTTTTTTTGCCTTGACAAATGCCTTTAATATAAATGTCTTTTGGACTCCTTAGAATTTTCTACATATAAGATCTATCTTTGCAGAGGTACTTTTACATCTTCTTTCCCCATCAGGATGAATTTAATTGCTGTCTTGCATAAGGTGCTCTACTTTCTCTCTAATAAAATATTATTGTTACTTAAATCTATTTTTTTATTGTATGCTTGATCAATATCAGTTTGAAGACTGGTAGAATTCTTCTATTTTTTCTTTACTACCTTTCTTGGTTGACTCATACATTTTCATAGTAGTTGTATTGATTGGATTTCCCTGAAGGCAGATAGATATTATCCTACCCCACATGGCATAGTACTTCTAGATCATTCTTGAAATGTCCTTTTTGATGATAGATACACTACTATTACTCTTGATTGTGCCATTTCCAGCATAGTAAAGCATATGATTTTCTATTTCAAAATGGCTAAAATCAGTCCATTTCATCTCACTAGCAACTAGGGTACTAATTTTATTCATTCCATTGCTTTTTTGTGGACTTTGACTTTTCTGAGATTCATGCTTCATACATTCCAAGTTCCAATAATGAGTAAATGGTACAGCTGTTTCTTCTTTTGTGTCATGCCCCATAGGCAAAGGAAGATCTCAAAGGTTTTAGTGGTACAGGGTTTACTCCATGCCCATCATTACAATTGACCTCGCTCTAGGAATATAATTCCCCTTCAGTCATATTTTTATTGCCTTGAGACCTGATGGGTTCATGTTCTGACACCATACCTGACAATGTTTACCTTCTGTTCAGTATCTGACAATGTTTGGATGTGATGCATAAGGTTTCAGTGACTAATTCCTCCAAAGTGGACATACAATTAATTTCTACTTCATTGTGTGTTCTTAGTATGGAAGCTCCACTGAAACCTGTTCCCTTTGGATGACCCTACTGCCATTTAAAATACCAGTGACATAACTTCCAGTATCATAGAAACACGCAAGCTACTGTTAGATCTCTCTGGAGCTAGATTTATACCTCGGTCCTTGGCTCCGCGCGAGATAGAATTCACGCCGAAGCCTGGTTCGTGATCGAAGTGAGTTTTATGAGGGTAAGAAGAAGTTTCAGGCTTACACGGCACCCAAGGGGCTCCTCGGGGACATGCGGCCTGGCTGGAAGCGGCTTCATGTCCTGTAAAGCATCCCAAAGTTCCGCCAAAGCTCTCTGCACCTAAGTTCTCTCTCTCTCCCCCTCTCTCCTCGACTCCGGGCTTCTGCCTTTTCAAGGATTCCACAGGGAGGTGTGAGGTGTGGTGGACGGACCCCTGATTGGCCCCACTGGCTGAATTGAATTCACCTGTTCTAGGTGGGCCAATTCAAGTTCACGCCCACCCCTGCCTACCAGTGGGAATCCAAGCCTCTGGGCATGTGCAGTGCACCACTCCTTTGTTCCCCTGGCTTGGCCCTCTGGGCACGCATTAACAGACATTCCCAGCCCTTTGCTAACTTACCTAACACTACCACAGTAGGACAGACAGAAAAGTGGTAGGACTCATATGTATTTGTACATAATACACTGAGGATTGAATATTCTCAGTGAAATATTTGGAGAAATGTAAAGTAAAATATGGATAAGTAGATAATAGTCCTTTAAATATTTTTTTGCATTTATCCTACTTATGTTACTGAAAATATTGAATCCTATCTTTTTACAGTTTGAAAAAATTTGCTGTTCATTTAAAAATATATTTTCTACCCACTTTCTCTTCTCCTCTGGAAAAGCAATTAAACATATATGTGATTTTTTTTTAATACTCCTATAATTCCTGCAGGTGATTTTTTTCTTTTTAGTTTCTTTAATTTCTATTTTATAAAAAAGTTAAACCATATGTTGACATATGGTTAACTTACTTTTCATTTGTCATCTCCATTTTCTAGTAAGTTCACTGAGTTATTAATATAATAATACATATTTGTACTAATTTCAGATTTTTAAAATAACAGGATTTTACTTGTTTCATTTTGTAATGTCTTGAATATTTTCATTACTCTTTTTCCTTATAAAGATATTATATCATTCTATGTAACCTTGAATATGACTATATAAAAATATAATTTGACTAATTTCTAATCTTGCCTTCATGTAATCATCTATACGTGGTCTGTTATTAATTCTCTAAATATCACTATTGTACTAGAATATATTTATAGATTTTATTCCAGCTATATTTTTTATTGTTAAAAATCCTCCTAAAAATTTCAAAATTTTCCACACAATGTGAAACTGAGGGATTAGCTGAGAAAGCAATTCACTCAACTTCTAATAGTCTCTCCTCATGGTTTTCTTTCTTCTTCTTCTTTTTATCTTCTCATGGTTTTCTACACATTTCTGCTGCTCTGTTTTACAGCAACCTAGTCCAGTATCCCATGTACATCATAACTCATAATGTGCTTTCAAATGTAATGTTTTTTTCCTTTCCTACTCCTTATAAGATAATATATATCTATTGAGTGAATGATTTGGTATAATTTTATATCAACATGAACACCAAATTAATTTTATCATATCAATTTATTGATATTCATACTAACGAACAAAAGTGTATTTGATATTTGAACCACATTTAATATACCTTTACACAGTGCTAAAACTCTTTATCTCATTGTTCTTTATTTTAATTCAAATGAATATTTTATTAGACTACGGCTTTCTTTTGTTTTAAGCTTATTTTATAAATGAATCAAATTGCAATGCATAATTCTTTTATAGCAATGTTTATTTCTGGCATAATTGGAATGCATCTCCTTACTTATCTACATCCTCTTGACTTAGGTTTGTGAAAATCTAGCCCTTCTCACTGCTCATATTTTGATTTAACAAACAAAGGTAACTGTTTGTTCTTTCACTCAAATCTGAAGAATTGGTTTGATTAAGCCATGCTTTTCTTTAAACTCTATACTGACAGCTCTTTTGGAGTATATGATAAACAAGAACAATAAACCTACAATAAAAACATAATTTTAGAAGTAAATCAGAGTGGGATAAGGACGATGGGAATCTGGGAATTATTCCATGAGCAATAGTGATTAAATTGAGTTTATAGCTTAATTTTTAAAAGATGCAAGAGCAATCAAAAAAGAGATTTGAAGCATCAAACAAGTGTAACCATGAACACTGATGTGCATTGAGAGACTCACTCATAGTTTAATTAGAACATGGAATGTGGGGGGGAATGGAAGAGCTTAGGTAGCCTGGAGCAATAAGAAGAAGAAAGTTTGGCAGGTATTTTGAAGGGTTTTTGAATGTAGGAAATCGAATGAGAATAAAATGGGAATAATTTTTCACAGTGGTGTACCATGATCAAAGTTGCCTTTTAGAGAATAATTTTGCATCAGCATATATATGGGTGAGAGGACTTGACAACACTGGAAACAGAAAAAAAAAAGCCAAAATTTTCTAATAAAGGGGGTGAGATAATAAGTAATCACATAGATTTATGGAGCTGAGTATAGAAAAAATGAGTTATATTAGAGAGATACTAATACTGTATTCATACATTATATATATTAAAGAAAAACTTTATACCAGTATATGCATTATATATAGTATATATGTGAATATATATTATAGATATGAAATAGTTGTAAGTATGTGAGTTCTAAAGAGAGATGCATGTTCAATTCTTATCTCAGCTATGTAATAGCACTGTATTTTAAGCAATAATGGAGCTTGTAAGGCAGAGATAAGAATTCCTACTGAATTTTTTCCCTAGGGATTAAATGTATGACAGACAAAGGAACTTGGGGTCTATGAGCATAATTAAATAAAAAAATATAACTGAATAATTGATTAGGATTTATAAACCGATAAGACTTGGTTGCTGATTAGATTTTACAAATATAAAGAATAGTTGTCTTAGATGGACCTGAATTTGCTGAATTGATAACGTCGATACCTGATAATAAGTGTCAATTGTGAAAGTTAGATTTTATGACACCTTGGCTGGACCAGGACTCTCAGTAGTTTAGCAGTTAGCACCTAATAATCCCCATGACCTGAGCTAGCAAAATGTAATCATAGTCAGAGTTGTTCTCGGCGGTGGTGTTAAGTGCCACTGAGTTGGTCCCAACTCAAAGTGACCCCATGCACAACAGAACAACACACTGCCCAGTTCTGCATCTCCTCCCAATTGTTATGTTTGAGACCATTGTTGCAGCCGCAGTTTCAATTCATCATTTTTAGGGCTTTCCTCTTTTCCACTGACCTTCCACATTAGCAATTATGATGTATTTTTTTATGGACTGATAATATGACCTGGATAATATATCCAAATGAAATCTCACACTCGTGGGGGAAGGCCAGCCCCCCAAAACTAATCTCAGGTTTGATAGGCGCAATTGTATGGTTGAGCTATATAAAGATTATAGTAAAGGCATAGAGAGCATGAGAGAGAAGAGAAATTGAAATAATGGAGTCAGACACATTTCATAGTAGCATGCTCACCTCAGCCTCACTTAGTGGTCCATGTGGAGAGAGAGAGACCAGAGGGCAGGAGAGAGGAGGAGGGGAAGGAGGATAAGGGGAAAGGGAACAGGGGAGCAGTGAGGACCAGGGTAGAGGAAGGAGGGGGGTGGAGAGAATGAGAGGAGAGGGGAAGAGTAAGGGGGAGAGAGGCTCTTTATTGCTAACAAAGGCTTATATATCTTTGGGGGGTGTGCAAGCCCACTAATTACAGGTAAAGACATATGTCACAGGAAGGGGTTTTGCTATAAGTTATACAGAAATGAGAGGGGGACAATCTAGGGATATACATGCAATAGGAAGGGGAGGGATTGGGGGCACACATGTGACAAGTTGGGCATCACCTAGATTCAGGATGGCAGCCTAACTTTGGATGTCAGTGAGCAGGTTTGATCTGTTCTCTGGCTCACTATAGAAACCATTATCAGTAGGGTGCAAACCCCACCTAGAGACCAGACTTATGGCCTCAAGCCTCTAGGGAGAAGTAGCCCATTTTCCTTAACAGCAGGGAGTGGGCCCCTCTTGTGGGACCAGATGGTAGTCTGGCAACTGACTGCCTTCAGGGAGGATGTCTCTAAGCATCTGATCTCCCACTATATGCTGGCAAATAGTCTCTAATGTTTGGCATATCTTTGGGGAAGACAAAGCTGGGGAAAAGTCTCTTTATAATCCCACACACCCTCCTCCATTAAAATTCTATTCTAGTTGCACTTATTGAAAGACAGATTTCTTTATTCTTCATGGCACTCTATGGTACTTTCAACATTTTTACTAGTACCAAAATTCAGAAGCATCAATTTTTCTTTGATCTTTCTTATTCAATATCTAACTTTCTCATGCATATGAGACAATTGAAAATACCATGGCATGGGAAAGACACACCTTAATGCTCCAAGAGGACTTTTGAACATTATTGTTATTGTTTTCAGTTGCCATCCAGTCTGTTCTAACCATAGTGACACTATGTACAGCTGAGTGGAACACTACTTGGTCCTGCACCATCCTCACAATTGTTCCTGTGCTTTATAGCCCATTGTTGCAGCCACTATATCAATCTATCTTGCTGATAGCCTTCCTCTTTTTCTCAGCCCCTCTACTTTCCCAGGACCAAGCAGTGTTTCTTTCTTTTATGCATAAGGTTTCTATGGGTAGAACCAAACTTGATCACACCTAATAACAAATGACCACTTTAACAAGCATGCCTGTGTTAGACCGGGTCAACAAGAGAAACAAATCCATAAACACTCATATGTTTGTAGAATGGGGCTTTATATCAAGAGCAATTGCTTATTGACAAAACACCCTAGCCAGTTCGGATCAAGTCTGTAAGTCCTATATTAGCCCACATGCCTGATACTAGTCTATAAATTCCTCTTCAGACTCATGCAGCACATACAATAATGCCAAATGCAGGAAGATCACAGGCCGGTGGGTGAAAATTCTGTGGATCCAGTGGCAGTGGAAGCATCTCAGAACTGGCTGAGGGTCTCCATGTGGCCATTCCAGCCCTCTGAATGTGGCTCCTCAATAGCAAGTTGAAGCAGAGAAAGAATGTGGCCCACCTCTAGGAAGACAGAGAGAAAGTTCCCAGAATCCACATGAGAAGGCCACGCCCACAGAGAGGCATCATCAGGCTGTAACTTGATTTACAGGTTAGATTCCACTCTGATACTTATCAAGTTGACTGCTACTGGCCATTTTGCATTAGCCAGTCATATGGTTCATTATGCCAGGAATGACACATTCAAAATGAATGGTGTTGCATTCATTGTCCAAAAGGACATTTCAAGAAGTATCTCGAAGTACATTGTTGTCTGTGACAGGACAATAACTATCTAACTAAAAGGAAATCCAGTAAATGCATCTATTATTCAAATTTATGTGACTACCAATAAAGTTAGTGATGCAGAAATTTGAAATTGATCAAACATGCATTCAACATGTCGGAACCAATGAGGATGACATAGTAGTTGGAAAATATGCCCTTAGTGATAGAAATTAAGCTGGAGATCACATGATAAAGTTTTGCAAGACCAATGACTTCTTTATCACAAATACCTTTTCCAACAACACAAATACCACCTACAAATATGTATTTCACTAGGTGGAATAACAGAAGTCAAGTTGACTACATCTGTGGGAATAGATGGTTGAAAAACTCAGTATCAGTAGTCAAAATGAGGCCAGGGGTGTATTTCATAACACAACATTAATAATTTCTCATCTGTAAATTCAGGTTGATGTTGAAGAAATTAAAAAATGTTCAGGAGAGCCAAAATATGACCATAAGACTATAACTACCTGAAGTTTAAGAACATCAAAGGACACATTTGAACACATTGAAAATTTAAGGCTGAATACCTGATGAACTGTGGGGTGACCTCAAAGCACCAGTCATGAAGAAAGCACAAGATTATCAAGAAAGGAAAGATCAAAATGGAGTTCAGAAGAGAATATGAAACGTGCTCCTAATCATAAAGAAGCTAAATGAAATGAAAGAAAGTGTTCAGTAGAAGAGTTAAACTGAAACATTTTAAAGGCAACTTGAGAAGACAAAGTATTGTAATGAAATTGCAAAACTCTGGTGTTAGAAAACCAAATAGGAAGAACACACTTGGAATTTCTGAAGCCTAAAACAATGAATTAAAAATTCAAGCTTCAAGTTGCAAGATTGAAAGATAATATGGTTAAAATGTTCAATGATGCACAGAACGTTAAAAGAAGATGTAAGGAACACACAATTACTATACTAAAAAGAACTGGTCAACATTCAACCTTTCAAGAAGTAGCATATTATCCAGTACCAATGGTAACGTAGAAAAAAAGTCCCAGCTGCACTGAAGCATTAATGATAAACAAAACTCCAGGATTTAATAGAATAACAATTGGAATATTTCAACAAGTTGAAGAAGCACTGGAAACACTCATTCACTTCTGCCAAGAAATTTGGAAGAGAGCTATATGGCTAACCGACTGGAAGAGATCCATACTTGAACCCATTACAAAGAAAAGTGGCTAAGAGAATAGAGTACAGAACAATATCATTAATGTCACATAAAAGTAAAATTTTCCTTAAGATCTTCCAAAAAATTTGCAGCAGTACATTAACAGGGAGCTGCCAGAAATGCAAACTGGATCCAGAAGAGAGCTTGGAACAGGGAATTTCATTGCCTGTGTCATATGGATCTTGGCTGAAAGCAGAGAATACCAGAAAAATCTTGCATTTACTGATTATGTAAATCTTGTAACCATATGGATTTTATTGACATTATATATTTTTATTGAAAGACATTTCCATTCATGAATATGTTTTTTTTCTGTGTACACAGTTTGCTTTATTTTAATTTTTTAAAAATTATTTTATTGGTGACTCTTATCTCTTATCACAATCCAAACATTCACCCAGCATGTCAAGCACATTTGTACGTATGCCACCATCATCATTTTCAAAGCATTCTCTTTCCACTTGAGGCCCTGATATCTGCTCCCAATTGTCCCTCTCCCTCCCCCCCACCCTCCCTGACGATCCCTTGATAAGTTATAGATTATATTTCCCATATCTTACATCATCCTCTATCACCCCTCACCCACTTTTCTGTTATTCATCCCCCTGAGAGGGGGTTCTAGGTTGATTCTCGTGATCTGTTACCTCCTTTCTCCCCCTAGCCTCCACTAATCCTCCTGGTATCTCTACTCCCCTTGTTGGCACTGAGGGGTTTATCTATCCTGGATTCCCTGTGTTACAGGTTCTTATCTGTAGCAGTGGGTATGCTCTGGTCAAATCCAATTTGTAAGGTAGAATTGAGGTCATGATCATGGAGGGAAGGAAGCACCAATGAACTAGAGGAAAGTTGTGTGTTTCATTGGTGCTACACTGACCCTGACTGGCTCATCTCTTCCCTGTGACCCCTCTGTGAGGGGATGTCCAATTGTCTACAGATTGTCTTTGGGTCTCCTCTCCATGCCTCCCGCCCCTGATTCACCTTGGGTATGGTTTTATTCTTGGTCTTAGATGCCTGATACCTGATCCCATCAACACCTCATGATCACACAGGTTGGTGTGCTTCTTCCATGTGGGCTTTGTTGCTTCTCAGCTAGATGGCCACTTGTTTATCTTCAAAGCTTTAAGACCCTATATCTTTTTATAGCTGGGCTATATCTTTCATAGCCAGGCACCATCAGATTTCTTCACCACATTTGCTTATGTGCTCATTTTGTCTTCAGCAATCGTTTCAGGAAGATGCACATCACAGAATGCTGGATTGTTAGAACAAAGTGTTCATGCGTTAAGGGAGTACTTGAGTCGAGGTCCAATGTCCATCTGAAACCTTAGTTATTAACATATATATATAAGTACATAGTTCAATTCCCCTCTGATTATATATATATTTACACATGTGCATGCCTGTATTTAGGCTTCTATAGAAGTCCTTTGCCTCCTGGTTCTTTCCTCTATTTCCTTTTTACTTTCCTCTGTTCCCACCATCATGTTCGGCCTTCATTTGGATTTAGTAATTCCTTGCTGCTACATTGCCCTTGATTAAGCTGCACTAGGCATCCTACAACCTTCCTTCCATTGATTTTTGTTTCCTTGTCCCTAGGTTGATCCCAAACCCCCCTTCTTTCTCCCACCTCCCCTTCTCCTGTATCCCCCCATTGGTCCTGTTCTTTTCATCTCTGAATTATTTATCTGGCCTTTCTTATCTAGATAGATATGCAGATATATTAATAAGTGGAAAAAAAAGAGGCAAAGCCAAATAAAAAAACAAAGGAAGTAAAAACCAACAAAACAATAACAGCAACAGCAAAACACATAAACAAAATAACAATAACAAAAAGGAAGCCACGGACAAAAATGGAAAATCCTATAAATAGTTCAAGGTCTGTTTGTTGGCCTTTATGAGTGTTTTCCAGTCGAGTCTGATGGTGTGCCACACTCTGTCTCCAATGTCTATTTTTGGTATTCCCCGGGAGTTTCATCAGTCTGCTCCCCCTCCTCCTCTGTTGCATGCCCCAGTGTGATGGGGCCAGATCGTGCACTATTCCCACCCTGTGTCTCCAGTGCTGTTCTCCGCAGAGCCATGGTTCAGTGAGAGATGCCATGTCCCATGGTGGAGCCAGTCCTACAGTCCTCCCCGTGTGCTGTGTGCTCTGAGCAGTAACATTGTCATTGGGGCTTGGTGGGCCAGGATGTCCTCTCCTGCCTCTCCATCTCTTTGTGTTTCTCCCGTGCTCTCTAATCTGATGCGCCAATCTCCCCAAGCTGTAGCCCCAGTGTTGTCCTCTGAAGTGCATTCTTCTGAGGAGGGAGGGGGGTTATCCACATAGTTGAGATTGGGGCCTGGACCGCAGTCCTCTCTATTGGTTCCCTGGTACATGTTGGTATGTTGTATTGATGTCTTGGCACATTGGGTTAAAGCCTAGTCTCTCTCTTCCTCTCCTGTGGAGATATAAACAATATCCTCCCCATGAGTGGGTTAGTACCCTGCTCCCTCCTACCTATGTCCTTTTTTCCCCTTTCTTTTCCCATCTTATTTATTTGGCTGCCATATGTGTCCCTGCATTGGGTTTGGCCCCTGTCGTCATTGCTGGACCTCATCCGAGGGATGTATGTATATAGTAGCTTTTCCTCTATGCCCCATGTTTTTTTTTAAGCTTACCTCAGTGGGTTCATGTTATACTTGTCCTTTTGTGCTTGACTTACTTCACTTAGCATGATTTCCTCCAGTTCTTCCCATTCAGCAATGTGCTTCACGCGTTCATCGCTGATTTTTAGGGACGCGTAGTACTCCATTATATGTACGTACCACAGTTTTTGATACATTCATCTATTAATGAAACTTGGGTTTTTTTCAACTCTTTGCAATTGTGAATTGTGCCGCAATGAACATTGGAGCACAGATGTGTGGCCATGGTTTCTTTCTTGCCTCTTCTGAGTATATGCTCAGTAGGGGGATCACTGGGTCTTATGGTAGCTCAATCTTCATCTGTTTTAGCTATCGCCAAATAGATTTCCATAATGGCTGTACATACCTACAGGTCCACAAGCAATACACAAGGGATTCTATCTAACCACAGCCCCTCCAACACTTGTTACTTTCTGATTATTTGAATTGGGCTATCTTTGAGAGTGTTAGGTAGTATCTCATACTTGTTTTAATTTGCATTTCTCTTTTGGCTGATAATTAGGAACATTTTCTCATATGTTTATTGGCCATTTGGATTTTGGCCCCTGCAAAACTTCTGTTCATGTCCTTTTCCCACCTCCTTAGTGGAGGGTTAGTTTTTCATTTATTGTAAGCTTGCAAAGTATTGTAGATTTTAGTAATAAAGCTTTTGTCTGATGTGTCATTGCTAAAGATGTTTTTCCAGTATGTAGGTTCTCTTATAAATCTCTTGGTGAATTCTTTCGATGCACACAGGTGATTTATCTTTAGTATAAATTGTCAATTTGTGAACCCTCTGTATTTGTATCCTTCCCTATTTCCGATAGCTTATGTATTCTCTGTTCCAAGCTTCTCAGGTTTGTCTTAATAACCTCATTAATGGCCCTGATAGTTTGGGGTTTTTACTTCAAAGTCTGTGATCCACCTTGAGTTTATTCGTGTGCATGGAGTGAGGTAAAGGTTTTGCTTCATTTTTCTGCCAATAGATATCCATTTTTTTTCCAGCACCACATGTTGAAGAGGGCATCTGCTTCCCATCTGATATTTTTGGGGGCTCTTATAGAAAATTAGTTGCCTTTACAGTAAACCCTCGCCACTTTGCGCTTCGACTTCCGCGGCTTCACTCTATCGCGGTTTTTGCGTAACAGCTCATGCTCTGTCATTACTTCCACTGATTGGCTCATACTGTACACGCTT
>NW_022111373.1:25928505-25954580 GCF_000313985.2 Echinops telfairi
GAGGGGAGGGGAGGCCGATGTGAGGGAGGCCCATGAGAGGTGAGTTCTGAGAACCAAGAAGGTGCCGGATTCAAAATGGAGTCCCTTGTGCCAAGACCAGGCATACCAGACTCTGCCTTATAGTGAAAAGGGGCGGAGTCAGTCTCTTCTGTAGCTGCTTCCTGCTGGTAAAAGGGCGACGAGTTCAGGAGTGGAAGGGGGGTGTATTCAGGCAGAGTACTGGAATTCTTGGCCCAGCACAGGGCGAAGAGGTTGGTATTGTTGTAACATCATCTGATGGACTGCTATGCGGGTGATTTCATGGAGTCTACTCTGTAAGAGCTGGATAAGGCTGGGGGCAATTAGAAACAAAATTGTAACTAAAATTATGGGCCCTAATATGGGGGCTAAGAAGGAGTACAAGGAGGGGCTCCACCAAGATGAGGCTGCACCCCATTTTAATCCGGTGTTTTGTAGTTCATGACTAAGTTTATTTAAGGTCTGGACATTGGTTTCCACAATTCCCGACTCATTGATGTAGTAGCAGCATTCCTCCTGAAGGAAGAGACAGGTTCCTCCTTTTTAGGCTGTGATGACGTTTAAAGGGCGACAGTTCTGCAAAGTAACTTGGGCAAGAGAGGTTATTTGCCTTTTTAGGGCAGTTAGGGAGTTTGCAGAGGCATCTAGGGCCAGTTGGAAATTGGTGGTAAGTTTGTTTGTCATGATAGAGTGCTCCAGGGCCCCGCCACTGAGTCCCACTGCAACTGCTGACGAGGCCAAGGAGAGACCTACAATTACAGGGAGAAAAACTGCTGTTTTAGTTCAGCGGCCGTGCACCTGTACGTACTTGCCCCGGAATTCGGCTGGAGTATTTATTGGGAGCTGTGGGACTAGGGTGACGGGTAGGCACAAGAGGGTGGAAGTAGAGCTGACATTTAGGTGTTTTGTGAGAGTGCGGTTGCACCAGAAGAAAAATCCTTCTGGGGCTGTCACTGGTCCAGAGGGGGTTTGGGTCATGTTTGCAGGGATTTGGGAAAGGAGGGTGTAGGGGTTGGGGACTATAGGGGTGATGGGGACTACTGCGGCATTAATTAGGTGGAGGTCCTGCGCAAGGCGGTATTGTCCATTAGGCTTTTTTATGGGTAAAATAGGGGTGTTGCAAGGGGAATTTACGGGAGTGAGCAGACCCTGTTTTAACAGCCTGTCTATTATGGGCTTGAGGCCTAGTCAGTGAGTTTTGGAAATAGGAAACTGTGATCTGTTAGGGAAAACTTCAGGATTTTTTAGCTTGATTAACACCGGGGTGTGGTGGGAGACAACAGAGGGGGTGCTTGTGTCCCACACCTTTGGTGATACTTCTGGTAGGTGGGAAATGACAAGGGGTTGTGGGATGTGGTCCTGACTATCGAGCATGACCATTAGAAAACTAAAGGAGGTTGGGGGGCTAGAAAAGGAAATAGTAGCCTTTAGTTTGGATAAAATGTCTCTGCCTAGTAGTGGGGCTGGGCATGAAGGGATAACTAAGAAGGAGTGTGAGAATGGAGTTTTGTTAAACGTGCAGAACAGCGGTTGGGTTTGCCTAGGGGTTGAGGGGGACCCGTCAATTCCCACTACAGAGATCTGGGAAGGAACAGTAGGGCCCGAGTGAGAGGGGATCACAGAATAGGTGGCCCCCGTATCCACCAGGAAAGAGATGGATTCACCCGCTACCTGGAGCGTGACCCTGGGCTCGGCGAGGGTTACCGGAGTCAAGGACCCAGGGCCTCTTTAGTCCATGAACCCCAGCAACTCCATACCCTGTAGCTGCGCATCTGGAGTGTCCTGGATCTCGGCGCCTTTGCAGGGCTGGGGGCAGAGCTGGGGTCAGGCAGTCCGACTTCCAGTGGCCTGACCGTTTGTACAGCGGGCATGGTTTGGTAGGAGGCTTGGGGTTGGGGCAAGCCTTTGCCCAGTGGCCGTCGTGGCCACATTTGAAGCAGGCTCCTGGCAGTAGGCGCTGACTCCCCTGGGGAGTGCGGCGATGGACGGGATTACCTGCCGGCCTTAGGGCTGCTACCAGGGCTTGGGAGTGGAGGCTAACCATCTGTTGGACTCTCGTCTGACGAGTGGCCTCAGCCATCTCTTCTTGGGCGTTAAAAACCTTAAATGCCATTTTTACCAGGTCCTGTATTGGGGTTTCAGGGCCCTCCTCAGCCCTTTTTAGTTTTTTTCTAATATCAGGGGCTGACTGAGAGATGAAGTGGGAAGCTAAAATAGAAGCCCCGCTCTTAGACCCTGGGTCTAGGCGAGTGTACTTTGTGAGTGCCTCCTGGAGGCGGTTAAGAAAAAGAGCAGGGTTTTCATCTGCCTTCTGCGTAACTTCCCTTAGTTTGTCATAGTTTACTGCCTTATTGGAGATTGTTTCCAGGCCCCTTAGGAGATATCTAAGCATGAGATTTCTATGTGGAAGATCAGACCTCTGGCCCGATTGGTAATTCCAACCAGGGTCCCCCAGTGGAATGGTGTGTGCCTCCAGAGGAACATTTGGGTCAATGGTGTGGTCTTTGTCTGCTAGCTGGCGCCCAGCTTCAGTCATCCTTGTGCGTTCTTCGGAAGTTAGGGTGGAAGCGAGGATTCATGCCAGGTTAAGTCATATGTCTGGGAAATATAGGTACATTCTTTAATGAACTTGGAAGGGTCTGCTGAGAAGGAGCCCAGGCGGGTCTCTATCTGTGACAGGTCCTGCAGGGAAAAGGGGACGTGAACTCGAACGAGTCCCTCCTGGCCTGCGACTTCTCTTAGTGGGCAGAGGGCAGCAGGAGGGCTGTGGGAGCGGGTATGAGAGGCTACCAGAGAGGATAGGAGGGAGCTTTCTGGGGTAATGGGTGAGGATAAGGGAGAGCTATCGGACGAGCGGTCGGGCGGCACAGAGGGTGGAGGGGACTGGTAGGGTGGCGGGGGCGGCGCACTGAGGAACTCAGGTAGTTCCTCAGGGGTTTGAATGACAGGTTTTTTATGTGAGGAAGATTGGGCTAGCATTATTTGGCGGGTGGAGCAATGGCTACAGAGGTCGGGAAGGGAGCACAAGTCCCAGAAAGCCTGCTCAAAGGGGACTTGAGAATCCTTACCAGTCCTCCTGCAGAAATTGTCCACGTCCTGTAAGACAGTGAAGTCAAAAGTACCAGTCAGAGGCCAATGTGACTGGTTATCAAGCTGGTACTGGGGTCAGGCGACTTGCGAGAGAAAAACAAGCTTTTCTTTCGCAAGGTTTGAGTGTACCCCAGGCCAGAGAAGTTTTTTAGGAGGCAACCCAATGGAGTGGCGAGGTCAATTTTAGATTGTCCCGCTCCCATGGTGAGGGTGAAAAGGAAGAGGAGAAAGGGAGGAGGGGTTTACAGACAGTGCAGGAGCCTGAACAGGAAAGGGAAAGGAGAAGGGGGGTGGAGAGAAAGAGAGAGAGAGAGAGAGAGAGCAGAGGCAAGGTTTTGGTTTCTGGTGAGCGGGTCTAGGCAGGAGGCACCCAGGCGTCCCCGAGTGAATCCTGTCCAGAACGGCTGTAAGGAGGGAGGGAGAGGGATTGACAAGACGTCTCAAAGACAATCACTCTCCTGTGACCCCTGAGGTCTACGGAAGGAGAATTCCCGTCGTGGCCACGTCTCAGACAGGAAAACTCCTGTGGAGCTCGAGAAACCAAAACCAGGCTTGGCAAGATAGGAGAGGAATGCACTTAAAGGAGACTCACCAGGGCGGCTGCCGGTTGGTCTTGAGCGCGCTCTGAGGGCTGAGGTGAAGCGCTGCGCCCGAAGGTCCTGGAGACTTTGGGGGAGATAGGGGGGCTCTCAAGGGACCCCCAAAGAAGGGGGGAGCCACACCCCTATCCCGGGCTTTCGGCACCAAGAATGTAAGGGTTTTTGGGGCGCAAAATGGAATTAAAGATCCAAATTGGTAAAGTTTTAGAAGCAGGATTTATTGAGAAGCTTGCGGATGGGTTCAGCAACTCAGGTATTGAGCTAGTGAAACCGCGGGAAGGGGAATTCTGGCTGCGTTTTTATATGCCCTGGTGGCAGGCACAGCTGCACACAGGGGCTTCAAAGGGAAGCACTCATTAATCTTATCTATAGGTCCGGGACAGGTGGAATAAACACATCTTCAAAGAACATTCTTTCTCGGGGATGTCTGGTTCTCAGAACTGGTGATTTTCAGCGAGGGGAGGGGAGGCCGATGTGAGGGAAGCCCATGAGAGGTGAGTTCTGAGAACCAAGAAGGTGCCGGATTCAAAATGGAGTCCCTTGTGCCAAGACCAGCCAATACCTATTTTATTGCCTTTTATGTGATCTTGTCTGATGTGTATAGTAGTCCAATAGACTTCTGTTTGTTGATCTTGTATCCTGCCACTCTGCAATATTCCTCTATCACTTGCAACACAACCCTTGTGAAGTTTCAGGATTTTTGTTGTATAAAATCATACCATCTGCTACTGATGATAGTTTTGCCTCTTCCTTCCCCAGACAAATAACTTTGATGTCTTTTCTTAGTCTTATGTTGTTAACTAGGACCTCAGAATGATGTTAAATAGGAGTGGGGGAAAGGGGCATCCTTGTCTGGTCTCCTTTTTCAATGGAATTGTTTTTGTCTTTTCTCCATTGATTACTATATTGTCTGTTGGTTTTTCATATTTAGCTTGCATAATATTGAGGAATTTTTCTTCCATTCCTATCTTCTTGAGTGTTTTAAACAGGATTGGGTGTTGGATGTTGTCGAATGCTTTTTCCGCATATATTGATATCATCATGTGATTCTAATAATTTTTCGTGTCCATATAGAAAATAATACTAATGATCTTTTATGTTGAACCATCCCTACATTCCTGGTATGAATCCCTGTTGATCACAGTGAAATATTTTATATGCCTTTGGATTCTATTGGCCAATATTTTGTTAAGGATTTTTGCATCGATGTTCATTAGAGATGTTGGTCTGAAGTTCTCAATTCTTGTGGGACCCTTGCCCACTTTAGGTATCAGAGTTTTAATAGCTTCATAGAAAGAGATTGGGAGCTTTCAGTTTTACTCTATGTTCTGGAAGAGTTTGTGTAAGATTGATGTCAGTTGTTCCCTGAATGCTTGGTAGAATTCTCCTGTAAAGCCATCTGGAACAGGGGATATTTTTGTTTTTAATCCCTTGATAACCTTGTCTATTTCTTTTATTGCTATGGGTCTGTTGAGGTTCTTGATGTCCATCTCAGATAGTCTAGGGAGGGATTGTTTTTCCAAGTATTTTTCCATGTCTTCCATGTTGTTGAATTCGTGAGAGTACAGGCCTTCATAGTACTGTGTCCCTCATCTTTGCTATTAAAATTTGTTCCTTCCTTTCTTTGGTTAGGATTTCCAGTGGTCTCTCAATTCTGTTAATCCTTTCAAAGAACCAACTTTTTTTTAACCATAATTTTCTTGTTTTCTCTCTCCTGTATCTCAACTCTGATTTTTCTTATTTCTTTTCTTTTGCTATTAGTAGGATTGTTCTGTCGACTCTGCTCTAACTGGTGTAAGTTTGTGCAGGCATATCAACCACAGTTTGTCTTTTTCATGTGTGCATGTATTGCTGTCAGCCTTCCTCTGATAAATGCCTTTGCTGTGTCCAAAGATTTTGGTACGTCATATTTTCATTATCTTTGGTTTTGAGAAACTTTCTGATTTCATCTCTGGTCTGGGCCAATACTGACTCCTTTTGCAATAGTGAGTTATTCATCCTCCAAATGTTTGCACTAGTTTTCTTCATCGCCCTTCTGTCAATTTCCATTCTTAAAGCACAGTGGTCTTACAGAGACCTCTATATAATCTCTATGTGCTGGGATTCACTGAAGTTCGATGTGTGTCCCAGCATGTGACCTGTCTTCAAGTATGTGCCATGTGGACTTGAAAACGATGTGAATGTTATTGCACTTTGGTGGAGAACTCTGAAAAGATCTATAAGGGCAAATATTCCAATTTTGCTGTTTATATCTGTGGCCTCCTTGTGGATTTTCTTTCCCTGTGATCTGTCTTTTTCATAGACAAGATGTAGGTGTATTAAAGTCACCTACTATAATTGTTGAGCCTGTGGTTTCTTTTTTCATCTTCTGGAGTTTTTGATTTATGAATTGTGGGTCTCTCATTGGGCACATATATATTTATTATGCTCACTGATTCTTGTTCTACTGTTCCCTTGAGCATTATATAGTGCCCCTCTTTGTATCTTGTTTTGGCTTGTATCTTGAGATCAATTTTGTCAGAGATTAAGATTGTTACCCCTGCTTTTTTTGCACTTCCATTTGCTTCATATATTTTTCTCCAGTCTTTAATTCTCAACCTCTTTTTGTCTGAAAGCTTGAGATGTGTCTACTGTAGACAGCAGATTGATGGATTATAATTTCTGAGCCTGGCTGTTAGCCTCTGCTTTTTAATGCCTGAGTTCAGTCCATTGATATTCAGTGTTATTACATCCATCTGTGGACTCTAATGTCATCTTGCTTGTGTTGGGTGTTTTCCTACTTAACTATCATATCAGTTTTTGTTGTCTGTGTGTGTGTGTGTGTGTCTCCTTCTTGCCTTCTTTCCACTATTGAGAAAATGCTATCTTGAGGACTGTTTTAACTTTGTTGCCCTCTGGGTGGAGTTGTGATGGTCTCTTATTTACGCTCAGTGAGTGTTGATCTTCTGCCGACACTGGGTTGACAAGAATCTTTTGTGGGGCTGGGTTTCTTTTTCTGTATTCTTTGAGATTTTTCTTGTCTGGGAAGACTCTTACGTTTCCATCTATCTCAATAAATAATTTGGCCTGGTATATTATTCTTGAGTTTGTATTATTTCCCTTTAATTTTTGGAATATGTTACTCCATACCCTCATCTTCTTCATTGTGTCTGCTGATAGATCTGAGCATATTCTTCTTTGGATACCTTTATAGGTGACTATTTTTCCCCAGCTACTCTTATGATCCTCTCCATTTCCTCATAGTTGGATAATTTAACTATTATGTGTCTTTGGTGACTTCTTTGGATTCAGTCTGGCTGGTGTTCTTTCAGCCTCCTGAATGGCTGCCTGGTTTTCATTTATTAAGTTGGGGAAATATTCCTCTAAGTATTCCTTTTCTATTTTCACTGTTGACTTCTTGTGTTTTGTTCTGTTAGTCCAATTATTCTAATATTGTTCTTCTTCATAGCATTAGATGTTCCTTTCAGGCTTTCTTTAGCTTCTCTAATTGTCTTGTTTGACTGCTTTTTCCATTAGTTGAGGTCTGCTTGGTTATCTTCTAGGTCACTGGTGTGATTCTCTGCCTCCTCAAGTCTGTTGGCAAAGTCCATTAATTTCTTACTGGATTTTGTTATTTCATCCTTTAAGTCTTGTATTTCCCTTTGGTGCATTCGCTTTATTTATCTCCTGTATCATTTCATCCTTTTTCTGTATTGCTTACCTCATATTCTGTATAACTCCAAGTAGCATTCTGAAACGTTCTTTCTGTGGCAGGCAAATGTCTGCTTCTTCAATGCATGTCATTTGGTGCATAACTTCTGACATTGTCTTCCTTTTCTCCTACCTTTTCATTGGGGTTGTTGGGGCTGTTTGCTGTTTAAATGATTTTTTAGAGGAGTCTGGCTCCATCTTCCAGACTCAAAGAGCACTGGGCTCTCGCTTGGGGGACTCATATGAGTGCTTCTATGAACTACCTGCAGTTAGTTGCACTCGGGTTTCAGGCTATTGCTGTATCTTCCGGTGGATTCTTTCTTACCCTAGCCGACTAGTATTCTGTTATTTACAATGTGAGTTGGATAGTCCTCTCACGGGATGCTGGTCAGGTGATTGTGGGCACACGAGGGTGGTGTTTAACTGGCCGATCTCTTGGTAAGCCATCATAGTGTGTCTCATGGTGCTGGGAGTGCCGCAGGTGGCGTGTTGTGTTTCCCGCTGCAATTGGAGTGCCGCGGAGGGTGTGTGAGTGTACCCTCCTTGGTGTAGAGCACTATAGATGGCAGGAGGAATTACCTTATTGGAGAGATCACCGTGGACATTGGGCGGACATTCCCACAGCACCATGGAGCACCACAGACAGTGGGCAGGAATTCCTCCAGTCGCTTGTAGGGCCTTAGGGTGTAGGTTGGAGTTCCCCCAGGCGTTTAAAGGCAAAAATCTGCCAGCTACTAGGGGTATGATCGAAGCCAGGTGTGATTTTCCCAGCTGCGTGTACAGACAACAAATGTGTGTGTGAGCTCCCCCAAATAGGCTGTCAGAGTTGTCCTAAGTGGAGAGGAGTGCACTGGATGCTGGGAGTGGCTTGGTAAAGGAAAGAGCATGAGAAGAGAAGAAAAAGAGAGAAAGGAGAAAAAAAAGACAACAAGAAGAATAAAAGACACAAACTAACACACACATGCAAATGCAAAGACAAAACAAAAGTAAAACCAGTACAAAAATTAAATAAAGAACACCGAATCTGCTGAGACTGTGGTGGTAAAGAGAATAGTAAAAGGGAGAAAAAGAAAAATCAAAAGAAGAAAAGAAAGAACAAATAGAACAAAAAAATAGAAAGCGATAGCTGAGCCCTGTGGCATGCCTTGTGTAGCACTGCCTCATGACCTGTGCAGATATGTCACTGGGGGCAGGCTAGGACTCTCCCCACTGGGTTTGTGGAGTTGCCCTAGGCAAAGGGTAGGGGGCTGGAAACCAGCAGTGGCATGTGGAAGGAAAGAGAGGGAAAGGAGCGACATAGAAAAGTAGAAATAAGAGGAAAAAAGAGAGAAAAGAAAGAAAGAAAAAGGAAAGAAAAAGAAGGTGGAAAAACACAACTTTGTTCACTAAGATTTACTGTGGTGGGAAAGATAGAACAGAGAGCAGAAAAAAAATAAAGAGTAAAGAGAGAGGTAATCCCTGATTGCCTGAACATAGGGCTGTAGGGGTTTAAACCCTGCTCCAAGGTGGCAGATTGGTGTGCCCTTTTTAGTGCAGTGTCACATCGGTATTGGGCGGATTTGCCCTTGCTGGCAAGATCACCTTAGAGGCCAGACTAAGGTTTCCTCAACAGTGTGGAGCACTGTTAGGTGGCTGTTACAGCTGCCTTGTGTGGTGTGTAGTACTCCCACAGAGGGCAGGCTGAAGTTCCCCTTGCTGTTTGGGCTGAGTTGTCCTAGGTGGAGGCTAGTAGTTCAGAAGCCAGCAGTGGTGTATGAAAGGAAAGAGAGGGAGAGAAGAGGAAAAAGAGAGAAAAAGAAAGAAAAAGAGATAAAATAAAACAAAGCTGGGTCAGTTGAGACCGACTGGTGGGAAAGATAGAAGGGAGAGAGTATAAAGAGAGAAGAAAAAGAGTAATAAGTAAGGAAATAACTCAGGCTTGATTGTCTGACCGTAGTTCTAGAGGAGTTCCAACCCTAACTCAAAGTAGCAGGGTGGTGCGTCCGGCTTGTTGTGGGGTCCCACAAATGCTGGGCGGAATTGCCCTCAAAGGGAAGATCACAGCACAGGCCACGCAGCGGTTCCCCCAGAGCTGTTGAGTGCTGGAGTTCAATGGTGTAGCTGCCTTGTGCTTTATGCAGCACAGCAGCAGCAGGGGGGGCTGTTCCCCCAGTCCCGTGTGGGCCCCCAGAACAGGAAGGACCTCCCCAACTGTGTGTAGGATCACTGGGAGCAGATAGTAACTTTCCCCACTGGGCTTATTGTCCTAGCTTGCGTAGGGACAGCTGATGCCCTAAGAGCTCAGAGATTTGGGTTTGTTATTTTTCCCCCTCTGGCCACATGGAATTGAATTGTTATTCTGAAGCGGAGGCTTGTTCCAAGGGGTCTTTGTTAAGTTGATAGCTTCTGGGCTCTGTAGCTAACTTCTGGCATTCCTTAGCATGGGCTCCCTTATTATGCTAATGTATGTTAAAGGACTCCTTCTACCTGTTGTTTGGAGTTAAACCATGAGCCTGGGATTTGATCTTTTTACTGCCAAAATATTTTTTACTCTCTTTTTTATATTGGGTTATGGGATGCCCTGATTTGTGGGCTGTTACACTGACCTCCAGAGGAGGAGATCCAGTTTATGAGAGGATGTTTTTTTCTCATCCAACTGGAACTAAATTAGCTCCCTGGGCTATGACTATGCACTTATTTTCTGCCACACCAGGACCTGATTTAGGTGAATTTCCTCATATTTTCATCTTTTCAGTTCCTCCAATCTATTGTTTGCACCAACCCCAATTCCCAGGCTATGATCTCAAGGCAGCTAACAGTGTGGGGAGCTCTGATCTAAAGTCCTGTTACTAGCTTTCAGAAGTTCACCTCGTGTCTGGGATTATGTCCCCTTTATGGCGTCATTCTGGGGAAATCGCTAATTGCTGCTGGACTAGGGCACCCTGGTAGTTGCTCAGCTGGAGCCCACGTACCCCGCACGCTAAACCTAGAGCGATTTAGTGACTTCTTGGTTTGCTTTGTGAGTGGAAATCCAAAACAGCGGTGTTCAGGACAGACCCTGGTACACTGATTCTAATTCTAGGATTCTGCCTCCCAGTCTCCTTCACTTTACCTCCCAATTTTCTGGTCTGGCAGCAGGAGCTCAGGGTGGGTGAATCTAATTGGATGCCATCTTCTTCCATCCCTCCAACCATATGGATTTTAAAATAACTCTGGATAACTTTGAGAAGAATAGGAATTCCAGAATACTTCATTGTGCTCATGTGGATCCTGTAAATGGACTAATAAGCAGCCATACAAACAGAATAAGGGGATACTATTGGATTCAAGGGGCCTAGTGACTGTGATCCCAAGGTTGGAGTTCAAAATCACCAGTCCCTCCTCTGAGAAAGACAGAGTTTTCCACGCCCATAAACTGTTACAGTTTTAGAAACTCACGGGTCAGTTCTACTCTCACCTATATGTGCACCTCGGTCCTCAAAATAAAATCCTTGCTTTCCAATACTCCAAATAAGTTTTGTGTAACAGATTTATCCAATGTAACAAGTATTCTTATCTCTTGACTGCTGCTTCCATGAGCATTGATTATAAATCCACACAAAACAAAATCCTTGACAGCTTGAATCTTTTATCAATTTATCACGATGATACCTATTGGTCCCGTTGTGATGACTTTGTTTGTCCATTTAGTTGCAATCCATACAAGGACTCAGATCCTCGATCTTTATCAGCAAGTGTTTCAAATTTTCCTCACTTTCAGGCAGCAAGTTTGTGTCATTTGTATAGTGTAGATTTTTAATATACCTTCCTCCAATCCTGAGCTGAATTCTTCTTCATATAATCCAATTTCTCTGAAGACTTGCTTAGCATACACATTTGCATATGTTTGGCCAGGGGATGCAAGCCTGACCCACACCTTTTCTGATACTAAACAATGGGGTCTTCTCTTGTTCCATTCACACAACTGCCTCTTGTTCCATGTATAATTCTGCATGAACATGATGAAGTGTGATGAATCTATGTCCTTATATGTAAAACTAAGAATAATACCTTAGTGAGGCTGTAAGAATTAAACATGTACAATTTCTAAAGTGTTAAAAAACAGTCTCATTCTAAGAGATTCTGAATCTTACAACATTTCATTTTTATTTTCTTCTCTCATTATCCTCATGAGGACACTTTCCTAAGCTCTCTTTCTCCCACTATACATTTCTCCAACCACACTAAAAGGGAAAAATCTGAGTTGAGGAAATTACTTCTAAAAAAGTATCTGATATTCAATTAATATGAAAGGGTTCCAGACATGATTGTTTTACAAATAACATTTTAGATCTGATGTGTACAGAGCATAATCAATTTGCTGTAGGGTATTATAGCCTTCTACACTTGAAAATGTAATTCCATATGCATATTTGATTTACAAGGTAAAGTTGTTGAGATTTGCAACTGTAAGAAGCCCCACAATGAAACTTTCTTCTCCAAGATATTAGGAGGAATATCTAATAAAGTAAAATTCTTATATATCTGCATCAAATGTCAACACTTAAAAATAGGTCTGTGAATGATAAGATCTGGCAGGGAAGCATTTCTATACATTTTCGAGACCTAAATATATAATAACTTAATTTTGGATAAGGAGGGTTGCATTAGTGATGAGAGTTTTATGCTTTTAAAATTTTTGATTCCTAGTTTTGGGAACCTTATAACTCACTACCTCATAAAATATAACTTTTAAAGAACATCACCTACTATAAAAATTCAAAAACAACAAATTAGAGGTCAATTTTGAATTTCATAGTAAAACAGTGAATTACTTACGATCATAAGACTGCCTTTTGAGGCACAGCTCCTCTAAATACCTAGGGAGAAAGAGATTTGTGGCTCTAACAAGGCTTCCTAATTACATCTATCAGTCAGAATCTATGTATTTTAAACAAAGGAATGACTTCAAGTCAATTGCAGTTACCAGATTCTGCATAACTGGTACAATGCCTCCTTTAAATGTGTCCATGAATTCCACCAGATTCTCTATTCTATAGCATATTTCATAAGTGGAATTACCAGTTGCTATCAAGTTAATTCTGACTCTTGCTAATTCAATTTTTGGCTTTATACAATTGTACTTCGTAGCATTTATAATGGCTTATTTTTCTGAAGGTACATTACTAGGTATTTTCTAAGGTGATTCTAAGTAGATTCAAACGTGCAACATTTCAATTACTAGTTAAGAATGTTACCTCTTTTTGCCACTTAGAAACTCTGTAAGATATAAAATTTAATATTTTTATTACCTTATCACAATTAGTTTGAAATTAGGAGTTTGAAATCACATTAGGAGTTTGAAATCACAAATGGAAATTTCTCTATATAGATAATATATAGAAAAGAAAAAAAATGATACCTAAACAAAATATGGTAAATGCTCCTCTATTCTTTATAAGTTTCCCCCAGATTTTCATAAAACTTTATTTAAAGAAGTATAACATTCAAGATAAATTCATCACTTTCACTTTCTATTCCATACTCCCTAAGCATCCTTCAATCCCTCAGCAGCATCTACAAATATCAGTTATATAAAATTTTTTTCCAAATCAATTTTAATAACTATTATACATTCTCCTGTATTAGTCAGGGTTCTCTAGAGAAAGAAAACTAGGATCCTTGAATATATATATATATATATGATGGGTGGGCTCTAGAGTTAAGATGGAAGCCTAACCTTGGTCTTCTCTGAGTTGGCTTGACTTTAAATGCCCTTGAGCTCTTCTACAGGGGAACAATCTATGATCTTTATCAAAAGGGAATGGGTCCTACACAGGGAGGGGCAGGCAATAGGGTCTGATTGCTCTACATGGCAGTCAACCTTCAGGCAAGTAGCCTTCAAGCAGTTGACCCTCAAGTGTATATAGTCGGAACCATGTACTTTCAAGTAACACCTTAATATTGGTATGATTATGGGGGGCGGGGGGGGGGGATCCTGGATAAGAACCTTGTACTTAAGAGAATGTGACTGGAATGCATCTCCAACTCATGAATGCAAAAGTCTCCCTCCCTGGGAGCCCAGACCTCTGAGAATCCTGAACATATGTTGAGCATCTGTCCACATACACTCTCTTCCTAGTTCTGTTTCCCACAGCCTAGGAACATAATGGCTGGATCATATGGTAAGCCTATGTTTAGATTTGTATGAAACAGCCAGATTGTCTTTGAAAGTGACTCTACCATTTTGTATTTCCAGTGGCACTGAATGGTATTTCTTATTTTTACATACAATTTTCAACATCTAATGTTGTCAGACTTTTTGTTTTTGATATTCTAAAAGTTTTATAAACTTCCTTTCTAATTTACTGCACACACAAATGCAAAAACAACAAAATCCCTCACAGAGCCCCTACGTACTTTTCACAGATAGGTTTGTGTTTTCAGTTCTTTTACTCAGCTTCTAAAAATCTTCTGATGAAACTGTATTTAATGGACAGATGGGACAGTGGTGCTATTGGCTATTTTTAATAATACTTAGTGTAAACCAAACTATCATCAATGAGGCTTTACATTTATTTTACAAATTTAAGAAAGAAAGAGATATAATACTATATAAGTGAACTTCTTGACTCCTTATTTATTTATTTTCCAAGAAAATGCATCATCATGTATCTATTTTCAGATATTCCCACATGATTAACAGTTTTCCCTACACTTGACTGGAGTCTAGTTATGATTTATGCTTTCCCTTTTTTTAATAGCTTCACAGGAAACAAAGAAACCAGAAAGAGTATTCCAGAATAATGCGGACACAAGAACAGAAGGAGGAAGGACAACTTTTGAAGGGACAGCTAAAATGTCCCTGCGAACTTCACAACCTTAAAGTCACCCTGCAGTGTGAATTCTCATCCGCAGAAAAGACACAAAAGTCCAAAATGAACACTCTCAATGAGAGATTAAGTGAAAATTTGAAACCTCATATCTCTGAGCAAACTAAAACAGACAAAAACAGATTAATTATCAACAGTGGTTTCATAAGCTAATTGCTAATGACTAGTGCCTAACTGCATAATACAGAATATTTTGTAAGTTTATCTTAATATATTTTTATTTTCCATAAATACATATTTTGTATAGCTAAGATGTGTACATTTTGGGGGCAGTTTGAGTGCTGCAATATTTGGGACATTCTGCTGGTATTTAATGAATGATGCCTACGGATGCTGTCTAGACATTTTCCAATGCTTTGATAATCTTGTACAGTAAATAATTGACCTAAATGACTTTTGATTTTTAATTAGATATTAGCATAGAAATATAGGTTGTTTATAATTTTACAAGATTACAGACTAACCCTGTTTTGAAAATAAACACAAATTTTTCATAAGTTTTAATATATATAGACTTTTCCAGAAATGAAACCTCTGTGTAAATCAGGGGAAGAGGGCAAATTGTTTTGTTTGTAAATTTCCCAAGACCTGTTCACCATTTCAAAAATCTCACCACTCATGCGAATCACACATCATATTTAAGTTTCCAAAATCATTTAACCGCAATTGCAGCAGACATAGTCATATTCTTATTTGGTTTATAAGTTAAAATGACAAATATATTTAAATATCAAAATATTATTGTGACTGTTCTCTCTCCTCCTAAATACAGTATTTTATATCTCTTAGAAAAATATGCTACATATGCTAATTGTACACTTTATCAATGAAGTACTTATTATTGTACTATAAACTCCCTTTCTATAAAAGGGTTCTACTGACATATATGAATAAATTTTATATAAAATAATGGTGGGTAAAGTAATTGTGAACTTAATTCAGTATATTAAATGAACTGAACTCAGAATCAGTGATTTACAATCACAATGTGTGAGATGGTCTCAATGTAAGTGTCCCAGTGTTAAAATTGGCTTATGTGTGGAGCGCATACCAAAAAATGTTCATCTGTAACCATCTTAGTGGCTTAGCAGTGAGGAATGATTTTTAAAAAAAACATTCATTTCATTCTTCTTGCATTGATGAATAGCTTAGGTCTGAAGAAGTAACAGCAGTTTGGGCTACTTCTTGAAATGAAGTTAAAGGAATATTTATGTCTTTTAAAGGTGGTGCCTTCACGAATAAGAATATGGACGTTTTCTGACCATTGACACGTGAATATACGATTGATGGAGACTTTAAAAAAGATCCTTTTTAAAGAGAACAAAGAAACAATCTGAAGTTCCTGATGTGCACAAGCAACAGTTGCTACAAGTCATAAAATTACTAGGAGAAGTAAATTCAGGTATAATTAATCCTTGGTCCATAGAGTGACTAAACAAAGATGCAATAGTCCACTAATGACAATTGTTGGTATTTTGGCACCTACTAAGAATGAAGTATATAAAGTCTATATGATTTTTCTCACATAAGCAAGTAAAATGTTTTACTGATATGCAATAAACAAGATTGCAGTACGCACAAATCTTCACGTAAGACTATTTCCATTTTCCCCTGATTAATTAGGAATAATATTACAACTTGGTTCAAATCAGTTCTTAATAGCTTTTTAACATTTGTTTATCTCCTTTTTCCAGGTCAGTGGCATAGTGACTTAAGTGTTAGTCTGCTAATAACAGAGTTGATGGTTTAAACCTAAATTTCTCAGTGGGAGAAAGATGAGACTTTTCTACTCTCTTAAAGATTAACAGTCGGAAAAATCCACAGAGGTAGTTCCACTCTGTTCCACAGAGGTAGTTCTACAGTGTTGCTGTGTATCAAAATCTGTTCGATGGCAGTGGCTTGCTGTTGATGTTTGGTATGACCCTTTCTAAAACAGAGAAGATGATCCATAAATATAGACCCTTCAGCTATCAACAGTTTTTCTCAAAACAAGCATAAGCATGTAACTAGAATCAAGATAAAGAAGTGGAATATCACCATCACCAGGAATTCCTGACAGGCCTCTTCCAAGTGAATAATCAACCCCTTTCTTGTGTTCTAAGTCCCTAGACTATATTCACTGTAAATTAGCATTTTAGTATGTATAGTTTTGATTTTATACTCATTTTTGGGGAACGATTCATCTAATCATGCTTATAATAGCTCAATATTTTTATTGATATATTTCATCCATGCTACTGCTCATAGATTTTTTTAGATTATAGTTTTTTGCTGTTATGTTTAGTGAGGCTACAAACATTCTGTGATGGAAATCTATAAGAATTCTTGTTGGGTATATACCCAGGAATGGAATTACTAACTCTAAGTCTCAACTTTACTAAATACAACCATATGTTCATCTTTATTAAATATTACTACAGGTTTTCTTAAAGTGTTTGTATGAACTCAAATGTGTTTTCATCAGGGAATGAAAGTTCTGATTGTTTCACATATTTACCAATATTTACTTTTATCAATAGTTTTAGTTTAGTCACTCTAGTGGATATGTTATTTGCACCTCATTATTTTAATATATATTTTCTTAATGACTAATAAAATAGAACACATTCTCATGTTTCATGCACTCATATATATTTTTGCAGGGTATACAGTTTATTCCTGTTGTCCTGTTGTTCTATTATTCCTTTTCTTTGCTGATTTGTAGGAATTCTTAGTAAAAGAGGGTTTCAAAGAAGTAGTGGAAAACTTTTGATATCAATTACATTTTTCCCTGACCTTTTTGAAGACATCTCATAAATTCTGTTTATCAATTCTCCAATAATTATGTGTATTTCAAATAACTTTAATCCTTCAAACCATTGTTTAACCACTAGTTTGACTAGTGTTACCCTGTAAATGTTTAACACTGACTCTTCAGGTTGTAAAAAGACTTGATTTATTATGTCTGTTGATTTCTATGGTATAAGTATTCCCATTGTGGCTGATCCAAGGGTCCAAACTGACATCGCTGAACACAGAGTTGGGAAAAGATGTGCAGTAATACACGGTAGACTTTCTGCTATATAAATACAAAAGTATGAAAATAACCTCAAAAATATAAATAATAGTAAAATATTAAGGAAGTGAGATATTTTAAGTAGAGGCATGACGGTTGTTAATATAACTCTAGTTATATTAAAACAAGATTTATATAATTTGACTTTTAATCATGATCATGCTTATCAAACAATTGACAAATTTACTAATAGCAACAGTTGACTCTCAGAAACCAGAGCAGAACAGCTTCAGCACACCCTGGAGTCCAGTAATCTTCAAGCTCATCCTCCATAGGAGTTTTGCTTAAGTTAACAAGTGCATCTTTAAAAAAATTATGTGAAATAATATTTAAAGAATCCCTGGATACAATAATAAGCAGCATGCAATTGATGTATTTCCCAAAATAAATATTCTTATAACATGAAAATATCAAATATAATCAGCTCTCAGCATTTCACATGTCTATGCCCATGCAATAATTCACAAAAGCAATCACTAAGTTGACTCCACTCGTTGTTGATCAGAGTGTATCTGAACTTTTTAGATAAGTTGGATAGTGAAGTTCTGAGTCCAACATCTCCAAATATGTGGTTTTTAAGATGATTCTATTGATATATCTTCAAATCACAATGAGAAAATCATGCCTTTAAAGTTTTTTTGTCTTTTTACATTCGAGAGCAAGTCATAGCTTGGCAATATTTATTCCCTAATATCTTGTTAATAGTTGTCTACTTTTCTAACAATTAGAAAATAAGTTTTAAGCTAGTTTCCCTGGAAATATATCAAAATGGAGTTTAATTACATGCCTTTGTTTTCATTGATTTTCTCTCACATTTATCTTCTATTTATGAAAAGACATGATTTTATATTTGTAATCGTAACATAAAACTTAATGACTTAAAGTATGAAAAATAGTTTCATGAAAAATACTAATTAACTAAACAGACCAGTGATCATAAACATGGTACAAGACTAAGAAAATCTTTTTGTTTTGTTACACACCATGCTTGGTAAGGTGGAGGGGCAATTAAAAAGAATAACATCCCCAATGAGATGGATTGACAGAGTGGTGGCAACAATGCACTTAAACTAATGGTGGGATTAAAATAAATTAACAATCTAGTTGTTGCCCTAATAATCATTTAAAGGAAAAAAAACATAAACTTACAATATACTAAAAGGTAGTTTATTTTTTCATATGATAATACTTTAATAAGAAAACTTTAAAAACACACAAAACTAGATTATGTTATGATTTTAAAATGTTACTGAATTATTAAATAACTGGCAGAAACCATAAAACTGTTGTATAAGATGTTTCCAAATTGTTTCTTGATTGACACCTCACTTACAATATTCTTCACTTTTATCCAAGCATCATCAGCGATTTGATTTATCATCAATCATCTTTTCACTTTATGAATAGGAGTCCAATCCTTTAGAGGGAGGCCAATTAGACAATAGTCAGTGCACTTGATATATTGGAAACAGGCAACTTGTCTTCTCTGAACATTTTATGTTCATCTTTGAAAACCCCTCTGTTCTTCTGCTGAACTTACAACAGCTCTTCTGACAATGTTTTTATCCACTTGAACATTTTTAGAAATTGCATAGTTCATTCATAAAATCTCGTGGGAATTTGAGGCCTAACACAAAGCTGAAATGAATGACAGGGTGTCACCCGCTGTTTGTTTGGCACTTTTTCTCTTGCTGCTATAGGTTTGTTTACTGAAGTACCAAACATAAGGGAATACAAATGTAGTATTACATGAAAAATATGGTTTTATGAACTAAATATTACAAATATAAGTCTTTTTAATTTTTATACCTATGGATGGAATGAAAATTATTATGAGCACTATTGCTCAGAGGAAGCCAAAAAGAGTAAGACATATACACTTGTGATTTGCACATTGGGCAGTTGCACAGCCACCCATCAAACCATCTAGGAGAGAATCCAGATTACAAGTGTCATTTCAACAACCAGGTGGCCAAACTCAGCAAAAAATTAGCTATGGGTTTGGCCAACCTGATGGGAACCAGTGAATTCCTATGACTGGCTCAGATACAGGAACAATTGTGAAGACGTCACATGGCCGGGCAGGGTTTCATTCTGTTGTGCACAGGGTAGCTATGGGTCAGAATCCACATGATGTCACCTAATAGCAACAACAAGACTGTCTGCAATGTGAGCAGATTCAATGGCAATTAACAGCAGCAGTATATATTTACATATTAGATCCCATCGAGTTGGTTCCAACTCAGAGTAAGCTCATGATCAATCGGGAAAGAGCCCATTATTGCAGCCACTGTGTCAACCCACCTTGCTGAGAGTCTTCCTCTTTTATTGCTGAGCCTCTACCTCACCAGGCCTGATGTCCTTTTCTAGGGTCTGGTCTCTCCCGACAACACATGACAAACATTTTATTGGCAATACTCTAATGATTAAAGTTTGAAAAACATTGGTCTTAAAACATAGTGTCTCATGCACGAAAAATGATACAGAAGAAAGCCACCATAATGAGTTAATAAAGTGTTCTGGCTACATTCACAGAGGCTGTGGGACAGGAGGACTTGTGGAATTTCTGTGTCGTGGGACATCAACATCACTCTTTTAATTAGTTGATGGAAGTTTCCTGAAGTAAGTAGGTTTCAAGAGTGGTCTGACAGATTTGGTGGCTCTGATAAGTTCTCAAACAACTTTAAAGTATTGTGTACCTTGTCCAATGTTGCTGTCATATGACATATTTAACTAGGCTATATTTTCAATAACATGTGTAAAACTGTCTCATATTTTAAATATATGTGCAGCATGTTTTATTGAGCATATCTCACAAGTATGTGGAAAATATATTAGATTCATTTTCATGAGGATCACACAATGCCAACTTTCCCAGGCTATACTATAATTATGGCATAGGGATAGTATGACTGTGGGGGATGTGTTAGCTGTCTGAATTTATAAGCAAATTCCTCTCAGAATGATATCCTCTGGTGCATCTGTTATGTATTTACACTCTGAAAAATGTGGTTTAGTGTGAGCCAAGCAGGTGTGCAGTTCTTTCACCCATGAGATCACATGAAATAACAAGTTCATGACTGTCCACAGGCTCAGAACAACGAGAATCAGCAAAGGTGCACCACTTCACTCACGCCAACTCAGTTTAAAATCCATGACTCTCATGAGGAATTTGCAAGAGGACTAGTACACTTGGAACAAAAATGCAGAGTTTGGCACAATTGTTTCTGCTTTTTTTTTTTAAATCTAGCTTTCAGATATTGATGCATCATTCAGAGCATTGCTTTTTTAAAAATTCTGGATGGTTTGATTAAAAGCACAAAACTGACTGGTAATCCCTTATTGGGTTTGTGTGTGTGTGTGTGCATATAATATAGATGTGTGGGCTTTATAATGTTTTGTTTAAAAAGGAATAGCAACTGTTTTAGTTTTGGCTCCTAGTGGAGTGTTTCTTCCTAAGTTTTGACATTTCATGTTGTTTTTTTTCTTTCTCTATTTCCTTATCCCAGAAATAGACAATTCCAGGATACGTGTATACTTTTAAAAGGGACCTTATCTGTATTTGCAAGTGCACTTGTACAAGCAAAATATATCCCAGAACACAGTAGTAAAACCAGCAAACGACTACAACACCCTAAGTCTTATTACTGACTCGAATAACTAGCAGAGATAAAAAGCTTCTAAGGAACTGTGCAGTGAAACTGAACACATGGGGGCAATCAATGGTTATTCCTTTGCGTTTATTGTTTCTATTTCACCTCCTTTCTGAAATTGTTGTCTGTTGGGGAAAAATATTTTGCAGGAAATGGTCTTACTTTTGCTTACAAAGAAGAAAACGAAGAATGTCTAAATTATTTTAATACGTGACAGCTGTTAGATACAGGGCTGCTGATGTGACCTTTTACACGATACACTCAATGTAAGAGCTATGATCAAAAGTGGTAAAACTGGTCCTTCTGTTGCTTCATCTCACCATGGTCTACAGCTGCTGTCCCGCTCCCTCATAGCGATGTGTGGGATGAACTCAGTTTGCTTTATTTTGTAGTTACCATTGGCTCATTAGTCATTTTGTATGTGAAATAGCATTTGATTCAGTGAGCCAACATATAAGTAAATGTATTCCACGACACCAGCTCCCAGAGCACTTTACAAACATCTGTAAAGGGATTCCTTAACCAGCGACTCATAGTCACATGTGGGGAAGACCTCAGTTAAAATAGGTTAATGCTTAAATAAAGTAATACTGCATAATTATCATAGAGCAAAGTCATTTTGAAATTGGGAAAGTAAGGAGGCACATTAAATTTTAATTTAGCACAGAAATTAAAAGTATTCACTGTTATTGAAAATCATGATAACTCAGCTCCATGTTTTCCAGGCCATTGAGAATATATGCTTAATCTCTAGTATCTCAAAGGATTTCTACTGTGATGAAATGATAGCAATGATTGGGGGCAATTGGATTAAATTCCTGTGAGGAATGTTCAAGCACTAACTCCTTCTGTCTTTTTAATTGCAATTATGCCTTCAGATTCAGAATATCAATACTATACACATCTATTTTGGTGTATTTTAATGTATACATATATAGTCAGAATTTCAATGTACACATATTCATTTGCCATTTTTAGAAATATATGATAAGAAGGAATTTTAGAGATAGTCTCTCATATTTGTCTCTCATCATCTTGAACATTTGTTACCATAAATGAACAATAGTAATGAACCTAATTAACATTTTATTATAATTTGATCTCAAAAGAAACATATACAAGGAGCTATGAAAAGTTCCCCCAAAATAATTCCTATTTTTAAGTTCCATTTTATTACAAGCTTTTGAAAACGTCTCTATTTAGTGTTCATTAGGCACAATGTCCTTCACACATGGATTTGTTTATTAACAACTAAGGAATAAGGATAAGCAATAAAATACAAAAATACTAGAAATGAAGAGCGGAATATTTAAATATGACATTCATTGTATAACTGAGGTATATATTGTATAATATAATTAACAAATGTCTTTAAAAATAAAAGTAATGCATAATTTAGAGTCCGGAAGCCATTTGTTTTAAGTTATTTTTAATTCCCGCTTCCTTTATCTTCCTCTTTATTTTATCTAATTTTGTGTTTTATTTTTAAGTTAAAATAGGTTAATGCTTAAATAACAGTAAATAGCTGTGCCTCGAAGAAGCTTTAAGTTGGGATAAGAATCGAAGATAGTCAGAGAAGAGCAGCAGTAAGAAAACTAGCAATTCACATTAGGAAAGTTGCATATAAGCTAAAGCGAGGTACAACTCATTAAACATGGGCTTCATTCTTATGCTGTTTTTTTTTTCTTTTTAATTTGGAATGCTTTCTAGATAGATCCTAAGGAGAGGAAGATGGGGAAGAGGGAGGGAGAAAGAGAGGGAGAATGTGAGAGTTTGTTGGTCACTTTAAGATTTGGTTAGAAGAGGCTAAAAGGAAAAAAAAAAGGAGGATGCCTTGTGGCTTAAAACACATTGCTGTTGAGTTTCTTAGCGCCTAGGAAAGTGCAGTGAAAATGACTGAACACAGAAGACAAAGTACCTTTTGATTCTGCCTGCTTGCCATATTGCCATTGCAGTTTGGAAGAAAAATATAGTATACGTTTATTAAATAAATAAAGTTTTGGCAATGTGTTTAAATTGTGTTGAAAACCAAAGCATTTCAGGATGCTGAGTAGTATTAAATCAATAAAGTGAACTTTCTACATATAAATATATTCTATTCACATTGGTCATTACCCAAACTTCACAACCATATTCTGATTAATAGTGTATAGAGTAGATCTCCCAGATGCCAGCCAGATGTTCAAAGAAAACTAATGTTGTTTGACTTAAGGAGAAAAGTATAAATCATATATGTTCTGACATACATAATGGAACAAATGGAAAGCATCCCCATGTGAATTCCATACATATTCCATAATTCTATTTAGATTAAGGATGAGAGATAAAATTCTACATAATTTCTAAGACAATGTAAAAATAAGGAAGAAAAATATAGTTCACTGCTAATAAATGAATAAATGTACCTCTTAAAATGTAACATTAGTAATATATGTGTTGTTTTGTTAATCTACTACCCTTTCAAGACAACTGTAAAAGTTCAAATTAATAGGTAGTAAATAATATCAAGAAGAAAAAATTTTCTTGATGAAACCAACTTAGAAAATCAGCTAGGAAAGGATCTTTTCTTAATTTTGAGTAATCAAGGGTGGTAAGGCTGATTTGGATATCAAGTATAAACACAATATAGAAAAAATATGATTGAAAAAGTAATAAAACTTGGCAAACCACTGTTTTTTCCCTTTCTTCTAATTAACATTATTGAAAATGTTTAGAAATGAAGGGTCTTTTACAACATTATTTTCCATTTTATTAGGCTTGTCTGACACCATGAATTTTTATGTTATCATATAATTTTTTAATGTGAATGAGGCTCCAGTTTTTTTATTCAATAGAAATGTGATAAGGTAAGAGAAACAATAATCTTCAATGGAGGAAAAGACAGAAAAATACAATCATGTGATGGAAAAACTGAACAACAGTCCATCAAGAAGAATTAAAAACTCTAGATTAGTGGTATTTTCTGATTTCTATGGTGTGAATATTCTCCAGGCAATTTCAGGCTACAGCCATGATGTCATTTAATGTAGTGCAGAAGAAATGAACACAATCAACTCTTGGGAGCACAGGTTCCAGCACAATCCAGAAAACCCGAATTGCTTGTCCATGAAGTAGGGTTAATAGTCTCAGATTAATTGTCAAGGTTTATTCTAAAACCCATTTGGCAGCTTGCAGAGTGAATCACTAGATGTCTTTGTCATTGTTGTTAGTTGTGGACAAGTCAGCTCCTGCACATAGAGGCCTTAGGTCCGTACAACAGAACGAAGCACTGCTTGGTCTTCCATCTTCCTCATGATCCTTACGTTTGAGCGCATTGGCACAGAACTGTGGCAATCCTTCTCCTTGAGGGTTTTCTTCTTTTCCTTTGACCTTATACTTTACCCGAAGTTGTCCTTTTCCAGGGAAATTCTTGCTATCCATCCTTCAAAAGTGAATTTTGGCTTCATTTGTAAGCAGATTTTTTTTCTTCAGTAGTCTTCAACAACATCAAAATTCAAATGCATTAATTCTTTTGTGGTCTTCCTTGTTCATTGTCCAACTTTGACTTGCATAGGAGATGATTTAAAACACCATGGATTTGTTCAGGCACCCATTGTTTTCCAAGTCACATCCTTGCTCTTCAACACTTCAAAGAGGTCTTGTGCAGTAGACGTGCCAATCCAATATATGATTTAATTTCTTAACTGCTGCTTCCATGAACACTGATTATGGATCCAAAATATAAATCTTTGACAACTTCAATCTTTCCCTGCTTACCGTGGTATTGTCTAGACTCCCATGAACGGGTACAGTGGAAAACCTGCAGGAAGGTCTCTATGAGTTTGTATCATTTCAATGCCAGTAGCTTCTTTCTCTTTTATTATTTTTGTCTATTGTCCAAGTTCTGAAGACTTTTGTTTCCTGACATTCAGTTGCAATCCATACTTAGAGGTTTCAGTTCATCGTCTTCATCAGCCAGTGCTTTAAGGTCTACTTGCTTTTAGCAAGCAAGCTACATCATCTTCATATTGCAGACTGTTAATAAGTCTTCCTTCAATTCCAATAGCTATGTTCTTTTTCAGTAGGTAAAATATTTCTATGTAGAAGAGTGGCACAGTTAATTCTATACCAATATGATATTCTTTTTTGAGGTAGAAAATATTAGACTGTGAAAAATTTAAAGCCTGAAATATGATAGATCTTGATGGTAGACGATTTTATCATCTAACTCAGAGTGGAATTTATCAGGCTGATGTTAGGCTTGCATTTAAATTAATTAGTATCAGCCAGTCATAGTATTGCCCTAACTCTAAAGTTTTAAAATTATAAACCATGTTGTAAATTAATCTTTATTTTTTAACTATTGCACTTATATAAATCTCAACAAAGGATGTTTGAGCAATAAAACTCCTCATGCTATGCTACACAATGCCATTATTTCTGCATTTCTCGTCTGTCTGGTCCCACCACCAATGAGTCAATTCTGCTTCATTCATCTATTAGGGCAAACAAAAGAATATGTGGTCATTCATTTCTAAAAAACTTATAAACTTAATCATTACATAATGTGCCAGTATATTATCAAGGAACCTAGTTTAGGCACATATCACAAATTACAAATGAGAATTTATACAGAGAATAATGTTACACTTTACATTTTATTCTCTTAAAATTACTACAAAGAGTAGCAATTACGTACTCTCTGTAAACATCTGGAAATGGAAACAAAGTTCATTTTTTGGACTTAGGTAAAGTATTTTTTAAAACTTAAGTTTCAAATAAAACATCTAGTTTTTTTCTAGTGGAATATCTCTTCCTGCTCAACAAACAGATAATAAACTGAAATATTGGGTTGAATTATTAGAACACTTTTGTGGTGAAATGATATTTTCTAATATGGCTCTTCCATCTATGTCTCAGGGAGCCCTGATGGCATAATGATTATGGGTTGGGCTGCAATCTGCAAGGTCAGTAGTTCTAAGCCATGGGCTACTTCTTGGGAGAAAGAAGGGCTTTTCTATCTCAGAAACTTACAGGGATCCCTCGGAACTGTGTGTGGCCTCCTCCCTGGGGGACGGACAACCGAAAAGTGGATGAAGGGAGAAGTCGGACAGGGCAAGATATGACAAAATACCCATTT
>NW_022111373.1:25955764-25959216 GCF_000313985.2 Echinops telfairi
ACTATGAATCAAATAGGGTTTGACCATCAGCAATATCTTTTGACAGCTATAGCTTTTCACAATAAAGTCCGATTTAATAGGTAAAGGAGAGAAGGAAACAAGTGTAAAATCTGGTATAGTCATCATTTTTTTTCTAACTTTAGTTTCTCTTGCATGAACTCTTTAGGTTGTGAGCCCCCTTCTTTTCCTTGAGATTTATAACATTTCATAACACAGCATAAATTACAAATCAAGATGTACTATAGAGACAGCATTGATTTCCTAAGACTATAAGCATCAATCTCACTTATAAGGACTTTCAGAAATAAACTGATTCTTTTTCCCTGTAGCCTGTTTAAATGTGAATGAACTCATGTCATAATCCTTCTTTATATGAGTTTGTATATTTTCTGCACAATGCACCCAGGTTCCTTCCTGTACTACACCTCACCCCAAGAAACTGCACTATCAAGTTATTTACTTTAGCTCTTTTAAATTTTGTTAAATTATGATTTGATATAGATATTAAAAAAGGAATATTAATATTTATAATTAGGCTGTCTACTTATCATACACATACTTGGCATGCAAATGCCTTATTACTATTTGGTTTACAAGATAAAGAAACTAACTTTAAGGATTAAATAACAAAGATACAAAGTTGATATTTGATATTTGGGTTTACTTTTACATACTTGGTTCAGAATTTTAGATAAGAAGGATTGTATGTAAATCATAATGCTATTAATTGGATAGACCCATTGAGAGTACAGGTATGTATAATAGATTAATATATAGATAAAATATGAATATATGCATATATATATAATATGAGCACATTCATTTTTCATGATGTTGTCATTTGGTCAGTACTTAGAATAATTGAAACAATTACTGGAACATTTGTACTTCATGCATATTTCCATGAGTATGATGATATAATGGTGATGATGACAAAGCAATATCTAATAAAGCATATTTTCTGAAATTTGTTTAATTCTACACAAGTCCTATTAATGAATAATATGTTTTCCAATAAATTACCATGATTGGATTTGCTTTTAGAGAATGTCTACTTCGACATAAACTATCGGTTGACTCAGTCAAACTTGCAAAGTTGACATGGTGCAATCAAATATTTTTATCAATTAATTCTCACCTCAATAATTATATTGAGAAAGACAAATATAAATAAATGTTTTTTTTCTGCATGTATTTCCAATAATTTAGAAATCAGTTATTTCATGTTTTAGTAGTCAGAAATTTTTCCATTACAAGTAATAAAATTATTTCCCTCCACATCCTTAAATACATTTAAACCTAATTTATAAGAGGAAGTAAGCTTCAAAAGCAGCCTATATACAACTCTTCAATTCTATAGGCCTCTGCCCTGTGCTCTGAAATCTGGCTTTAACCCAGTGAAATATTCAAGAAAGAAATTGATAAGCAAATGAGGCAAAGGCCAAATTCATGCTCCCAATAGGACATACGAGTGTGTGTTTTTTTTTCAGTTTTATTTTTATTTATTTATTTTTAATCGTTTTATTAGGGCTCATATAACTCTTATCACAATCCATCCATACATCAATTGTGTAAAGCACATTTGTAAATTCATTGCGCTCACCATTCTCAAAACATTTGCTTTCCCCTTAAGCCCCTGACATCATTACAGGTGACTAATTTCCCTCCCTATTGCTCTAAGACTCTGAAGATATTTTTATTGTTTTTAATAGCAGCAGCCTTGGCCAGAACGTTAAAGGTTTCTTCAGGGATTTAGATGACCATATGCAAATATTTGAAACCAGACCGGAAAGCTTATATTTCTCTTCTAAAGTCAAATCATAACCCATGAGACTGAGCAGGGGCTTTAGTTTAAAAGGCAGTGTTTATTCCTAAAGAAAAGACATGGTAGCTAAGCTGTATCATCCTATTGGAATACTTCCTGCTCCAGGGAACACTTTCAAGGCCGTTAGACTGAAACGGTGTCTTGCCTTACTTCATGATCTCTGTGGTCTCAGTGTTCTGATTTCAGGTAATTGGCTTTATTTCAAAGCTCTTCTTATATTGAAAGAACTGGGCAGCATATACTTCTGTAAATTCTCAAATAAAGTTCTTCAGGAGAATTGATTTTTCTAGAAGTCCAATATTAAAGAAAATGTATTATGTAATCATTCTATTTAAATGTTTTTATTTTAGTAAGTAACAGCCTTCATTTACTTGTTCACTAGATCTACCAAATATTCATGTTTTATATTTCAATTCTTTCCTAGCCCTGGTCTTAGAGAAGGCAAAAACATTATATTTATATATACTTTTTATAGTTAATTAACAAACAAAGTGTCTTATTGTGGTGCCACTAGCATAACTTATTTGACTTGTATTCAGTATTTTAAAGATTTTATTTCCTGGTGGTCAAATGAAACTCTATGATGAGTCTCACAGGAAAAACCCATAGCACAAAAATAGTTAAGGTGAATATATTTTGTAACATATTCATCATTACAGTGAGGGTTCAAATTTGATCAGTTTTCTACTCAAGACCCTGTGGGAAAGCCTAAGAAATAACATTCTTAGAAAAGCAGAATGTAGTTTCCTCATGTCAGGAAGACCAACACTGATTTCACAATTAACAAGGCAAACGTGTCTAAGAAACAGCTGGAGTTCTCAGTCGTGGTTTCTAGAGAGCGAGTGGATGCGGAGGAAAAGGTCTGGTACGTATCAATCCAGCCCTGAAGAGATTGAAACTGCATCTGCCTCTGCTGCCTGACCTCCCAAAGAACCACTAATTCACTAACTAAAGTAATCCTTCAGTCAAAACATTAATACAATGGGCTTTCAGAATGTAATATGAGAAATATTTGATAATTATAATAATTTAGGCATAACACGAAAAATAATAAGATTAATAAGTGACCAAGTTATTGGAGTTATCAGACAAAAATGAAAAGGTAAGTTTTATCAGATTAGATTCAAATGTAGAATTTTTCCAGACAATTACAATCTATGTAATGGAATCAGATGACAATTTTAGAACTAAAAGATGATGATGATGAAGAATACAAAAGAAAAGAAAACCAGTTTATTAAAGAACTAAATGGATTTGTTTATCTCAAAATAAATTCAGGAGAAAAAGTAGTCTGTGAGGAAAAACATAAAATTTGATACATAGAATATAAAACTAGAAAATAAAGAAACTAACTTAAAAGGCACATGGAACATGATGATGGATTCTACCACATGTTTAATTGGCATCTCAGGAGGAGAGGAGGGAGAAAAGAGCAGAAACAACACATTAAAAGATAACACACATACATTTTTCAAAAGTGAGGAGAGATATTAAACCGAGATCTAAGAGATGCTACAAACTCTGAGCAGGATAGCTTTAAGAAAATAAATCATACATACCATGGAACACAACAGGAAAAATATTGAAACTTTAGATGAATATACAACCATAAAACTAACCTGCCATA
>NW_022111373.1:25959557-25960842 GCF_000313985.2 Echinops telfairi
TACTAATTTCTGTTTGATTTTAATAAAAGAATGTTATAGTTGTGTTCCCTTAGATAATCACAAAATATTAAGATAATAAGTAAATAATCAACTAATAGAGTTAAAAATTGGGTAACATTTATCCATTTTCTCATTAGACATTTCAATCTCTATTGTCCACTATGTTAAAGTCTGGAATTTCAGACAGACTCCTACCCTTAAAGGAAATAAGCAACTTCTATTGTGTAAAGGGTAACTTATGAAAAATACTAAACCAAAAGTCTGTGCAATCATAGGAAATGTTTGCAAACAGAAAAAGTAATTCAACTTCTCATTAAAGAAAAACCATTTAATCATCCATGTTTTCTTTGTACATACTTATTGAGTCAACCCTAAACCTTAGAAACTGCATTACCTGGAAACATTTCATAATTGAAAAAGTATACAAATTACAGTCTAGAAAGAAAGTGGGGAATTGTAATACAGTTATAATAAATATTAACCAACAGAAGTATAAAAGCACTTGAAAACATATTGGAACATCGAGATAAATTATGTACAAAATCTCTAATAAAAAATTTGAACAAGTTGAAATTATATTGTATGTTATATAAAGTGGAAATAAGAAGAAAAGGTTCATTTCTGAACATTAAGGCAATGATAACCTCAGGAGTAGCAACAGAACATTAGTTGAAATAGTGCTGAAAAATAAGCTTCCCAGTTTGGAAGGCTCTCAAAACATCTCGGAAAGAGCAGCCTTCTTTAAGTATAGTTACTACAGATGGGGAAATGTCTGTTTCTGTTGGGACACTTCTCAAAATAAGAAACAGTTGTAGGCGTCCATGAATCATTGGAATGTGGAATATATGAAGTTTGAATATTATTGTCCAGGTTGAATCAAACAATCATCTGTCTTAACAAGAATGACAAATTCAAGAAGAATACCATCTTATTAATTGTGTGTGTGTGTATAAGAATTATCTTTAAGTATAGTGCTGACTATGATGATCTCTATAGGCCTACAAGAAAGAGCAGTGAGTACCACTATTTTTCAATTTTAAACCCCAACTACAAAAGCAAATAGTAAAAACAAAAAATTGAAGAACTCTGCCAACACATTCTGTCTTATTACCATGCAATCAAGATGCATGGGTAATTGTGTGTAACTGGAAGGTAAACACAGAGGAAGGATCAATAATTGGAAAATATGGTGTGGGTACTAATGAAGCTGGAGCCCTCCTTATAGAATATACAAAATCAACAACTTCTTTGCAAACACCTCTTTTTTCAACAAAATAAATGATGA
>NW_022111373.1:25961473-25963622 GCF_000313985.2 Echinops telfairi
AAAAAAAATCAAGTCCCATGTCTTGGTGAAGGATTTCACAGACAAAATATTGAATGGTGCACAAAACATCAAAAGAAGAAGGAAGGCATATGAACAGTCACTAAAACAAAAATAATTTTCAGAGGTGATATATAATCAAGAATGATTGGTATTGAAGAAAGAAGGCCAAGTTATAGTGAAAACCATAAAGTAAAAGAAGCTTCCAATATTAGGTGGAATGCTAATTGAAATGTTTTAACAAATGAATTAAATACTCTCTTATCTATGTGAACTGAAGACATCGATATTTGTGAGTATTCCAAAAATCATTATCATTAATATCACATGCAAACAAAATTTTACTGAAGATAAGTCAAAAACAGTTGCAGTCATACTTTGACAGTTAGCTACCAAAAGGTCTAGTGGAATTTGGAAGAGGATATGGAATGAGGAATGTCATTGCTGACATCAGTGCCCCTTAGCTGCAAGAGAAAATCAGACATATGTTGAGTTGTATTTCATTGACTATGCAAAATCCGTCACTTGTGTGGATCATAACTAACGATGGATAATTCCAGAACACTAAATTGTGCTCATGTTGAACAGGGCACAGACGAAGAGACAGCCATTTCAACTGAAAAGGAGGTACTGTTGCTGTTATGGTTAGCTGCCATCAAGTTGGCTGCCAGTCATCGGAACCCTTGTCAAACAGAACAAAACATTGTCTAGGTCTACACTTCAAAATGATTGCTACATGTTAGTCCATTGTTTGAACCACTGTGCCTGTCCATCTTGCTGAAGGTCCTCCTCTTTCTTACTGACTCTGCTTAACCAAAATATATATAATCTTCTTCTCTAGGGACTAGACAAAACCTCAATAAAAGTGAAAAATTAAAAATGTATATTTAAATTATAAATTGAAGTAGAAGATGCCTGTGTTATTGTCATGAATACATCTTCTGCCATTGCATATTTGCAGATTTGTTAAAACAGAAGCAAATCAGAATATAGAAGTACAAATTATTAGTTATTTTCATGTTCTAAGTACATCTTAACAAGAATTGCTATTTTATAATATTCTAACACATTGTATTCATCTTAAAATTGAAAGCATTGACTATTTATTCCAGTATTTGGTAAGATTTCTGTGCCTAAACAGTATATTCTATGTTTTACCAACTCTGATTATTGTAAACACTGTTAAAAGATCAATTTATCATAGCTATGGTATTAGTTTTGGCAAAGGTTAGATAATATGAATATTTAGGCTTCATCTTTATTCAATGACTATCTATAAGAGAACTTCAAATACTTCAACAAATTCTATTATTTTTTATTTTGATTTTCCACAAACTTTTTGAAACTCCCTTTATAAACATCATCCCTTTCTGATTCACATTAAAACTAAACTTTCTATTACTCTGGTAAAACATTTTGATAATATTCTACTTTAATTTGCATAAAACATTTTTCCCCTGTTAAAGGTACCTCAGCCAACAGATGGTGCTATGTATAATATTTTATGGTAGTGTACAGTATTTAAATATATATATTACAGCTGAATTGCAACTTTAATTATGTTGTTAGAAGATGTATATGAAAGCAAATTTCCTGAAAATACATGTTTCATAAGTTGTGGGAGTAAAATGTGAGAAAAATATGCAAAGTCACTGAAGAATGTTTGAGTTGAGGCAGGGGTCACAAGATATTCAATTATGCATGTGAGCTTGTCAGAATTTGAGAAGGTTTATGTTCATAAAAATGAAACCTAACATTTGGTTTGATTTGGCTGTTCTGGAAGTGATCAACAGGCATCCTTTGATGCCAACACGCTCTTCTGAGAATACTTTTCTCTGGAAATTCTCTGCCTCCAGTGTTGTATCTCTCCAATCCCCCCTTACATGACTACCATACAGACCTTTCTAGATTCCTTTTTTTTTGCATTTAGAAATAGGAAATCATTGACAGGTTTGACTACTTGAGTGGAAGAATCCAAAGTTCTGTTTTCTTAGTTTGACCTTCACCTCTAACAACCTAATCTCAATCTAATTTTCAAGTTTTCTTCTAATATTTTTCTGTTAAAATTATGTAACCCAGTTTATTGATTTGTACAATGCTGTGGTTAACTCATTTTTAAAGATCCTTCTTGAAAGTAGACATGGTCACCATG
>NW_022111373.1:25967291-25968816 GCF_000313985.2 Echinops telfairi
GACATATAACCACCCCTACCCCCAAAGGAGACAAACAACAGAAATGTGGATAAAGGGAGATGGGGGTCAATGTAAAATATGAAAATAACAATAATTTATAAATGATCAAGGGTTCATGAAGGAGGGAGGGTGGGGGGAGGAGGAAAAAAATCAGGAGCTGATACCAAGCGCTTAAGTAGAAAGATGATGGCAACATATGTACAAATGTGCTTGACACAATGGATATATGGATTGTGATAAAATCTGTAAGAGTCACCAATAAAATGATTTTTGAAAAAGATGAATTTCATTAGGTAAATTGGCTGTACAAGAACACTTTAGAGTATTGAAATGCAAGGGTACTACTTTGAGAACTAAGGCATGCTTGACCCAATCCATGGCATTTTCAATCACTTCATATCCATGTGAAAGATGGACATTGAATAAGGAAGATCGATAAAGAATCATTGTATTTGAATTGTGGTACAGGAGAAAAATATTGAAATTGCCATAGACTGCATATAGGAAAATCCTTTTGTGTCTTGGAAGAATTATGGCCCGAGTTTTCTTTAGAGGCAAGAATGCCAAGACTTTGCCTTCCACACTTTAGGTATGTTGTAGGGAGAGAGCAGCCCCTAGGGAAGGACACTTAGGGCAAGTGGAGGAGCAGCTAAAAGGAGGAAGACTCTCAACAAGATGGATTGACACTGTGGCTGCAACAAGAGGCTCAGGCATAAGAACAAGAGTGTGGATGGTTCATGACGGGACAGTGGTTTTGTTTTTTTTTGTACATAGGGTTACTATGGGTTGGAACAGATTGGATGGCATTTAAAAACAACAACAACAACAACATATTTCCTATTTTTAATGTTCTTTCTTTCTCCTGTGGATTTGAGTTACCATTTGGCCTAAAGTACTGTATGCTATTAATGATAAGGAAGGTCAACTATTATCTCTCTCTCTCTCTCTCTCTTTCTCCCTCTCTCTCTTTGCTTATCTGGGGATGTCTTATTTCACCTTTATTTTTAAAAGATTGCTTTTCTGAGTACACAATTAAAAACAAACTCTTGACTGAGTTTTTGTTTTATTTTGTTTCTAGTTCTTCCTCTTCCTCTTCCCCACCTCCGCTTCCTCAAATTCTTCTGCTTCTTTTGTCCTTCCTCCTCTGCCATTCCCTTCTCCTCTCCTTTCTCTTCCTCCCTTTTCATCTTCTTTCCCCTTTTTCTCTTTCTCCCACTCTCTCCTCATTGTCTATGACATCCCACTACTCTCCAGCATCCATAGGTCAGAAATTGTGCCCCAGGTATTCAGACAATACACTTTTCACATTTTACTTAATGTCTTTCTGTGTTAAGAACAACATTCAAAGTTTAGGTTGCATTAACATCTATATTGGTGTTTATGGTCTGCCTCCTGTATGTCCAGTGTATCTAGTAGCATTTCCTTTGCCAGTCATATGTGGATGGCTTGGTCCCTTTGCTGTGCAAGAGCCTAGATTTGGTTTAACTCTGGGTATATAGAAAGCCTATCAAACTCCTAAAGCTTT
>NW_022111373.1:25970147-25972410 GCF_000313985.2 Echinops telfairi
TAAAGCAAAGGTGAATTTTGTAAATAACATAAATTCATTAATTTCTACTTAGCTTAATTCAAAATAGAATATTCAGGAGAGAAATAAGAAATAGAAATGCATTAGAAAAGTACATACTATATGTGTTAGGGTTCTCTAGAGAAACAAAGCCAGGACACTTATGATTTTAGATAGATAGATAGATAGATAGATAGATAGATAGATAGATAGATAGATAGATAGATACAACACGAAGAAATAAACAGCTAATTCATCCACAGAGCAGTACAGAGGGCTCAGCTCAACTCACTTCTGTGAGACAGTAAATATACCGGCAGTCCTTCAACTCACGTGGGCTGCTGCGTGCAAGTCTTGGAGGCAGACAGCTGAGTCTTCTGTAAAGCAATACAGGCTGTCTGGCCACAGGCAGCAAACAGCAGGGCAGGTCACCAACAGTCAGCAAGATGACAGGGTCCAACAATCCCCAGCTCAAGTGAGTTACATACCAGCAACGTGGCAAAGCAGTTCTTGAAGGAACCTCAAACTGTAGCGACACGGTCCACAGGTTGGGTGTCCCACAGGTAGTACAGCTTGCAATTTGAGGCAGAGAACTAGCTAAGGCAGCCACATACTGGTCCAATCATCAGAGAGCAAGAGACAGAAAGGCGAGGCTCACGGAGTCATTTATCTCTGCCCTTCAATTAAACTGCAACCTTATTAATCCCACATGTGTTTATTGGCCAGGTTGGGACAATAAACCTACCTATCACACTATATTATTTTCTAATGTCCAATCATAAATTCAAAACAAGTATATGATAGATAAAATATTACGTGTATTTTTGAAAATTATATATTTACTTCAGTTGTACGTTTTATAATATATTGTTGCAGAATGTACACAAAGGATGTGATTTTATTTTACTAAAAATAGCAAATGCATTGCTAAACCAAACCCACTGCCATCAAGTCAATTCTGACTCCCAGTGACCCTATTTAGGGTTTCTGAGGCTTTGTAAATTTGTAAAGGAGAAGATGCACTCGTCTTTGTCCTAGGATCAGATGGTGGGTTCAGATCATCCACCTTGTGGTTAGTAAGTGAGAGTTACCCAACAGTGTCTGGTAACTCTGGTTACTCAGAGTGTGACAGGCTTCTTAGTAAATGCGTTATATATTATAAATTGAGTTTTATAAAATTTTCCTAAGAAGTAGACAGAAAAAAATTATATAGAAATACTTTTTGAAAATAAATATAGAGTCCTACTTTTAATTTTGTAAACATTTTCCTTAAAATACGTAAAGTTACAAATCCAACTTGTTTAATTACCCCAAAACTTTGTTCTGCAACATGTTTAAATTGTGTGTGTGTAATTAAGTCAATAGCGCAGAACAAGGTAGACATATTGTTAATGGTAATTTGGCTGAAAACTTATTATTTTAAAAGGAGAGATAGTTACAAAGAAAGTTATGTATGAATTATTGTCACTGATAATCATTTTTGTGCAAACAATTTTTATCCATTAAATTAACAGCTCTCCAATTTTATAAACATTTACCTTAGAAATAATATTTGTAGAAAATATAAATGTTGCTGGATATTTCAAACCTGTTTATCTACTCTTAGATTTCTCCTTTTGTATCAGTTCATATTTATACACCAACCATCACAAATATTCCGTGGATGTATTTCCACCTAAAATAGCAGCATTACACTCAGCTGCTTAATATTAAATGATTCACATTTACTGACACCGGAAAATGGGCTTAATATTTTATAACTTCAATTATTTTTAATAAAGCTTGTTTATACTCCTTTTGCATTGGACATGGCTCCCAAAGCCCTTTGGACTATTGAGAGTATTAAATTCACTGTCAGAGAGTAAAGAGCTGGAACCATTTAAGGATAGTCAAAGGACATGCCAAGGCACCAAATGTAATTCAAAACAAATTTCGTAACTTTATAAATTGACATTGTTTTGGCTCGGCTGAAAGCAGAAATATTCTCTTAGATGTACGCATATTGTGCACTTTTTATGTTTCAGAGTTATGTATTTTAGTCGGGGTGCCTGAAACAAGCAGTGTCAAATATTTAAAGTGGGATACTTGGGATATAATTGATGACAAGATCATTTGATACTTAGCCTAATACACTCTGCTAAGAAGGTGGTAAATCAAGTTAGTGAAATCCCATTTGTCTTGACAACAATAATACTAATTTCTGGGGCTTGGAAACTGATCTTGAGGCTGTTTTTATTATAGATTTTTCTCTTTGTTTTGTTTTTAA
>NW_022111373.1:25974413-25976240 GCF_000313985.2 Echinops telfairi
CCTCTTCTTCCCTTCCCCCCTCCTCCCCCTCTCCCATGTACCCCCGGAACTGTCAGTCCCGTTGTTTTCTCCTCCAGATTGTTCATCCAGCCTGTTTTTAACAGTAGTGAGGTAATTTTTAAGAGAATCCAGAAGAGACATTTAAGCTATTCAGAAAATATCAATAGTCTAAAAAGAAAGAAAAGGTGCTCTCAGGGCCTTTTCCTAGCTCAGACCTGTGATGGTGGAGGCAAGCAACTAGCTTACAATTAGGAAGCTGAAACACAAAAAGGGTGGAACCGTAGACTGCAGCTTGTCGATCCTGTGGCCTTCTAATGCTTTGCTTATCATTGACTGAAACAACTGAAGTCACTTTGCAAAGGGAACTCAGGAAATTCAATCTGCACGCTTCCGTCATTCAAGTACAGAGCAGAACTGAGCTAGTCAAACCATCTTTCTGAGAGGGTAAACAGGTTAGAGGTAGCTTAAGCTTTTAAACTTTCTCCTTCTGCATTTCCTGGCCCCTTTCCTCTCCAACCCCTACCAAATCTAGCCTCTTCGGTCTTCAAAATATTTCCAGTGGTGTGAAATCTATTTTTTCTTTATAATAATGGTGCAGTGAAATATTTATCTTTATGAGATTGATTAACTTTGCTGAGCATAATGTCCTCCAATTTTGTCTATATCATGAGATATTTGACAGACTTATCATTTTTTTAAAGGTGAATGATACTCCATTCTGTGTATGTACTAGAATTTTGCCTATCCATTCCTTAATAGACAAGATTTTTTATTGCTTTGATCTTTTTGCTATTACAGAAATTGCCGAAATAAGCAAGGATTCAGTCGTGTTGAGAGAATGACTTAGATTACACATTTCCAGAATTGTGGTTCTATAAATTTCAACATTAATGTCTATCAATATAAATACTCGAACAAACTAGCCTATCCAAATCCCTTTCATACATTCCCTTGCCAGCTTTTCAGGCATTATGTCAAGTGGGATGTTGCTCACGTGCCCCTTTGTCATCACTTGCATCACTTTGTCCATGTGGTTTGTAGAGACGGCTGTGTTGTTGGGGAAGATAATGTTACACTTATTTTATGTCGGACTGAATTGATATACACTTAATTGAGCTCAATGTGAAAGAGCCTGTGAAGATTTTACCAGCTACTCTTTGGTGCACACCAAAAGCCATATTGTGTTGTTGTTGCGATAACTATTTTTTCAAGGAAGTTATTAGTCAGGAGTCACCTTGAGACAAGGACTGGAAAGGGATTTTTTTTTTTTTAATGCAACCTTGGAGCTATCCATGGAATCTTAAGTTTCCAAAACACAAGCTGAAAGTGGACCAAACTAGGAAGAATTTCAGTTATTACAGAGTTTTGCTGCACAGAGGGTATACAAGAGTAGGATGAAGTGCCCCTCTGTGTCTTATAGGCAAAACCGTAGTCACACTATGGATGGAGATTTTTGTTTGTTTGTTTTTGCATTGACATTTAAATTAAAAAATTCCTTATCATGTCCCATCTTTCTTGAAGAGCTCATGCTAGATAGATCCAATTCTATACCCACAAAAACATCATCTGAGGCTGCAGACTAGAGAATTTATTGGGGGAGGGGGCATAGGATCTCATTTGTTGCTCGTCGATGTTGTGATTAAATGGTAACAGTCTGCATTTACTGAGTACTTAAGAGGTGTGACTCTTTTTTTTTTTTTTTGTCATAGTTCCCCGTCCTTTTATTCTTTTCCCATTTATTTGTGGCGAAAGTCAGGTCATTTGTTTCTAGAATTTTCCATCTCCTCTTGATCTTTGCTTCATTGCTTCCTTTTTTTTTTTTTTTTT
>NW_022111373.1:25976380-25981726 GCF_000313985.2 Echinops telfairi
AAAAGCAAGCTTTGTTTTCTCTCTGGCTTTGTCTGAAATACATTTTTTGTTCATCGAAATATCATTGAATATTCATGGCAAATAATCTCACCTAATTCTGAGTTTTAATATTTAAGTAGACGCATACAAGCTGTTGCCAAGCATTGATTTGGTTTTTGGAATTATTTTCCTGAACCAGCATGTTTTATTGGTTAGTTTTTTATTACCTCCTTATAAAGTCATTAAGACATTGTCTTTAAGTCCTTATTTTGTAAATATACTTAGGTGGAATTGCTAGATATTTTGCCACAATGATCCCAGGGATACTGTAAAAGTGTAGGCAAGCTCACATTCATGTAGGTCAGTGAAAAGTAAAGGGCAGGACTTTGCCCTTGGCCTTCCTATAATATTCCATAATGATCTGAAAAACCCATTTTTTTGGAAATTACTCAAATAAATTGAGTCCTTCCTTCACTCATTCATGGAACTAATATGTTTTGAGCACCTTTTGCATACCACCTCTGGTATCTTCTACACAGAGAGGAATGAGACACAGGATAGGCCTAATACCAAGGAAGTTATTTTACATTTTATCTTGTCACTGCAAATATGACAAACCCCTGTGGCAGAGGATTCATAAAAGGGAAGAAAGTGATATTTTAGCAATGCATTCCATTTTCTCTCTGCATTCCATTTTCTCCACATCATAGCTCTTAGAGAGCTGACTAAAGAGCAATGTTCAAGTGGCACACTGGAAATGAGACCTGACATATCCAGTTAGAATGTGAATGTGCTGATAACCACTTGCTGCATTTTAATAATAACTAGTAGTTGGAGGAATTGAATTAGTTCTAGAGAGATTTAGAAGACTGCATAATAAATGTGTTTTTGAATGAAAATCTGCAAACAATTGGTTTCAGCTGCATATGAATTGGTCTTCTTTTGAACACTAAACTTGATTTTAATCATGGAAAAACAAAAACAATTATTTTAAAAATCACCATTGAGGCCGGCCCCAAACTGAGCTACATGGACACCTCCTCCACCCCACCCCCAGAAGAATGCACTTCAGAGGACAGCACTGAAGCTATAGTTCAGGGAGTGGGTTGCGTCTGATCAGAGCACACAGGAGCAAACCAAGAGGGAAGGAGAGAGAGAAGAACACGTCCTGGCCCACCAAATCTCAAGGATGATATTCCTTGTTGGAGCAGCCAATGCACAGTAATACCATAGGCTCAGCCCCAACATGAGACAATACATCTCTTACTGACCTATAGAGCTAAAGGGGACAACACTGGAGACAGGGTGCAGGACTTGGCCTGATCTGACTCTACCACACCAGGGTGAAACACAAAGGGCATGCAACAGAGCAGTAAGAGGAGCAAAGCAATGAAATCCCCAGAGAATATCAAAATTAGATTTTGGGGCAAGGACATGGCACACCATTAGGCTCGACCTGAAAAATTATCCTAAAGATCAATGAACAAACTATAGGCTTTTCATTTTTTGTCCTTGGCTTTTGTTGTTGTTGTTTTGTTTTCTTTTGTTGTTTTGTTTTGCTCTGTCTTGTTGTTGTACTTATTATTGTCTCTGCATGTCTACCTAGATAAGATAGGCAGGATACACAATCCGGAGGAGAAAACAATAGGACCAATGGTTCTGGGGGAATACAGGAGAGAGGGAGAGAGGGGAAAGGAAAAGGAGTGTTAACCAACCCAGGGACAAGAGAAAAGCAAGTGATCCAAAATCAATGGCAAGGGGGCAGAGGATTCCTGGTGGGGCTTGCCCAAGGGAAATGTAGCTGAGAGGACTTACTGAAGTATGAATGAAGGCCAAACATGATAGTGGGCCAAGAGGAAAGTAAAAGAAAATAGAGGGAAGAACTAGGAGGCAAGGGAAATTTATAGAGGTCTAAATACAGGCATGTACATATGTAAATATATTTATATAGTGATAGGTAAATGGATCTATATACTTACATGTATATGTTAAGTATTAAGGTAGCTGACTAACATTGGGCCTCTACTCAAGTACTCCCTCAATGCAAGAACACTTTGTTCTAATAATTCAGCATTCTGTCATGCTCACCTTTCTGACCTGATCACTCAAGGCAAAATGGGTGTATAAGCAAATTGGTGAAGAAAGCTGATGGTGCCCGGCTATCAAATGATATAGTGTCTGGGGTCTGAAAGCTTGAGGACAAACAAAGTGGCCTTCTAGCTGGGAAGCACAAAGTCCACACGAAAGAAGCACACCAGCACACCAGTCTGTGTGATTATGAAGTGTTGATGGTATCAGGTATCAATGACCCAGAACAAAAAAATCATATCTATGTGAATGAGGGGGCGTTTGGAGTGGAGACCTAAAACCCATCTGCTGACAATTGGACATTCCCTTACAGAAGGGTTACAAGGAAGAGAAGAGTCAGTCAAGGTGCAGCATAGCACTGACAAAATATACAACTTTCCTCTAGTTCTTTAATGTTTCCCCCCACTATCATGACCCCAATTTTACCTTACAAATCCGGCTAGACTAGAGCATGTACATGGGCACAGATAAGAGCTCGAAACACAGGGATTACAGGACAGATAAACCCCTCAAGACCAATAATGAGAGTAGTGATACCAGAAGGCTAAGGGGAAAGTGGGGGGAGAAAGGAGGAACCGATCACAATATAACTCACTCCCAGGGAGATGGACAACAGAAAAGTGGGTGAAGGGAGACAGTGGTCGGTGGAAGACATGCAAAAAAATGATAAATTATCAAGGGTTCACGAGGAAGGGAGGGTGGGGGAGGGGGGAAATGAGCTGATAACCAAGGGATCAAGTACAAAGAAAATGTTTTGAAAATGATGATGGCAACATATGTACAAATGTGTTCGACACAGTGGATATATGTATTGATTGTGATAAGAGCTGTATGAGCCCCCGATAAAATGATTTAAAAAGAAATCACCATTGAGTTGAATTCTGAACCACAGTGACCCAGTTGTTTTTTACACAATACATATTGATAATATTGTTAAGCAATTTTCTGTATGATGTCATCACTGTCAACTCTTGAAATCCTGTGTATACTATTAACATGTAGCTGTGAAACTCATCCTGTCATTTAGGCACTTGTATGTACCCACATGATCTGCCATTTTGTCATACTGAAAAGGTTTGATTGTTGATATGATCCTGGAAGCTAAGTTATCAATATTTCGAGTACCAGCAAGATGAGTAAAGTGAATAGGTTTCAGAGAACTTTCAGGCTTAGAACATAAAGTAAGATAGGCTGTCTGCTTCTGAGGAATTAGCCATTAAAACCCTTATGCATACAAGCAGAACACGATTAAATACAGTGCCACAAAATGAGACCCTCCAATTGGAAGGTACTCTAAACATTCCACCTCAAAATAGAGTGGATCATAATGACGCAGACTATATGAAAAAGAATTCTAGTATTAAGATTTGAGGAAGACTTATTAACAACCGGAGATATAAAGATGACACAACCTTACTTGCTGAACTTGAGGAGAAGATGAACTTGAAGAGGAAGATCAGGGATTGTAGCCTTCACTATGAATTAAAACACAACAGAAAGGAAAAACATCTTCACAACTGGATGAATATACACCATAATAAACAGAACACAAATAGAAGTTGTTAATGATTTTGTCTTGCTTGGATCCACAATTAATGCTCATGGAAGCAGCAGTCAAACTACGAAAGGATGGATTGAGCTGAGCAAATCTTCTGAACAATCTTTTTTTAAAGTGTTGAGTAGAAAGGATTTCACTTTGAAAACTAAAGTGCGGTGGCCCAAACCATTTTCAGTCGCCTCAAATGCCTATGAAAGTTAGACAATGAATAAGGAAGACCAGAGTAGTATTGATGCACTTGAACTATGATGTTATTGAAAAATATTGAAAGTCCTGTGTACTGCCATAAGAGCAAAATAAATTTGGTTCAAAAGAAGTACAACCAGAATGTTCCTTAGAAACAAGGATGGTGAGACGTTGTCTCGCATACGTTAGACATATTCTAAGAAGAAACTAGTCCCTGGACAAGGGCATCACGCTTGAAAATGCAGAAAGTCAGCAAAAAAAAAAAGAAGAAGCCTCTCCTTTCCTATTAGTTAAAGTTGTTGGGTTGATTCATTATTGGAAACCCTTCTTCTTGATAAATGCATTTATGCTCTAAAATTTCACTGTTTGTTGTTTTGTGTGTGTGTGTGTGTGTGTCCTAAATGTTTTAGTTTGCTGTGGTTTCATCCTAACTTGATTCCAAGAATTTTTATTTCATTTAAAAACTTATTTTTCAATTACTCAACATTTTAAAAATAGGCTGTTACACAACTTCCATGTATTTCTCCCCTTGATTTTTCTGTTAGAATATTCTGGTTTCATAGCATGGGTAGAGAAGATGCATTGAAATGTTTCAAAGTTTAAAACATTTTGAGGCTTCCGTTATAACTTAAAATATGGTTTATTCTGGAGATGAATTATTGGAGTTGGAAGAGAATGCATGCTATGCTGTTGGGTATGTGTTCCATATGTGCCTATGAGGTCAAGTTGATTGATTGTGTTAATTAGATCTGTATCTTTCTTGAGTTTTTGCAGTGTTTCTGTCAGACAAAAGTGGTGTTTAAAAACATCCTACTTTTATTGTAGGACTATCTGGATATCTTCTTAAAGCTTGTTTTATGTAATTTGTACCTTGATCACTTGGTGCACACATTATATTATTGATTAGTTTTCTTGATACATTTAGTATTTAATCATTATGGAAAGTCCTACTTTGTCTTTTATAATGAATTTTGATTAAAATTCTATCTTATCGGGTATTATTACTGCCACTGCTGTCTCTTTTTGTTACTCCTTGTATGATATATTTTTCTAAGTTATTTTAAGCTATTAATATCTTTTTACCGAAGATATGTCTCATGTAGGTAACGCGTTGGTAGTTCATATTGTTTTATGTATTCTTCAACTCTCTGTTTCTTTGTTGTCACATTTAAATCATTGGCATTCATTCTTATTATTGGCAAGTATATATCCCTTGCTGAGGTATTAACCACTGAAAGCCTTATGAAAACCAGTGGAGCATTGTCAGACAAAGTGCTGGAGGAAGATTTCCCAGCTTAGAAAGCACTCAGAATATTCCTGGGGAAGACTCGCTGCCTCAAAATAGAGTCAACCTTCACATAGTTGGAGTAAATATTTTAAATATATGAGCAGTGTATTTCAATTTTGATGACTATTACTTATATTATAATGGGATATACCTCAATGTAAGAAAAAAGAGCTACACATATTGTTTTATAATCAGAAAGTGGAATGTATGAAGTATGAATATAGAAAACTTGGAAGTTGTAAAAAAA
>NW_022111373.1:25982392-25992468 GCF_000313985.2 Echinops telfairi
ATAATTGTGAATGTTTTTTTAGGGAGGTTAACTGATAATCACAAGACTAGAAAACACCAAGATGACGGGTATTTTGTACACAGCAGCGCTTCTTTTCAGCTAGTCACATCTTTCTGGTTCTCAACCATTCATCTAAATTGTCTCTTGGCTTCTGCCTTGCTCTGTGAGCCTCTGTGTCATAGTTTCATTACCTCTAGTGTCACTGCTGCAGTATTCCTGCTTTCAGTAAGCCTCTTTTACTCTGTATCATGGTCTTATGGTTTATGATCTCAGGTCTTAGCCCTATTTCCTCCAGTGCATCCTTCACTTCAGAAAAGAATCTTGCCCGTGTTCCATGGGTACAGTTTTTTCTTGATGGTCTGGAGCTGATCAATTCTTGCTTTAAAGATATTTTATTTTGATAGGCTCATTCTTCTATGCACATAATTCAACCTTGAGTGCAGAAAGTGAGAGAGAGTGGAAACACTAGTCGACAAAACCAAACGCGGACATCTTCAGTATGGATTGCATCTCAATATAAAGAAAAAAATCCACCAACTGGAAATGGAGGGAATATTTGTCAAGTATTTTCTCTTGCCTGAATGCACAATAATTGTTTATGCAAGCAGTCGTTAAGAACTCGAATGACATATTGCAATCATCTAATCAGCTGCACCAGGCCTCTTTTAAAGCGTTGCAGAGAAAGGATGTCACATTGAGGACTAGGGTGTGTAAGACGTGGTATGTTGAATTGTCCAATATGCACGTCAACACTGCATAATGAACAAATCAGACAGCAGAAGAACTGATGTATTTGAATTATGGTGTTTTGTAAGAATATTGGCCATAACGTGTACTATCATAAGAACCAAGGAATCTATTGGCAGTAGAATAACCATAACGCTCCTTAGAAATGAGGATTGTGTGACTTCTTAAGTATTTTAGACATGCTTTTATGACAGACAGACCCTGGTAAAGGACATCAAGCTTGGTAAAGTAGAGGGTCAGTGGTAAAAAAGAGGACAATCCTCACGAAGTTGGATTGACACAGTATCTATATCAATAGGTTCCAACATAACAACCATTATGAGGATCAGGTCCTATTCTATTGTACACAGGATTGCTATGATTTGGCACTAATAACATCTAATGAAAACAGCACCAGCAAATATCTCTACAGGTTCCATTATTTTATTCTTTTTTGTGGTGTTCATTTTTCTGTACTGTTAAGTTTTTGTGTTGAATTATATTTGTGCCTGTGTTACTCTGGGTGGACTAAAGAAACAAATTCATAGACACTCATATGTACCAGAAAGAGTTGCATATAAAAGAGCAATGGAATATTGAGAAAACACCCAGTCCAGTTCAGATCAAGTTCATAAGTCCAATATTAGCCCATATGTCTGATACCAGTCTGTAAATTCCTCTTCAGCCTCATGAACACATGCAATGACACTGAGTGCAGGAAGATCACAGGCCAGTGGGTAGAAAATCTTGTGGATCCAGTGATGGTGTAAGCATCTCGGTGCTGTCATGGGTCTCTGAGTGGCTCCTTCAGCTCCAGGACTCTAGCTCCATCAGCGTAGCTTGTCAACAGGATTGTCAAGCAGAGTGGGGGTCTGGCCCCCAGTGAGTTATTTATCTCTGTAGCGCTGAGGTCATAAAGCTGAGACCTGATCAACAGGCTGAACTCCACCTCTTCACTCTAAATAGTCTCAAGTTGATACAAGATTATTTAACTACCACTGTGCCATTTTCTTTTGGTATACTTTTTTTGTTGGTTTTGTGTTTACTGGCCCTCTTTATTTTCTCTTACTTTAATTTGTTGAGTAGATTTATTAATTTTCATTGTGGTTACTCTGAAATTAAACTTTATCTTTGTAAGTTTGAAACAGTCTATCATATCAAGACTTCTTCTCCATCTGTAAGCTCTGTAACCACACCATGTAATATTCCTTTTTTGATTTGAAGTTGTTTTTATTTACAGTTTAACATGTGGTGTCCCATTACCAGTTTCGCAGCTCTATTTTACTTTTGTGACTTCTTTATCTGGGAAAAATTGTCACATATAGTTTTCTCGGGTTGTCTGTTGTTACCAACTCCCTTTCTGAAGGACTCCCTTTTAGATTTATATTTTATTTCATAAAATTGAACTGTATTATACAAATTCTGTTATCTTCTGCTTCTCTGGAAATATCCTCATTTCATCATTGTTTGTGAAGAACATTTTGCTAGATTCACAATTCTTGGTTGACATTTTATTTTCTCTCTCAGGCTTTTACAAATGCCATCATATTGCAGCCCTGACTCCATCATTTGTACTGGAACATCATTGCTATTGGTACACATCTTATTAGTGTCCCTTTTCCAATTATTTTTACCCTGCGGGTTGCCTTCTTTTCTGTGGAATGTGTTGAGCTTAAAAACCTTACTTATCGTGATATTTGGGAAGTTTTCTGTCAATATATCTTCAAAATATATCTTCATCCCTTTTTCTCCAACTCTATTGGAATTCCTATTTTGCATAAATTATTTCTCTTGTTGATGTCCTGCGTCGCTTTTGGTCTTTCTTATTTTTTCTTCATTTCTTTCTTGTGGAGTATTCCTTGAACAAATTCATACCAGGATATTTTTCCTGTGTTTTGCTGATTCTTCTTTCCACTGATTCAATTACTGTATCTTTCCGTTGAGTTAACTATTTATACAGTTTTTATGGTATTATGTTAATCTCCTTGCTTTCTAGGTCTTTGGGAATGGATCCAATTATTGTTTACTTTGTCACATTGTTCCTTTATTGATTTCTTGAAGGTTTTGTTTGTGCATTTCTCAAAGAACCGAGGAGCTTAAGCATGAGTCTCTTGCACTTATGATTAGGTAATTCTATTAACATTTTTTCATCAGTTAGATTTCATATCTCTTTATTTTGCTTAATTTTTTATCCGTCTTCTCTTGATTTCTTGTTGTCTGATGTCTCCAAGGCACTAAGGTGTTAATCTAATTATTCCTGTATTTCTTTATCAAGTGTATATTGGTTTTGATAGATGAGAAGTTCTGTTTCTTCTCCTTTTCTTGGGAAAGTGTGTTTTCTGTTGTATTTCTAGAATTGTTATTTTGTGGTAATGTTATATGAGTGACTTTGTTGGTGTGTTTTGTTTGAATGTGATTTCCTCTCCCAGTTAGATAGGGAGCATGATACCTAAATGCTATTCCTTTGTGGTTATGATCATGTGTCTTTCCTTACAGGACTGAATGGAAACAGAATAGTAGTTAATTTTCTTGAGCTGAATGACAAGTGGTGTGTGAACAGGGTCCGCCACAACCCTTATGTCCATGGAGTCCTTCCAGATGGTACGAGCAGTTAGTGCATTCTCTGAAAGAATGGGGAGGACATCTGTATAATCTCTTTGAGATAGTGATAGTTAAATGGAAGTGGCAGTCCACCCATGCAGGCATGACCTTGCAGCAGGTGTTGGAAGTTCAAGGGGTTTTAGTGCATCTAAAATTGGCCTGCAGTGAAATGTGTGAAGTTGCAGGTAGAAAACCATTAGATAAGAATGTTAGTAGTGTCTACTTATTTTTCAGAGGAGCAGATGGTACCTGTCAGGATGTGATAAGTATTGCTGATAAGGTAATATTTTAGGTGAGAGCGGCGGGAGAATGCCAACAGTTTCTAGCTTTGTGGGAAAAACACACTTTTTTTCAGCTGTAGGCAAGGCGGGTAGAGGCTGTTCCATTGGTTGCCAAATGGGCAGGGTAGGGGACTCTGCTGACCACCAGAAGGATGAAAGTGGGAAGGAGGATCTTGCCCCTCTGGTGGTTAATTGGGTTAATTTGGACACTAGGGCCTGTCCTCAACCAAATGTGAGGTGGGGACTGTGGAGTGTCAAGAGTTTGGTGAGGTAGGGCCTCTCTTGATGCCATTCTTTGGATTGGCTATTCTTTGGGTTTTATCTGCCCCCCAAATTAGGGAGCAATATTCTGCCCAAGTTGTCTGTGTCTTTCTTTGCTTTGTGGTCACTTGGGTCCCTAGAGCTTCAACCCATATTCTAATGTATATATTCTTATAGCGAGATGGAATACAACAGGTAATTAGTCCACACAGCAGTGCAGAGGGCTCAGTTCAACTCACTTTCATGGAACAGTTAATATCCTTAAACTTATGTGGGGTGCTGGGTCCAAGGTCATGGAAACAGATAGTGGAATTTACTCTCGGGTCAGATGAGCAAGGTGGAGCGGCCACAGTAGGAAGATGAGAAGCTGAGGTGGAGAGGCCAGCAGCGAAGAAGCATAGAGAAGCTGGTCCCCAATCAAGACTCAAGCTCTAGCGATGCACAGCAAGGCAACATGATCCATGGGTTGGCTAGACCCACAGGCAGTACAGCACATAGTTGAGGCAAAGGACTTCCTCAGGCAGCAGGGCACTGGTCCAATCACCAGGAAGAACGAGAGATGGAGACCAGTCTTAGAAAGCATTTATCTAGGTCACCCTGCAATCAAGCTGAGACTGATTAAACTCCACTCCCATGTTCCTACACAAGTCTAGATGGTACAATAAACCTAACTTTCACAATCTGGTTCATGATATGCTCGCCTTCCTTTACTCCAGGCTTGTCCTCAAAGCATCTTTATCTCTTATTGGAAATTTTTTTAAATTGCATTCATGTTTCTAATCTAAGAACACTATATTCTTGTCTCAATATGGCCTTGTTGCACCAGGCTGACTGACAGGGCATCTACAATCCATAAGTCTTCTGCTTTATCATTTTGATAAGTCACTTGTTCTGCATAATTCATGGTAGTTTCTTATTTAAATTATTTATCCATTCTTCTGTTTGTTGCTCATGTTTTAAGCATGCCTATGTCTGTTTCATTTGATTTCTTGGGTCTATTTTGTAGGGGTATAACATGATGTCTGTGAAAACACTATCATTTGGGGGACTCTCCAAATAATGTTCACATTTTCTTAGAAACAACATCAAAGAACACAATCATTTCATGACTTTTAATTTGAAAAGCACTTGCCTTGGAACTTAGAGTTTACATGTTTTTGGAGGCTAAGATTATCTAAATGATATCTACTTATATCTAAAGTTTACAGTAGAATTCTATCGACTTATTAAATATTGAAAATAATTTGTTAAGTAAAATATATAGCCATATGCATATGCATATTTATGTATATATATCTAAGTGGTTAATAAATATTTGTTGAATGAATAAAAATTGCATAGCAACTCAAAGAAAAATTCATTTTAGAAAATAAAAGTAACAATTCAATAGCTCAATGAAAGGGAACACAAGGCAATTAGTTTTACTGAGAGTTTCTTATATTACTCGAGGTGATATATATATACATACATTATCTCAAGAAAGACAATTTCCAATGAATAATGAGACAATCATGGCAAAGGTGATACTACTTAGGTAAAAACATACCTGAGAACTGTATGTATTGAATTTGTTGTATAGCTTACTTGAATCGTTTTTCAAGTAAAGACATGATAGTTTGGGAAAAAAATAAGAAAACTTGTAAAATTGGTGGCACTTTCCCTTTGGAGAACCATCATTGTAGGACACCGAGCTTGTCCATGTAACAAGATTTAGTGGTGTTCAAAATACCAAGAATAAAATTGTTGGTGAATCTCAAAAGACATTGCTTGTTTCCCTGATAGGCTTAATATTGATAAAATGCTTTGCAATGTTTTGAAGAGATGTATTGTTACTGCTTCCCCAATTCTCCACTCTTTTGTCATGTGTGCTAAAACAAGGTGAGCTGAGTTACAATGAAAAAAGGCTCTTCACCATTGTGTTAGTCTGGGTAGACTAGAGAAACAAATCCATAGACACTCGTATGTGTATAAGAAAGAGCTTTATATCAAAGAATAATTATATATTAAGAAAACAACCCAGCCCAGTCCAGATCAAGTCTCTAACTTCTATATTAGCCCAATATGTTTGATACCTATCTATAAGTTCCTCTTCAGACTCATGCAACACATGCAATGATGCTGAATGCAGGAAGATCACAGGCCAGTGGGTGGAAAATCTTGTGGATCTGGCGGTGGTGGGAGCATCTCAGCGCTGGTGTGGGTTTCCATGTGCTCCTCTATTTCTAGGACTCTTGCTCCATCAGTGTAGCTCCATGTGACTTGTCAACAGGAATGTCTCACAGGGAGATAGTGTATGTGCTGTCTCCAGGGATGAAGACAGGATTTCCCAGAATCCTTAGGAAAATGCCATGCCCACACAGGAGCCTCATTGGCTGTGACCTGATCAACATGCTAGCCTCCACCCGTTCACAAGTTGACAGATATGTAACTGCAACAACCACATATTTTAGGTAAACAGGTTATTTTAAAAAAAAACAGAGCAGCTTACTGTATTGAATTGTTTCACTTGCCATTCATTCCATTATTCAGGATTTTTTTTTTTTAAGTAAAATGGTGTTGACATGTACTATATCATGTGCAAGGAGCTCTAGTGGCATAGTAGGTTACTTCTTGAGTTTCTAACCACAAGGTCAATAGTTCAAACCCACCAACCACCCCAAAATATGTCTGTCTACTCCTGTAAAAATTCAAAGTTTGAGAAACCTGAATATGTAGTTCCCTTCTGTCCTATTGCATCACCATGAGTTGGAATCAATGCAGTGTTAATGAATTTGGTTTACTTTCAGTGATATACTTTCATGATCTTTTGTAGGAACTTCAGTAGTATAGTAATTAGCTGGCTTGGAAATTGAGGGGGAAAAATGCTCTTTCGGTTAATATTATTTTTCCATGCAAAAAGTATCCTAATTTTCATTTTAAATTTACCAACCCATGTTCCTTCATTAAGGATTATGTCTCTTTAAAAACTATGTTTTCAAATCCTTTATCTGACTTAGTTATGTTTGAAGAAGGGTCTTAGGTTACTACTATGAAAATTTAGAGGTGGTTACAAACAGTGATGGGAATTTATATTAAATTACATCTTTCCTGAATTAGTAAAATACATGAAAATAATGAATAATATTGAAAGTCATTCATCACTTTAGAGATATATTTTTAAATATCCATAAATGTCCCTACAGTTCAGAAACAATCCTCATTTTAACAATATTGTGTCTCTGTAGACCTCATAATGGGAATGAATATTTGCAATGAATGCTCACTTTGTACAATATGGAATAATTAGATTTTCTAAAATATTCTGTCTTTATGTCACTTTTGCCTTGCCCCAGTGAGTGACTATGATTATATTGTATACATAGTTCATGCTTGAATAATGCAATTTACTATCAGTTTTCTTGAAAATCTTGGCATTAACTGTAACAACACAATAATTGTATGTAAGGCAAGTAATCTTTATAAACATTTTTCAAGACTATTCTGCTCTCAGCAGAACCTTATCACTCTTGATTAATGATCATTCCTGTTTTCTGATTCATAACTCTGCTTCCTAGAATTACAAATTCAGCCTGTAAAGTACATTTGAACAGTATCCCACTACATAAAGTAAGTATTAATACAATAAAATCTAAGGCTCTGTTTCTTCTCTCCAGATTATTGTGGACAATACAGATGATGTTAAATAAACATTATTTTGTTTGTGCACAAATCGTCTAGGTTGTTGCTGTCAGGTGTCCTCAGTTCGATGCCAACTCCATCCTAAGAAGAGCAGAATGAAGGATGACCACCAGAGTCCTGCTGCATTCTCATAATATTTTCTATGTAAGAGCCAATTGTTGTGACCAATAAAGATGAAAATAGTTAAAATAACATTCTAAAAAATAAATCTTATTTTATTTCTTCTAATCCAGCACATCATATGGTTTGGGATTTTATGTTCATAATGATGACAGCTCACGGGTTCATTCCAATTTCTTTATGAAATCAAACTAAAGGCCAGTTTATTCTAAAAGCTTGTGGGTTTATATATTCACTTAGTTAAACCGTTGTTGCTATTATTTAGACTTTAAAACATGAAACGTCGATCTATCTCTTTCCATTTCTCTCTCCACCTTAAACTCTACTTGTCATATTCTATACTAAAGCTAAAACAGAAGACCGCACAGGAGAGAGAAAAGGCTGCAGTTTTTCATCGACAATCATCAAAATGGAAATATATGGCCCATATATTTAAAATATAAAATAAAGGACTAGAAGTTGTAGAGAAAAATGAATCTCGTTGGCTTAAAAAATTATTTCTTTAAAACCAGTGTGTGTGTTTAATCCCCCAATGTCTTCTCCACACACACATCATCACCACCTACTGTGACAGCCACACACCACAATGCAAAATGTACCAAATTCTAGTAATATCATGGGTAAACATGTCTGGGGAAATCAGTGAGAAAGAAGCAGAGTAATTCTGAAAAATTTTATCTGCATGTTTCATAATTACAGTATAAGTACAAGAAAAGTCATTCCTACCCTTGGTAAACAATCTTTCTTAGTATTATGGGTGTCTTCACACCCTTGGAAAGAGTGGAAAAGTGGATGAGCATGATTCTAACAGTAAAATATATTGGTTACAGACCTAGATGGGAGCCCTGGAATTGAACCTTGGCTCTAGAGGTTGCTGGCTTTATCCTTGAACAATTCATTGAAATAGATGAAACTTCCCTTTTTCAAAGATGCAGAAATAAAAGCCTGGAGAATTCAAGCCTAGGATGGCATTTTGTCCATATTTGAACTTGAATATATCTAACTAAAAAATGTGTGCTCTTTTTATGTATTGTGCTTTGACCATCTTTCTATATTTACGCAGAATTTTCTTACTGCATATTAAGCTCTCAACCTGGGACTTCTGTATAGCAAACATTAAATAAAGGTTGACTTTTATGGAAAAGGGAAAACAGAGCTGTCTTTGAAGAAGTATGGCCAGGGTTCTCCTTAGACTTAGAGGCCCTGATGATGCGACTTCATCTTATATACTTTGGAGCTGTTGTCAGGAGAGCTTTGTCCCTGAAGAAGTTATGCTAGATATAACTTATGCCTGGTAACGTAGAAGGACAACAAAAGAGGAAGGCCCTCCCCTGGATGGTTTGACACAGTGGCTGCAACAATGTTCTTCAGCACAGAAACAATTGTGAGTGTGGTGCACAACCAGACAATGTTTCTCTTGTGCACATGGTTGCTATGAGTTGTAACCAACTCAATGGTACCTAAACAACAACAAGAAGAACAGTAAAACTATGATCAGTCTTCCTGACTGAGAACAGCTCTTTGATTTGTAATGTGCAGCAGTAGGAGATGGGGAAGACAAGAATAGCTGGCACTTGTGATTGTGAACAGACCTTTTTATGGTATATTTGAGAGATGAATTAGCCTGGTATAATGATATCTGAAAACTTTGCAAAGCTGTCATAAATATGTTCAAGCATGTTGGTTCTTTGTGTGTTTGAATAATTTTACCTGAGAGATGAACCATTATAATTTAGATACAGAGACTAAAATTAAGTGCAAATGAGGTTTCTATAATTTAGCAAGTGTCCAAGCTAATTGTTGTTTGGGTGAGCACAGGCCTGGGGGCAGGGTCTTGGCAGTTGCAGCTGAATGAGAGAAGTAGTTTCAATCTCTCATGGCTGGCTTCTCCCAGCAGGTGCTTGGCCCTGGACAATAAAGGAGGGATGCATAATGTACGGACTGGAATTCAAATCACGTTATGTTAAAGTGATGGCTTCCTGTAAGTAAGCAGACTTTCTCTCAAGTAAGAGAAGAGTTTCATACAGGAGTAAACTTTCCTTAGGTCTTCAGTACTCTTGTTTGTCCGAAGTCCTTTCCTAATCACATCCTTAAATTTATGCAGGGTGCATCTACCATGACCTTAGGACAACTTACATTTGTGATAGTTTGTCTAATTTTTTTGCAGTTATTTTTTTAATGGAAACATTAAAAAATCATTTTATTGGGGGATCGTACAACTCTTATCACAATCCATATATCTGTCCATCACTTCAAGAACATTTGCACATTTGTCACCATCATTATTCTCAAAACACTTGCTTTCCACTTGAGCCCTTGGTATCAGCTCCTCACTTTTTCTCCCTCCCTCTCCACTCCTCCCTCCCTCATGAACTCTTGATAATGTATAAATTATTATTATTTTGTCAT
>NW_022111373.1:25992568-25993679 GCF_000313985.2 Echinops telfairi
TTTTTGCCCATTAGTATCAGATTGCAAGATGGTGAGGTGGTAATTATAATATAGCATGTATATTTATAGTCTTTGTAGGATCCCAGGTGATGCTTTGGGCGAAACATTGGACTGCTAAGCACAGGACATGATAATTCATACCTACCAGCTACCCATCAGGAGAAAGTTGGGACTATCTGCTTCAGTAAAAGTACACAGCCTTGGAAAACCATATAGTGTCTGTATGAGTTGGAATCAACTTGATAGCAATGGGTTTGTTTTCTTGGTTTATTTATAAGCTAAGTAGGAGATTATAGTACAATGTTATGTAGAAAGTATCTGTGATAGTTACATAATCTGGTGTCAATTTGAGAATTCAGAGTGAAGGGATGGAGTCTAGTCTATCAATCAGGTAGTAGCTTGATGACCTCATTTGGAGGCACTAAGGAAATTAATAGCTGATTGGAGGTGGGACACATGCTCACTTCCTATGAGACATCCCTGTGCAGAAGACACATGGAGAGAATCTGATACAGCCAGACCTCTGGAGCCAGAGAAGCCATATGGAGACCCCTGACAGCACTGAGATGCTTACAATGCCACTGGATCCACAAGACTTCCCACCCACTGGCCTCTGGTCTTCCTTCATTCAGCATCATTGCATGTGTTTTGTGAGTCTGTAGAGGACTTTATAGATTGGTATCAGATATATGGGCTAATCTTGGATTTTTGGACTGGGTTGGGATGTTTTCTCAAAATTCAACTGCTCTTGTGTATAAAGCTCTTTCTTATACACAAATGAGTGTCTATGGATTTGTTTCTCTAGGCTACCCAGACTAACACAGTATCAGTACTGTGAAATTTATGAAAAATATTTGCTTCAACTTTGGGAAGCACGTGCCACCAGAGGAAATATAGAAGCAAAAACTTGATGAATAAACAGCAGCCTGACAATAGGTTCAACATAAAATGATCATGAAAATGATGGAGCACCACAATACGTTTTCTTCCGCTAAGTGTGAAGTCACGACGAGTTGGAGTCAACTCAATGGCAATTACTAACATGAATATTTAGGAAGAGGTTAGAGGGATAAATCCAAGGCAAAGAATAGCACATGCAAAAGCTTTAGAG
>NW_022111373.1:25995302-25997091 GCF_000313985.2 Echinops telfairi
AGATGGGCTTTGCGTCCCCACTCTCCACTCCCCTTTATTCACAATGATATGATGCTTCTAAGCCCTATATTCTTAGTTACTGTGCTTTAACCTAGTCCTATTGAATTGATTTTGACCCACTGTGGCCTTGTAGGACAGAGTAGAACTACCCCACATGATTTCTAAAGCTGCAAATCTTTATAGAAGCAGACTAGCACACCTTCTTTCACAAAGAAACTGTTGGATTTGAAATGCTCACCTTTCTGTTAACAGTTGATCACTCTATTGTCGGGTAAGGATAAGCTGACCAGAATCAAGAAAAACTCCCTTTGGGGAAAGCAGAGTTGATAAAAAGAAGCTCCAGGCAAAAGGAATAAAATGCAATGTCTACATTGGAAGAAGACATTGGTACATTCAAGACTCAAGAAACTGATCTATATCGGGTCCCAGAAAATGTCAAAAGAGTTAGAGCAAGATCAAGCTGAAGTGGTAAACAGAAATCAGCCTGAATTAATTCCTTCCTATAAGCTGTGGTGAGCAGTGTGATCTTTTATCCTAAATGCAATGGGAAACTATTGAAGGCTTTTGAAAAGCACAGTGTAATTCTAATTTATAATTTAACAAGGATACAATGAATAATATTTCATGAACATACCATTTAGGGGAAATGGAAAAGTGATAGTTATAGAGTTTTTCTAGTTGTCCAATTAAAGATGTTGTTATTCTGGACAATAATGGTAGAAATATAGATAGAAAGACCTGGCACTATCTGAAAATATTTAAAGTCAATATCTAGTTATCAAAGTCGGTAGACAGAAAAGTAGCTCTTGAAAGCAGGAAGGACTGGGTTTGGAGGTAAACACACGTTCAGAGGGAAGAGTCATTTTACTTTTGATGAACGGAAAAGAAAAAGCAATGATCCAGATCCAGGTAAGTCAGGATGCTGTGGGAGGGAATGGAAGGTGATTGGCTGGTCCTTATTTATTTTATAAATTACAGGCTTAGGTCTCAACTGACACTGAAGGGTAGGAGAGGTTCATCATGAATCAAAATGGTCAAGAACAGGAGTGAAAATGCCTTACAGACATATTGTTCAACACATAAATAACTGACTTCAGGTTGAATAGGTAGGAAAATAGTGGATATAGCAGAAAGTTTATACTATCTCTCTATGATGTTTTGTTGGAAGAGTTAACATTAAAAATATGTTTACTTTATACTAAATTTCATTAATAAAATTAAAATTTCAACAAAAATTATGTGAAAGTGATAACAGGTTATGTGTAGGGACTGCATATTTGTAAACTTATGGTAAAGCTTCAATAATCTGGGACGATATTAAATTGAGTTTTGTTACAAAAATGTGCTATTAGTTATAACCTTTAGATCATTTTCTCCATGCACAAAAATACTCTTTTCTTGAATTCACCCTAATGAGACTGAGACAATGCACTCCTGAAAACTGTGTGTACACTCATCCACTGATGATGGAGACATTTGATACGCATTGTTTGTAACAAATCCGTGTGTGTCTGACTGAACTGTAGTAGCAATACTTGACGACTCATCACTTCCAAGAAGTGATACAATGATTACATTTTCTTTTTATTTCTGAAGTTTTTAATACATTTAATACATCTTTTAATACCTTTTTATACATCAATTATAAAACCATAGAAAATACAGCTCATTATTACAAAATCACTTTTATCATACAAGCTCCCCATTTTTGTATTTATACAGAAGGGACAAGTTTTCTCAGTACAAGTCTTAATCTCATTAGTGTGGTTTCAAAAAATAGTACTTTTGT
>NW_022111373.1:25997191-26009662 GCF_000313985.2 Echinops telfairi
GATCCTTATCAATCTATAGTAATATCTTGGCTGCCAAAAGTTTCTAAGCTTAAACTTTCCACTAATCAAAAGGCAAAGTTCCAAAAAATAAAAAAACCGGTCCATTTTTGTAACTTTTCTCCATAGTTGACCTGAAAATCCAACTAGAAAAACCTGTACAGGCCTAGAGTGAGTCACGTGTCCAGTCTCTCAGGGGACACAAAGGGGTGATGCTTCAGTCTAAGCGCCAGTCTTGCTCAAACAACATACTTATATAATGCTTGTGTTAGTGTGTTAAAACATTTGCTGCTGTGATTTTTGTGTGTGTGCTTTATTTGTGTAACATATCCCACCCATGGCTCCAAGGAAAGTTAGTGATAGTAGCAGTAAAGCTAAGAGGAAACTGTGAGAAACACAGTAACATTAAAGACAGAAATCACCGGGAATTTGATTCAGTTATCTGATTCGGCAGCAGAATATAACAGGGTGAAGTCGACATTGTCAACATTTAAAAAAAAGTTATTAAAGCAGCTACTGTTGTGAAAGATGTGAAATAATTAACAAAGAACCCAAACCGTTGAAGAGGTTGAAAAGTTACTGTTTATTAAGGTAAATCAGAAACAACTCAATTGAGATAGTGTATCTGAGAGAGTGAAATGCGCAAGACTAAAAACCTTCATAGTGCTTTAAAGTCCTGGAATAATGAAGTTCTAAGTGTGATTTTTGGGCCTCAAAACCAATTATTTGGTTTTCCATTATTTCTTGTGCAAAAAATATGTTCAGTTCTCAAACTTTTCGATGATTGAACATGAGTTTGAAATTAATTGAGTTAGACAACTGAGGTGTAACTGTACTCCAAAATCAAAGAAAACTCACTGTTATTGGGTATTTCCAATGGGCAGGACCCCATTTGACAGGGTAGAAGTGCCATGAGGGTTTCCAAGACTGTAAATCTTTTTTTTTTTAATAGTCTATCTAATTTTATTGTTTTCAGTTCTTTAAAGTGCATTAATCATTTTTATGTTGTTGCTAGAAGGATAACAAATCATTATGCACATATTCCAATACTTTAAAAGCATAATTCATCATCTATTTAACATGAATTATTATATGGGAGACAGCCTAGTCATATGAATAAGGATAAAGTCTTTTACGCATCTAATTAGTAATTTTATGTAACTGGATCACTTAAATATTATTTATGTTACCTTGGTTTCTCCTGAGAATAAAAATGGCATAATTCCCTTTTACCTACAAAGAACTACAAAAATTATAACGGAATTCACTAGCTTTTTTTTTTCAAAGTAAGGAAGAAGGAAATCCCTATATTTGTTCATTTTTATAAGTGTAGTCTCAAATAGATGTTTATTGACTGTTGAAAAGTTTTAAAATATGCAGTTTATAAAAAATATAAAACCTTTATTATCCTAATACATACAAAGAATACAAAGCAATGCCATTTAAGTGCCATTGATAATGCCATTGATTATGAAAATTGATTCCAAATATATGACTATAAAGTTGTGGGTCTTTTCAGATAATGGGATACATAAGTACATTTGAGTAGGATAATATGATAGATTGCACTTCTCTCTGTTTCTGATAAATTGGTGATGGCACTGTTTTTCTGGAAACATACAAAATGTAGACAAATGTTGGCTTTGAGCATGTGTTTTTATTTTATTTTGTCATCTCCAGTTTAGTAGGCACAGAAACTATAATAGGTATAGTCTTATTAATTTGAAAGTCACTAGTATTACAAAAATCATTTACTAGGAAAGTATTTGAAATAATGTATAAGGTAGAATTTATATAAAATTTAAAATCTATGTTATGTGTACATGTTAAACAAGGTTCTCTAGAGAAACAAAACCAGGCCACTTATGGTTTTATATATATATGGATAGACACATACAGCACAAAGGAATATAACAGCTAATAAGTCCACATAGCAGTATAGAGGGCTCAGTTCAACTCACCTTTAATATACTGGAAGTCCTTAAACTTAATGAGGGCTGCTAGGTCCAAGGTCAAGGAAGCAGACAATTGAGTCTCCCCTAGGGCAATGCAGACAGGCAGGCCACAGGCAGCAACCAGCAGGGTAGGTCAACAGCAGTGATTTGTTTAGAAGCTTAGCAATACAGGACCGGATATTGAACTTAAGCAATGCAAGACAACAAGATCCATTAGCCTCAAGTTCAAACGATGTATACACCAGCATTGTGACTAAGCAGGTCTTGAAGAAACCTCAAGCTGTAGCAACATGATCCACAGGTTGGCTGACCCATAGGTAGTGTAGCTCACAAGTTGAGGCAGACACCTCTCTAAAGCAGCTGCATGCTGGTCCGATCACTAGAGAGCAACAGAGAGAAGGGCAGGCCTTGCCAAACCATTTATATTTTTGCCTTCCAATCAAACTGCGACCTCATCTATCCCACTTGCTCTGATTGGGCCAGGTTGGCACAATAAACCTACCTGTCACAGTCTACTATAATATTTCATAAATACTCATGATCCTAATCACAGAAAATTTGACTTAGTTTGCTAGGAAAATGATTAACTAATACTCAAAAAAAGGGGGGTGGGGTTAAATAGGCAGAGTCTTATTCCATCTATTGATTAAGGTATGAATAATATTCAAATTATTTACTTTAAAATCCTTATACTTGTATAATTTATTTAATACTGTTTGACTAAAAGAAAAGTAACAAAAAATATTAGTGCTTACAATTAGCTACAATTAAAACGAATTGTAAGCACTAAACACTCAATCTAAATTCCAAACTAGTCCTTGAAATTACCCTTGCCCAAGGACGTAATTGAGGACTGTAGGCTCTAGTTGTCTGTGATTTGTATTAGTTGATCCTAGAGTTCACACCACCCCAATTAATCAACTACTTTTAAAACCTATGCCAGATAATGAAGTAAGTGATAATATTTCATCAGAAATATATTCATTAACAACAAAAATTAGTAAATAAATTGTGAAAACTTTTGCAAGTCATATAAATGAATTTTATATTGAATCTATTTAACATTTAAAAATTCAACAATAAAAAGAGAAATATCACAATTTGAAAATGAATAAGATTTGAACTAAATAGACTTTTTTTCCCCCAAAAAATGTGAAGCATAGACAGCTTTTTGGTAATAATTGCAAGTAAAAGTAAACAAAAAGAAGCATACACACAAAATCTATGCATACAAGGAGATTTCAAACATTTCCTGGAATATTCCATTACTTTTAAAGCCCATTTATTCATGAACTTTTTGGAGCCTCTTTGTACATGTATGTCTAACATTATTATTTACAATAATCCCTAAAGCAAGAGCACTCTAAATGTCTATTTACTGATGAATGAGTTAATAACATGGGGTATACTATACCATACAATGAAATTATTACCCAGCAAAAAATGTTAATGAAGTACTAAGATCTGCTACAACATTGATGAACCTCAACTACATTATGCAAAGTGAAAAAGAATTGCATATAATTATTAGGATCCCATTTATTAAAAAATATCCATAATTGTTCAGCCAGTGATTTGATGCAAAGAATTAAACCCTCAATTTACAGCCAAAATATTGGCAGTTCAAACCCACCCAGAGTACCTCAAAAGACATGTCTAGATCTTAGTTTCTGAAAAGTCCCATCCTTAGAAACCTGAAAGAGCAGCTCCCTTCTGCATACACGGGAGACAAGTCCCTACCTCCCAACCAGAGTCTTCTGCTAGAGCTGACACCTGACTCCTGACTTCCAGACTCCTAACCTATGAGAGAATGCATTTCAATTTGTTAAATCTATGTTACTACTGTAATTGTAAGTTATTTCTGACCCAGAGCAACATTATGCACAACCGAAGCAGCACTGCCTAGTCCCATGCCATCCTCACAATTGTTCCTAGGCTTGAGCTCATTTTAGCAGCCACTGTGTCAATCCATCTTTTTGAGGGTCATTCTATTTTTCACTGCCTCTTTACTTTACCAAGCATGATGTCCTTCTCCAGGGACTGAGTTCTCCTCACAACATGTACAAAGCATAAAATGAAGGCTAAAAATCCTTGCCTCTAAGGAGCACTCTGGCCATACTTCCAAGACAGATGGTTTTGTCCTAATAGCAATCCATGGTACTTCCACTAATCTCCATCACTATAATTTAAATGTATCAATTATTTATTCAATGTCCAACTTTTGCTTTGATTGTGTCCAAACAAAATCCTCGAAAACTTCAACTTTTTCTCCATTTATCATGTGTGTTAAGCAGTGTTCTCTAGAGAAACAAAATCAGGACACTTATGATTATAAGAAGATAGGTTAATACAGTGAGAAGGAATATAAACAGCTAATTAGTCCACACAGCAGAGTGCTCAATTCAACTCACTTTCATGGAACAGTTAATATGCTGGATAGAAGACTTTCAACTCATGTGCACTGCCCAGTTCAAGGTCAAGGAAGCAGACAGCAATCTTCTCTCAGTCAAGGCAGGCAGAGTTTGACTGCAGGCAGCAGGCAGCAGAAAGCAGGGTGGGTCCGCAACAGTTAGCAGCTTTGGCGCTTAGCAGAGCAGGCCCAGATGGGATCTCAAACTCAACCTATGTACATGCCAGCAGCATGGTGAAGCAGGTCTTGAAGGAGTCTAAAGGCCTAGCGGATATGTTCCATGGATTGGTAAGGCCCACTGGTAGTGTAGCCCATGGGTTGAGGCAAAGAACTAGCTCAAGCAGCAGCATGCTGGTCCAATCACCAGGGAGCAAGAAGGAGATGAGATGCCGGCTGTCTTTATTTATTTCAGTTGTCCTCGAATCAAGCTGGGACCTGATTAAACTCCACCCATATGTTCCTATTGGCCTAGTTGGCACAACAAACCTAACTATCACACCATTTTACCCATTGGTCAGGTTGTGAGGAATTGGGTCTTCTTTATATTGAACTAAATCTATACATTTGCATTATTTATGCTATAGCAGTGCTAGTTAACTAAGACAAAGGAAGCCAGGATAACTAAAACTACAATCAATAGCAACAACATTACATAAAGTTTTATAAAAAATAAGTAGATTCTGGTTTTCCTAGGTCTTGGAGATAGTTAGGGATGGGGGATTACTACATAGTGAGGATAACTAATTACCTGGCAGTGTATCATTGTGTCAGACCAAGAGTCAACTCTCAAAGGCCCCTGACCTAAAACTAAACCCACTGCCAGAGTCAATAATAACTCCTAAGTAGCTAATGTAGGGTTCTTAAGATTGTAAACATTTTAGGTAGCCGAAAGCTTCATCTTTCTGCTGCAAAATGCATGTTTTTTTAAGCTGCCATTTTACTGTTAGCAGCCCAGAATCTAATCCACCAGACACCAGGGCTCCTTTATAACAACAAATAGCTACATTTGTTGCATTTGAACTTAAATTCTGAGCACTGATTTTGTGTAGGACTAAGTTTAACAGTAGAAGATAACATTCCATCTTGAGTACCTGCACAGAGTTAGCCTCCCTTGCGTGCTTTCTGACCATTGACTGGCAATATTAAAACCTTTGCCCTCAGGGGGAATGTGTTTGCTACCACACCCCTGGACAACCCAGGGAGGAACACTGTAACCTTCAGGGATTTGCTTGAACATGCTCATCATGGAAATTGAAGTATTAGGGTTCTAGGATAATGAATCATATCATTCCTTCATATTCATATTCTGGATAATTCATATCATATTCTGACCAAGTGGCGGTTCTAAACAAATCTTTCTCTTTTCAGCAACAATCTATGCATCCCATTCAGGGTCCCTTTCTGTGTTCTGTTTTTGTGACAGCTTCATTTGTGTTTCATATCTTACCGAAGAAGCACATGATTGTGACTTCTGGAACAGAATTACGACTTATATTGATAGCTTTCCTCATCTGGATGATTTATCTTTGTCTTATTTTTGTCCAGTTTGAAGCTTAGTAAATGAGTATTTGTAAATTATATGTAATTTATGTATGCAGACTACTTTGAAAACCTGTCTTCTATGAGGAATAAAGGAGGAAGAGATATAACTCAAGTAATGATGTCCTTGGGCGAAATGTAATTTCTAAAACATAAATTTCATTCTAACATTTCTCCAACATCATGGAATAGAATTATTTTGCACTATTCATTTGCTTTTGAAGTTTTTCAGATTATTATGCTGTAGTTGTGACAAAGGGTATGAAGATTACAAAAAATAAAGTGTTAAAACCAAAAGGATTCTCTTGAAATTTATGGGGAATTTTTAATAGTTTAGACTGCTTTGGTATTTGAAGGCCTTGTTCATTTCCATGTGTACAGTGACAATCTTTCCTTGACTAACAATTACATTGAACCATAGCCACCTGTTTGCTGATACCTGGTCAATTGGAACAGTCAATGAGAAAATGGAATTAACGTATTTGGTTCCATCTGAATCTTTCATCATTAACAAAATAGTGATCTATTCATAGTCAGTTTATAATCTTTTTTCATCATCTATACTACATCAAGTTCTATGAATCTTTAAATTCAAGTTGATTATAGCATTTAATCATAGCAAGACAGGAGCTAAAGAATATATTGCTTAGGGTTGCTATACTTCAATCATAGTGATCCATTCAAGAAAGATTCCTGATGTAAATTAATTGACTAAACTTGCATCCTCAGGTTATGATAAAATGATACATAGAATATTCTCTCTTGCAGTTTAAATTCAATATATTAATCAAATTTTGAGCACATGGATGTGTTTCCAGTAGAGAATGTTCTATAATATATGTGATGAAATTTTCAAATAAATTGCCTATAAAAATATTTTTTGTACAAGTAATCAGAACAAAATACTGAATCTTCACCTAGAAAAACGTGGTGTATTCCACAACTTAAGTAAGTCAGGTTAGTGTTCAGAGAAAAGCTACGAAGATGATTAACAATTTTCAATATAGGAACCATTTCAGAGGCTAAAAGGACAAAGAGTGTTTAGCCTGAAGGAGGATGGCATATTGCTGTTCTTCAAATATATGAGGGGTTTCAACACAGAGAATGGTGGCCTGCTGTTTCCCATCCTTTGCAAAGACAGAACCAAAGAAAATAGACTTGCATTACAGTGACTTAGATTAAAAATAAATAAAACTGTCTTGGCAGTGAACATTGTTAATCACTGAATGATGCAGCCTACAGAGTTTATTTCTCAGCAGGCATATAAAAATAAATGATTTTAGTTTAACCTGGAGGCAAGGGAGTGAAAGTTGATTTCTGATGGTTTATATCAAGGTTATTAATAGAAAACAAGAGTTTGAATGAATCGTGGGGAAAACAACAAAAGCAAAAATTGCTTTTGCCTATCCCTTCTAAATAACAGGTGGAAATTAAATCTCCAAAATAAGACTGCATGTATATCAAGACTACAAAGAGAGATTTTGGGAAGAAAATTTTATCAAGGTCTTTAAAAAGCATTCAAAACTTTTTAATTTAATGAAAAATGTAGGTGAATAAGTGCCACTTTATATCTTGTGAGAAACAATCAATTCCTCTATCATCTTTTTTCATTTAGTTTCAAAACTTAAAAAAAACATTCATTGTAATATGAGTGAAATGCAAAGAACTTATTTATTTTCCGTTTAACAACTCATTTCCATTTTAATTCATGACATTTATTACAATTCCCATAATAGAAGAGCTCATTTCTCACTTTCTGAGTTTACTGTTTTCATAAATCCTTTTTTCATCTTTCTGCTGGTTATAAGCTTTATTCCTGATCAAATGTTGCCTTTGAATCTCTGGTGGTTGTTGTATACAGACTACATTCTTCCCTAGTTTTCTTGTTCATTTTATAGGCCTGTCGATTTTTGGATTATCAACCTGAAATCTGCAGGTTTGCTGAACTACCGCATGGCTTAAAATCTGAAAAGTTGTATGCCAGGTCGTCTCCACTCACTGTACTTATTTGATAAGTGTCCTGAACACATAATCTGATCACCTGGACTATGTGAAGGACAGCATGGAATCGGGATCTGAGGAGGGCTCATTAACAATATTTGGTATACAGATGACAAAACCCTGCTGGTGAACATGAGAAGGGCTTACAGTGTTTGATGATGAAGATCAAGGATTGAAGTCTTCAGTATGAATTACAACTCAATGTAAAGAAAACCAAAATCCTCACAACTGGACCCATAGGTAACTTTATTATAAATGAAGAAAAGATTGAAGTTCGAGGACTTGGTCTTGCTTCAATTCATAATCAATGCTCATGGAAGCAGGGAGATTACTTTGAAGGACTAAGGTTTGCCTGACCCAAATCATGGTATTTTCAATTGCCTGATTTGCGTGTGAATGTTGGACATTGAATAATGAAGGCTGAAGAAGAATTAATGCATTTGAATTATCTTGTTGATATAGAATATTGAACTTCCCATGGACCACCAAAAGAACAAATAGATCTCACTTGGAATAAGCACAGCCAGGATGTTGTACTCCGAGGGACAGGTAAGGGTGGCAAGACTGTCCCACTTACTTTTGACAGTTTGTCAGAGGAAACTAGTCCCTGGAGAAGAATTTCTTGCTTGGCAAAGTAGAGGACCAATGAAAAAGAGGCAGGCGCTCGATGAGATGGATGGACACAGTGGCTGCAACATTGGGCTCAGGCACAGGAACAATTGTGAGGACGGCACAGGACCAGGCAGTGTTCAGTCATTCTAGTATGCGGAGGGTCGCTGATCTGAACCAACTCAGTGGTGCCAACATTGTTTCTGTCGAAAGCTAAATGTAGCATTGTGAATGCTAATCTAAAGGTGTGGTCAAAGAATGCCTACGGGTCCTTGATTCTCAGCTTCTACCAGTCTCTATCAGATCTTGTCTTTTTAGGGTTTTGAGTTTATTGCACATTTTCTCCCCCTCTCCCCATTACCTTGTATTGTAATCCCTTCCAGAGAACTCCGCAGTGGTAGATAGGCATCCTCTAGTTCTTCTGCTCTCAGGATCATGGGCAGGGGGTTCCTGTGGTACATCAGCCCATGCACTAATTTTTCCAAGCATCCTTGATTTTCTTCACTCTTCTTAGCTATTCTTGGTGACAGACCGATAGTTGTACATAATTCCGATGCTTTTAAGACCCTAGTAGCTACGCTCCCAAATAGATTACAGACATCATCTTTGTGAAATTTTAAGATAATTGACCTTGATGTCACCAAGGGTATGGTCTTGAGCTCCCAGATTGAATGAGTCATTTCCTTATGTTGTTTGAATATGTCTAAGTTTTTCATATGTTGCTTCTTGTAAGTTTTAATTCATTAGTGTATATATTTGTAACACAAATAAATATCAAGGTATATATGTCCTTTGTCAAACCTATGTGTACTTGTGGGACTTATTTGTCTTCCCACTGGTGTTTAGTTTGTGTGCCTCTTTTTGTATCTGCTCATAGGTTATTATCATCATTTTTACTACAGGTTTGGATAATTAGTAATCTTGTATTTGTTGCCTTTAAATTCGTGTGCTCTTCTCATTGTCTTCCTTTGCCTTGGTCTTTTTTTTTATGATCTCCACCGATTATAAACTATCATTCTCTTCACCCAGATTAATATCTGTTTCTACTCTCTAGTTTGTGATTTAATCTCCCTTCCCTTTCCAAATCTGGTAAACTTCAAAAAATGTTTCTGTGATTAAATCTTTTCTTGTTTATTTGTTTTTGATACTGATTGCATACAATTTTCATCTGCTGATCACAAGGTCAATGGGGCTTTCTACTCCCATAAGAGATACAGTCTAGGGAGCTCGCAGGGGCAGTTCTACCCTGCCCTGTAGGGTCTCAACAAGTCAGTAGAGTCTTGATGCCAGTGAGAATATGAACATGAGAACAATTTTACTCAGCATAATGTTCATTCATGTGACGAAGTGTTCCACAGATTCCTTGTTATTCTTTCATATTACATATTATTCCAATGTGTGTTTGTACAATAGTTCGTTTATCAATTCATCTGTTAATGGACACATAGGTTGTTTTACATCTTTTTGCTATTTGCTTCATGCCTCTTGTTTTTCTAGAATAAATATCTAGAATTGGGATTTGTGGATCATATGTTATTTCTATTTCTGTTTAGTAAAGTGCCATACCATTTCCAAAGAATTGTTGAGCCATTTTAAATTCCCACCAGCATAATCTGAGAGTTCTAGTCTTTCTATATAATTTACGACATTTAGTGTTTGTTTGTTTTGCAGGAGGGTGATTTGCTGTTAATGCTAAGATTAGAGGACATATCATTATTACTTTGATTTTCATCCCTCATATAGCTAATTGTTGCAAGCATATCTTCATGAATGCTGAGGTAGTTAGTTTATTGTGCCAACCTGGCTGATAAACACATGTGGGATTAATTGAAGGGCGGAGGGATAAATGGCTCAGTGAGCCTCGCCTTTCTAGTTGTTTGGTCCCTTGCTTTCTGATGGTCAGGCCAGGGTGCAGCTGCCTTAGACAGTTCCCTGCTTGAGCTGGCAAGGCTTATGTCCTGCAAGACAATCCCAAGGAGAAGCCACATAGACCTACCCTGATCGAGCCCTGGGTGCTGGAGCAGCCGTGTGGAGACCCCTGCCAGCACTGTGATGCTTACACGCTCACTAATTCAGCTTTCCTCCTGCAGTCGGCATTATTGTGTCTGTTTTATGAAATGGAGGTGGACTTTGTGGATTGGTGTTGGACATATAGATTAATGGGTTAATGTTGGACTTGTGGGCTTGGGCAGCACTGGGTTGGGATGTTTTCTTGATGTGCATGTAACCTTAATATAAAACTCTCTCTTATACATGAGTTTCTGTGGATTTGTTTCTTTAAAATACCCAGACTTATACAAATGCTAACCACTTTTATATAATTTTTGATAAGTTATCAGTTCATGGTCTTTGCCCATCTTGTAATCGGATTGTTTGTGTTTTTGTTGTTCATGTTTTGAAGTTTTTATACATTTAAAAAATTAGTCCCTTGCATAATATATTGATGCCAAATACATTTTCCCCAATGTCTAGGTTCCCTTTTACTCTTTTGTGGAAGATTTTCAATGTACATAAATATTGCATTTTTAGGAGGATACTGTAATGTAGTTTGTGTTCTACTCTTTGTGTGCTTTTATTTATATTTGACAGTGTATTTATGCCATATATTAGGATTCCAAATTTGCCTCTAATTTTTCATTATGATCTTGATCACTGTAGATTTTACATTTAGTTCTACAATATCTCTTAAATTCAGTTTTACATATGGTGAGATAATGGGTCCTGTTTTATTCTCAGATATTATTATGTAGTTTCCCCAGAACCATAGAAAAGGAATACCAGTGAATCATCTCTGTGTGTGTAATTTCAAATGTCAGATTGGAGGTTTCTCTTGACTTGAACAACTGAGGGGTTAATCATTTTAAGATCAGCTGGTCAGACAGCGGGTGTTTGGCTACAGAGGGTAATGAATACAAGGTATCCAGGCTGCTGAGAGCTCCCAGGATTAACAACAAGCCATTACCAGGCCATTGACTCATGTAAAAAGAACTGTAGGTCAGAAGATGACCCAGATGAAAGTTAAGACACAGAGTACAGTTTCTTAAATTATTTGTTCAGCAAACAGATTGAATAACTGTGGTTAGGCAAAGGATACAACCTTGATACATCTGATAATCCATTCCTGGTTTTAAACAGTACAATATTTCATTGCTCTTTTAAAAAAAACAAACAACACAATTTTCACATTACCAAAATGATGGTTCAGAAATTATTCCTCTTCTTAATGTTATCCATTGTTTATTTGATCTATGAAATTGAATACAATAAAACACATGTAAACATCTTTCTGGTGTTCCCTAGTTTTCAGGCAAGGTCTATATGATGGCAGCAAGGTTATGGTCCAGTCCATGTCCTCTTCTGGATCTGGCTGGATTATCTGGCAGTTCCCTGTCAATATACTAATGCAACAATTTAACAATTATCAACAGTGAAATTTTACTTGCATGTGATATTAGTGATATCATTTAATAATTTCCACATTTTACTGTATCACCACTCTTTGGAATGGACACAAATATGTTCCTCTTGCAATATGTTGGTCAGATAGCTATCTTACACACATTTTGGCACAGGTTAATGAGTACTTCCAGGAGCCTGGTGGCATAGGAGTTGCACATTGGGCTGCTAGCTGCCAGGTCAATGGTTAGACTCCTCCGGCTACCTGATAGGAGAAAGACAAGGTTTTCCACTTTCTTAAAAAGTTATAGTCTCAGAAACCCAGGGACAGGTGTGCCCTGTCTTTAGAGTCATTATAACTCTGAATTGATTCAATGGCAGGGAGTTTCTTTCTGGTTTACCTTCAGAAATCTTTGGTTTGTCATTATGACTTGATGGCAGTAAGAATGGAATAATAGAAAATGAGTATTCCAGTTTTTCATTAGCTGGTTGAAATATTTCTTTTTTCTGATGTTTTCTTTTTTTTATATCATTTTATTAGGGGCTCATACAACTCTCATCACA
>NW_022111373.1:26010058-26013990 GCF_000313985.2 Echinops telfairi
GGTACTCCATCAAGTTCTGGATCCTTGTTTTATACTAATTTCTTCAGTTTATCTTGGACTTCTCCCTTCAATATCATTAGTTCTTGGTTGAAAATTTTGGTATATGTAATTCGAGTACTCTTTCTAACTTCTTTTGATGCATCTGCATCAGTCATTTTCTCTTAGGATACTTCAATATTGCAACTCAAATCTTGATTTTTTTTCTTCAGTTCTTTCAGTTTGAGAGATGCACAAACTCCCTTCAGTATTCTACTTTTAGGTCTTTTAGCATTCTCTTAAAATACTGTTAGGTCTGTTCTCAAACTTCCCTTTGAAATTTTCTCTTCAGACTGCTTACTTTCTCATTTCTTCCACTTGCTTTAGCTACTTTACTTTCAAGATCACATTTCAGAGCCCCTCTGACATCCACTGCCCCCCCCCCTTTAGTTCCTGCGTTGCTTTGATCTTTTGATTTCTTCATTACAGTGTTCTTAAATTGAAAGGGCTCAATTTCTAAAATTCGGTTTCAATTTATAAGGTTTTCAAAGGCTAATACCCCAGAAGTGGAATTTCAGGGGCGAATTCCTCTATTCTTTCTTTTGAATGTGTTCTTAGTTTGAAAGTTCCACTGAAATTTGTTTACCATGAGTGACTCTGTTTGAAATATCAATGATATAGCCTTTAGTATCACAACAAAACAGAAGTCACCAAAGTCAACTGAGGAATGCAGGACACAATTATAGAAATATCATTTTTTTTAACAGAAAATTATCGACGTATGCACCACTCGTATGCCAGTTTGTTGTGCTGTGGTGCCTTGTGTGATGCTGGAAGCCATGCCACTGGGTTCTCAAATTCTAGCAGGGTCACACAAAATGAACAGGCTTCAGTGGAGCTCCCAGACTGAGAGCAGGCTATGAGGGAGGAATAGGGTGTCTTCTTTGAGAAATAGCGGCTGAAAACCTGATGCACATACTTGAGGCTTAAGGAATAGAAACCTAGTTTGTCAGGGATGGTGTCAAAGGAAGGCTCTTTAGGATGGAAGGTATTAGAAATATGACTGAAGATGAGTTTCCTTTTCAAAGTACAGTCAGTCATGGTGATGTGAATGAAGTAAAATATGTCAGAGCAAAGCCTTTGGGATCTTTACTTTCTGATGTACTACATCTCAAAATGAAAAGAAACAGCTGAAAAATCCATTTTTGATCAAAACTTGGAAAGTATGAAGTATGAATCGAGGAAAGTTGGAAGTCATAAGAAATGAACTGGAAACCATAAAGATCCATATGCCAGATGCTAGTGAGTTGAATTGGACTAGTATTGGCCCTTTTGAGATAGAAAAGCATATGGTCACTATGCAGATAATTATGACAAAATTAAGAGGAATAGAGTTACATTCATCATGAAAAAGGGCATGCCAAGGTCTATCTTCAAGTACAATATTGTCTGGGATAGGATTACATATATCCACATTTAAAAAATCCAATCATTACAACTGTTATTCAAAATTTATGCACAACCACCAGAAAGTAGTCATGAATAATTTGAAGAATTCAACCAACATCTTTTGTTAGAAATTGAACAAATATGCAATCAAGACATATTGATGATTATTGGCGATTGAAGTATAACTTTGGAAACAAAGAGGAAGGAGCATTAGTTACAAAATAGTGGTCCTGGTGATAGAAACAGAGCTGGAAAATTGATAATACAATGAATTTTTATAATACAATACAAACTAATAATACAATACATAATAAAGGCAATGGCTTGTTCAGGGCAAATACCAATTTTCAACAACAGAAATTGTGTAACTATACACATAGACTTTCCCTAACGGAATACACAAAAACCAAAATGGCTTCATCTCTGGGAAAAAACAATGGAGAAGCTCACTATCAGCAGCTAAAATCAGGCCAGGATCTGACTGAACAACAAACCAGTCGTTCACATCTAAGTTAAGATTGAAGCTGAAGAAAACTAAAACAAGTCTAAGAACACAAAAACATGCCAGTGACTCTCTCTGACCTGAATGTTGAGGTCAACATAGAAACAGATTTGCGCCGAGCACTAATTAACAAAGACCCGAAGAGCTACGGAAGAGCATCAGGAACATTGTTCATGAAAAGAACAAGAGGTCATTAAAAAGACAAGAACAAAGAAAAGATCAAAGTGCATGTCAGAAGACACTCAGAAATTTACTCTGAATTGTAGACTAGTTAAGGCAAACTAAAGAAATGATGAAGTCGAAGAGCTGAACAGAAAATTTCAAAGATTAGTTTGAGAAGATAATGTAAAATATTACAGTGAAATGTGCACAGTTCTAGAGTCAGGAAACCAAAAGAGAACAGACTCCAAATATCTTAAAATGAAGGAAATTAAGCAAAGAAAAACACCATATCATATTTCAAGATCAAAAGATTCTAAGAACAAAATATTGAATGATGCCTGAAGGATCATAAGATGATAGAAAGAATACACAGAATTGCTGTACTAGAAAAAAAGGGTCTGCATTAAATCTTTTCAAGAATTATCATAGGAGCAAAAATGAATGCTGCTCAAGGAATAAGCTCAAAATGCATGGAAAAGAGCCAAAAGCAATGCTTAAGGGACTGAGAGAGTAGCAATTGAAATGTTTCAACAGGTGAGGAAGCACTGGAAGCATTTAATCGTCTATGCCAAGAAAATTTGAAGAAACTTGATGGCTAACTGAACAGAAGAGATCCATATTTATACTCATTCCAATGAAAGGTAATGAATAGGGTATTCAAATTATAGATCAATATCAATAATATCACATTCAAGTAATATTTTGCTGAAGATCATCCAACAACAGTTGCATTGGTGCATTGACAGGGAGCGGCCAGAGGTTTGGGCTGGGTTCAGAAGAGGGCTTGGAAAAAGCAATATCATCCCTGATGTAAGATGCATCATAGATAAAAGCAGAGAATACCAGAAAGGTGTTTGCTTTTGCTTTATTGACTATGCCAAGGCATTGGCTAGTGTGGATCATAGCAAACTACAGCCTTGAGAAGAATGGGAATTCCAGAGCACTTCTCTGTGTTTACGCAGCCCCTGTTTGTAGATCAAGCAGCAGCAGTGTGAACAGAGCAAGGAAATACTGCATGATTTAAAACCCGAAAATGTGTTGCTCAGGATTGTATCCACTCTCCATACTTATTGTGTAAGTATGCCGAGCACATAGTCTGATAATCTGGAATACATGAAGAAGAATGTGACATCACGATTGGAGGAAACTGATTCACAACCAGGCATGTGTGGTTGACACATTGCTTGCTGTAAGTGAGGAAGACTTGAAGCACGTGCTGATGAAGATCAAATATTGCAACTTTCAATACGGATTACAACCTGATGTAAAGACGACCAAAATACTCACAAATGGACCAACAGGTAATATGATAATAGATGAAGAAAATGTTGAATTTGTTAAATATTTTGTTTTGCTTGGATCCACAATCAATGTCCATCGAAGCAGCAATCAAAAGATGCATTGCAGCAGGTAAATCTAATGTACAAGTCCTCTTTAGAGTGTTGAAAAGCCAGGAGGTTACTTTGAGGACTAAGGTTCGCGTGATTCATGTCATGATATTTTCCATTGCCTCACATGCCTGTGAACTTTGGAAATTGGATTTGTAAAACCATAAAAGAATCAGCCTGTGTCAACAGTGCTAATGAAGAGTGCTAAATGTACCCTGGACTCAAAAGAACAAACAGACCTGCCCTTGAAAAAGCATGGCCAGAATTCTCCTTAGATCTGGGATCGTCACTCTTCTTCTCGGATACTTTGAATATGTCAAGAGAGATCAGTCCCTGTCGCAAAGACATCATGCTTAGGACAGTAGAAGGACAGTGAGAAAGGAAGGTTCTCAACAAGATGGATTGACAGGCTGGCTGCAACGATGATCTCATGCATCTCAATAATGGTGAGGATG
>NW_022111373.1:26014090-26026108 GCF_000313985.2 Echinops telfairi
AGTAGAAGGACAGTGAGAAAGGAAGGTTCTCAACAAGATGGATTGACAGGCTGGCTGCAACGATGATCTCATGCATCTCAATAATGGTGAGGATGGGTCAGGACTGCCCCAGGTTTCCTCCTGCTGTGCTTAAGGTCATTAGGGGTGGGAACTGGCTAAGTGGCATCTAACAACAAAAACAACACCAAGTTGGGAAGCTCTTTTTTCTTGTCATATTCTTCGTCTAGGTATGTATATTTCTAAAGGTGGCAGGCACTTCCATCCCTCTAACTATTCCACTGTAAATTATGTACTCGTTTCAAAGCCATACATTCTTGATTTATACCACATTCACCCTATTAAAATAGCAATTATGGCTACTTTGAGTCATTCATATTGTGTTCCCTATAAATATTCTTTGTTTTGGGAAACAAAAATAATACTGAAGAAGGAAGATTGGGGCTTTATGATGGGTGGTATACACTTTTCTGTCACTTGTTGCCTTCCAAGTATAAATAGATACACTGTCATGACGGAAACAAAATCTTCCTTAGAACAACTTTACTGGCTTTTTCTCACCCATGCAGTTTCATTTTTAAAAGAAACTCTTTTTTTTTAAATCATTTTATTAGGGGCTCATACAACTCATCACAATCCATACACACATCAATTGTGTGAAGCGCATTTGTACATTCATTGCCCTCATCATTCTCAAAACATTTCCTCTCTACTTAAGCCCCCCGGCATTAGGTCCTCATTTTTCCCCTCCCTCCCCGCTCCCCACTCCCTCATGAGCCCTTGATAGTTTATAAATTGTTATTTTGTCATATCTTGCCCTGTCCGACGTCTCCCTTCACCCATTTCACCCACTTTTTGGTTGTCTGTCCCCCAGGGAGGAGGTCACATATAGTTCCTTGTAATTGGTTCCCTCTTTCCTACCCATGCTCCCTTTACCCTCCCAGTATCGCCACTCACACCACTGGTCCTGTAGGGCTCATCCGCCCTGGATTCCCTGTATTTTCAGTTCCTATCTGTACCAGTGTACCTCCTCTGGTCTAGCCAGAATTGCAAGGTTGAATTCGAGTCATGGTAGTGGGAGCGGGGAGGAAACATTTAGGAACTAGAGGAAAAAAGAAAAAAAAAGAAACTCTTTAAAGCAAGCTGATTACCCTTTGTTTTTCAAGAAAAAAACTATCAAGATTATCCCGTCACAATCCCCCCCAACAGTTCACCTAATGTCTGAGCTTGCCTCTCTGCTTTGAATGTCAGAGATCTATAGGTCATGTTAGATGCTATTGTTGTTTGTCAGGCAGGACCTTTTTATTGAAAGGCACCCAAGGCATCAGGTACATTTAATGAGAGTAAAATAAATGTATTAATTAAAGGACATGTCTCAGCCATCCACTATTTTCAGAAACATGTCTACACATGTTTTGTTTGAAAGAAGCTTCTTCCTGTATAGTCTATTCTGACATATGTTTCATGTGTGCCAGAGAATAATACATATTGTGTTCTCATTGGAAGGAGCGTCATCTGCACGTCTGGGAGGTAAGATTGATTGATTGTGTTGTTTCGTTTCTTTTGTCTTTCACTGAAACTGGGCATTTTAGTTACCTACTATAATAGTGGGGCTGTATATTTCCTTTTTTAATTATTAATTATATTAAATGTTGATTTATGTATTTTCACACTCACTGACACATAGAAATTTATTATGGCTATGTCTTCTTGTTTATATAATGATTAAAGAGTTCTTGACTTAGAATTTATTTTAATGAAAACTAATATTATCACTTCTGCTCTGTTTCATTGCTATTTGTTTCATATAAATTATCCCATCCTTTGATTTTTAGCCTATTTGTGTATTTATGTTTACAATATTTCTCTTATAGACAGCATACTAATGGATCATGTTTTCATATGCATTCTACTACTATCTGTCTCTTGACTGGTTCATGTAGTCAATTACTACTCAGTATAAGTACCCATTGGTATACATTTATACCCTCTATTTGCTGTTTTTATTTTTGTTTTTCCTCTGTGGTGCTGCTGGTTTCTTTATTTCATATTTTTTTCCATGCTGACTTCATTTTGTTTATATATTTTTTCTAATTTCTTTATTGTTGTTGTGTCTGTGTCTACAGAACTTTATGACTTTCTTCTTTTTTGTTTTAGTGAGAGGGCTTGCTAATTTTTTCTGATTACCCTATAACATAATTATCTTTTCAAAATCACAAGATTGCATTCTATGTTGATACTGTTCTTGCTTGGTGCCCTTGAGTCAGTCCCAGCCCACTGTGACCCTGTGCACAACAGAGTGAAACACCGTGCAGTTCTGCAATTGTTTTTATACTAACACCCATTGATAGAGCTATTGCATCAACCCATCTCATGGAAAGCCTCTCTTTCACTGCCCCAAACAGATGTCCTTCTCCAGGGACTGGTATTTCCTGACATATGTTCAAAGAATGTAAGACCAAGACTAGCCATCCTTTCCTCTAAGGCACATTCTGGCCTTATTTGTTCCAAGACAGATCTGTTTGTCCTTTCAACAGTCAATGGTGCATTCAATATTCTTCTGCAACACCCCAATTCAAATATGTCAATTCTATCATGGTCTTCCTTATTCAAAGTCCAACTTGCCTGTATCCACATGCCTGTGATGCAAGGGAGAGTACCATGACCTGGGTCAAGCACACCTTAGCCCTCAAACTAACATCTTTGCTCTTTACTGCTCCAAAGAGGACTTCAGCAGTACATTTGCCAAATGCAATATGGCTTTTGATCTCCTGATACTGCTTCTATCAGCACTGATTGAAGATCTGAGCAAGACAAAATCTTTGACAACTTCAAACTTTTCTTCAAATATGATGTTATCTATTGTTCTACTTGTGAGGATTTTGGTCTTCTTTACATTCAGTTGTAATCCATACTGAAGGTTGCAATCCTTGATATTCACAAGCAAGTGCTGCAATTCTTCCTCACATTCAACAAGTAAAGTTGTGTCATCTGCATACCACAGGTCGTTAATAAGCCTTCCTCACAGCCTGATTCCATAATTGTGTTCATACAATCCCACTTCACTGATGGTTTTTCCTCAGCACAGAGATTAAACAAGTATAGTGAGAGGATACAACCCTAAATCCCAACTTTGCTCATTTTAAACCATTCAGTACTCCCTTCTTCTGTCACACAACTGCCTCTCCATCCAAGTACTCATTCTGAATGAGTGCAATGAAGTGTATTGGAATCCTCATTGTTTGTTCTCAAGAATATCCACAGTTTACTAGGATCCACACAGTCAAATATCTTTGAGTAGTAAGTGAAGCCCAAGTAAATATGCTTCTGGTATTCTGTGCATTAAACCAAGTCCCATCTGATCTCAGCCATGATATCCCTGTTCCTCTTCTGAATCAGGGCTGAACTTCGGGCAGTTCCCTGTCAATGTACTTCTGCAACCATTAGAAAGACAAAGACAAAATATTACTTACATGTGCGATCAATGATATCGTTCTGTAGTCTGAGCATTCAGTTGGGTCACCTTTCATTGGAATGGCCACAAATATGAATCTCTTCCCACTAGTTGGTCAAATAGCTGTCTTCAAATTTTCATGGCATAGATGAATGAGAACTTCCAGTACTTCTTCAGCTTGTTGAAACAGTCTAACGGGCATTCAGTCAAATCCTGGAGTCCTATTTTTCATTCATGCATTCTGTGCAGTTTGAACGTCTTCCTTCAGCACCATTGACTCTTCCACATACGCTACCTCTTGAAATAATGGGATGTCAACTAGTTCTTTTTGGTAAAGTGACTCTATTCGTTCATCTTCTCTTGATGCTCTGCATCATTCACTATTTTGTCTGTAGAATCTTTCAATATTACAACTTGAAGCTCAATTCTTTTTTAGGTCTTTCAGTTTCAAATATGCTGAGTGTGGTCTTCCCCTTTGGCTTCCTAATTCCAAATTCTCGCATATTTTGTTATAATAGTTGGCTCTGTCTTCTAGAGCTGTGCTTTGAAATTTTCTATTCAGCTCCTTGACCCCGTCCTTTGTTCCGTTTACTTCAGCTACTCTATGATTGAGAGCAAGCTGCAGAGTCTCTTCTGACATCACTTTGATCTTTGTTTTCTTTCCTATCTTTTAAATGACCTTTGCTCTCTTCATGAATGATGGTCTTGATGTCCTCTCACAGCTCATCAAATCTTTCCTTATTAGTGTTTAATGGGCCAAATTTGCTCTTGAAATGTTCTCAAAGTTCATTTGGGATAGACTCAAGGTCATATTTTGATTCTTGTGGACATGTTTGAGTTGTCTTTTGCTTTATCCTGAACTTGCTTAAATATGAGCAATCAATCATCTCTTCCAGTCGGCCACTGCCCTGGCTTTCACTGTGTGTATTGAGTTTCTCGATGATCTCTTCCCACGATTGAGTTCTGTGCATTCCATCTGGGAAAGTCCCCAGCTGTAGTTGCCTTTTGTGTTTTTGAAAAAAGGTATTTGCTGTGAACAAATCATCGGTTTTGTAAAATTCTATCATCTTAGCTCCAGATCATTTCCATAACTAAGTCTATATTTCCTCTTACTGTTCCTTCCTGTTTTGTTTCAATTTTGCATTCCAATCACAAAGAACTATCCATGCATCTTGATTACACATTTGATTAATTTCCTAATGAAGTCTTTGGTAGAATTCTTCAATTTCTTTATCCCTATCTCTTATGACTGATGTATAAACTTAAATAATAGCTTAATTGGTTGGAGTTCCTTGAAGGGAGATAGATTTAGTCCTATCACAAACTGCACTTTATTTCATGGTGGATTTAGCAAGACCCATTCTGACAATGAAATCCACAGACTTATTGATTGTGTTACCCTAGGCATAGCAAATAATATAATTTTCTGTTTCAAACTGGTCAATACTAGTCCATTTCAGTTCACTAATGCCTAGGACTTTATTATTCCTTTTGTTCCATTTAATTTTGACCATTTCCAATTTTTCTAAATTCATGCTCCTCACTTTCCAAGTTCTGATCATTACAAGATTTTTGCAGCCATTTATATTTACCCGAGTCAGCAAATGAAGACACTGAGCATGCCACTCCCACAGGCTTTACCTAACTCATACCACTATCAAGTCCAGGAAATCAGCTCCTCTTCAGGCACTTTCTGAGTGGTCTTGAACCTCAAGGTCCCATCTTGGGCTGTGTCTCTGACAATGTTCGTCTCTCTTTGTTTAGAATTTCAGTATTTGATAATGGTTCGAAGCTATGCATATGATTTTCAGGACTTTCCTCCTCTGACAAGGGGAAGCTAGTCTTTCTTTGTTGTCTGTTCTTAGACCTAGAGCTCTACAGAAGCACAATTGACTTTTCGGAAGACTCTGTTGGCATTTGAAGTACCAGTGATATCGTTTCCAGCATCACAGCAACACAGCAGCCACCACATAACAAAGTGAAAGACAGGTAGTGGGCTAACTTGATAGCATCTTGAATTGTTCGAGTGTAAATTATATAACTGTACCATCTATGTTCTCTCTTTGCTCTCTTTGATGTGTAGCTCTCATAGATTTCAACTTGACAACACTTATTTCCCACACGTAGTCTTGCATGTTTATTTTCTTATTGGGAAAGGTGTCATGTTTCTAAATTAGAAGACAGCATTAAAGGAAGACTATCAGTGAGATGGTCTGACACCGTCGCTGCAACAATGGGCTTAACGAGAACATGTGCGAAGATGGTGCAGGACTTGCAGTGTTCCCTTCTGTTGTCCAACGGTCTTCATGAGTCAGAACCAATTCAATGGCAGCGAAGAAGAAAAACTTATCTGTGTTGACTTCTGGATGATATATGTTGTGTCTTAAACTAAAATTATTGTCTATCATTTTACTCTGGCTAAAGAACAACTTCGTGGGTTTCTTGTAAAATTGGTCTCCTCCTAATTTTATCATTGTATTTGAGGAACAATTTTGCCATATGTCTAATTCTAGATGTACACTGGTTGGCAATTTCTTTTAGGGTTTTATATATGGCACACTATTACCCACTTATACTGCTTCTGTTGAGAAATCAGAACTTAAACTTGCTGGTTTACCTGTGCTGGTGACTTTTCATTTTTCCGAGCTGCTTTCAGGATTCTTTCCATATTTGTTTGGAAAGCTCGAGTACAATGTGGTGGGTGACTTTGGGGAACATGCAGGGGCAGTGTCTATCTTTTGGCAGTTTATCAAGCTTCTAAATGCATATCTTCTCAACTTTCATGATAGTTGTTTTCCCCAATATTTATTTGACAATTTTCTTTGCGCTTTCTTAAAAATTATAGTATTTCTTCCTGCTCCCATATTCTGATCACAAATCATAATTTCACCTTGATGGTGTTCACTGTAAGTTAGGCATTTTCTATTTTCTTTTTGCCATTCATTGTTTCTGGTTTTCTTCTAATGAATCACTATTAAAAGTTTTTCTTCAAATTTGTAAAGTCTGTCTTCCATGGATTCAGTTCTCTGTCTTTTCTGCAGAAACATCTTACCTATTTTTGAAAGTTTTGTAATAAACTTTTGCATTTATATTTTGTTTTCATGACTTTGAATGTTTCCCTTTTTTCTTTACCTTGTTGATGAACTGTTTTTCTGAATTCTAGAAATTTGTTTGCCCTTTCTGTGCCTTTGTGTATTACTCACTCAGTCTCATCGTTGGTTTCCTTGATCTCTTTCTCAAACTCCTGAAAGGACCTAAGTATAACTCTTTCACTTTGTGATCAGGTAGTTGTAATAAAATTTCTACTTCTGACTGATTTTCTGCCTCTCTATTTTAGTCACCATTTTATGTGACTTTGTCCTGTGTCTTGGTACATTTTGAAGTTATTTATGGTCTCTGAGACATTACAGTGCTAATATAATAATTTGTTGATTACATGTTGGTTTGTTTCACCCTGTTCCTTTAGTTGTTATTTTATTTCCAGTTTATTGGTTTTACTGTGTTGTCTTAATACACAGGCAATTGGTTGAGTGTGCTAATCAGGTTGCTAGTTTTGAAACGCTGAGGCACTCATTACACTGACTTAATTAATATTCTATAATTTATCCCTAGGTTCTAATATCCATTGCCTATGCAGAACTCACAGTCAAAATTCATGAGTACAGAATTTATTAAGGATATTAACAAGTTGTAATGCTAGTCGGAAGTGCTCAGGGTTGATCTGCTTATCAGGACATGTTACAAACTTCTGTCAAGTCAGCTAGTAAATTCCCAGCTACCATACCACTTTGCTATTAGCTTCAACTCAAAGGCCTCTCGCTTCAGTTCCATGATTCAGCTCCCTGAATTAAGTTCTCAGGTGCACTCCACTCCACTAAGGCTCAGGCCAAAGGCACTCAGTTCCATTTCTGTGGGTCAGCAAGTCTAACTCCACAATTAAGTGTCCAGAGGTCTGAAAACCAGCCTCCTGCACAAAAGTGCTGTGCTGGATGTGCTCCATGCGTTGGGCCTGCCATCATTCTGCTCCATGCTCACACGCCTGGATTTGCTGTGGCTTTTCTGAGGCTTTAGTCCTCAAACGGATCCAGGAGTTTCAGTGTACAGGGATCTTAGGTTTAGAGATTATGCTCCACTCTGGACTCTTGCTGTTAATGAGATCCCTCCTGCTGACTCTCAGAAGGTTCATTTTATACAGAGAAGGCTAATCCTCCAAGGAATCCTGTCAAACATTACTTACAGAGGAGTCCCATCCACCTTAGTAATGGGTCCATACAGGGAATGGTCATTTGGTGGGAAATAGAGACGTTAGAGAGAAGAGTTTTAGTAAATAATACTTCTCCCACATTCATCATCTGTGTATGAGGTATTTGGCAATAATTGGGGTTTTGAGCTTAACTCACTAATTGCTGGCTGTGTAGAGTATGTGCTAGAGAACAGACAATGTAGGTGTTGGAGTGCCACGTGCTATAGATCATTGTGGCATTTGCCCACTTGAGTGGGGTGGCAAGTGTCACGGATAGGCCTGGGTAAGATTTTCCTGACTGATGCGAGGGAAAAAAGGAAAGATTTGACCAACTTCAGGGTTGTGGGGCATACTTCTGGTCATTAAGAAATGTACAGAGTAGAAAACAATGAGATCACACTTCTCTAGACACTGATTGCCACTGTGGCCACCAGGGCAGTCCTGGGCAAATAGCTGGCTGTCAGGTTCCTACCATGATCAGAATGCTACTTGCAATAATTCAACAAAATAACCACACTGTGACTGACCCATTGGCAATTCAGTTCTCCAATATTCCTTCTTCACTGTTTTCATGTAACCTCTTCTGCTAATCTGCATTTCCTCTTCTTCTTTGTCCTTTCTCTTTAAAGCACTGAATTCCAGGATGGCCAGTTGAATGGATTTCATCTGGTTTCTTGTGTCTTTGTTGTAGACAGTCTAGATAGGATATATGCTTAGTATAGTATCGTGGTCCCGTCTCTTCATACAATTTCTAAAAAAGGACTTAAAAAATCTAACAACCCAATTCTATGGCTATGGAGTCATTTCCAACTCCTAATGAGCATATTATCGTTTCTGGAATGTAAATCTTCATGAAAACAGACAGTCCAATCTTTCTCACACATAGGTGGTCATGGATTGGAACTTCCAACTTTGTAGTTTGTAGCACAATGCCTTGTAGTTAACCCACAGGGCCACAAGGGCTCCTTTGAGCCTGATAGATTGTTGTGAAGGGTTCACATGCTCTTAGCAAATGAAGCACATAGTTGTAAGCATTAAAAAATAAGATGTAATTCCTATCCTTAAAAATTTCAAAACACAAGATGAATCAAATAAGGAAATGCTTAACTAAATTGTAAATAACTAGAAACATGGTAAGGTTTGAGAGTGCATAGTAGATTTAATTAAGTATGCTACTTGCTAAAATAATACTTGAATTGTATTTTAAAGGAGAAGAATTCTTTTCTAGAAGCCAAAGAGAATGTTAGAATATAGAGAGAAAGGAACAGAGTCATGGGCGGATGAGTGAGGATTTTTTTAACTTTTCAAAACTAGTTTTATTGGCATATATAAGTTCGCATACCATACAATTTAATAGTTCAATTGTTTTCAGGTATTGGACGGCTAAACACAATTTGTCAGGAGTATTTTCTTCCTTCTCATACTCATTGTTGTTAATTCTCCATCTCTCCCCAACTGAAGACATCATATTGAAAACTATTTGGGATAGTATTCCATCGACTTAAGTGATAAAGGAAGCCACTGTATGTTTTAGAGTTTATTCAGAGTGCAGATTTAGCAAACAATGAGACTCAAGAAACTAGGACACTAATTTGCTATATTATTATGCAAAACATGTGTAAATAAACACAGGGAAACAGGAAGAGATGTTTATAGTCTGATTGCCACTGTAAATACTCTCTAAACTTCAGGCTAACTTTGTGTAAGCAACTTTAACTATTCAGGGTGCCTAGAAAATAATCAAAGCAAACAGCAGATTTAATATTAGAGCCAAATTGTAAAGATGTCCGTTAAACTGTTTGGATTATAGACTGTCCAATGAAAACGTATGTACAAAATAGTGTCCTCAGACACAATCTGAACTTTTCATTCAGAATATAATACCACTAAAGCTTTGTTGAAGACAGCAGCCTGGGGTTTGAAACCTGAAACAAAGGCAGTGGGAGGAAATGCAAGTTTCGGCAGTCCTGAGCAACCGAATGAATTCACCCAAATTTTGTTTATAAAGGCCAATTGTATGATTTAATATACATGTATAGCTTTGCAAAGGGTTATGGAAAATAATAATGTCAGTTGTTCTGTTAGATGAGTTAAGAAAGCAGCCAACTATTTTTTAAAAAGCCAGAAATTAGCTTGATTGTACAATACATTGGAAAATGTAGTTGTTTCCATCCCAAAGAAATGGAAGACGTGTTTGGGTAGATGAAATAGTAAGGCTGATTAATTGACATGCACACCGGCCTTCTTAGCTGACTCATCCAACCGAAAGGTGGAGCAGCTTGACATTCCAAACATGAATTTTTTTTTTTTTGATAGCCATGAATCTTATCATTAACAGAGATAGAGGGTGGGGAGAAGATAGGGAGAGATGTTTGTAGACTTGTTGCCACTGGGTAAGGATCCCCAAGCCTCAGCCTAGTTTTGATTAAGTAAGCTTTTCAGAGGAAATACGGGGAATGTAAGGCTTTCACCAGACAAAGATATTTAAATCATTGATTTTAAAAGAATTACTAAATATTTTTCTTTGATAAAAGTAGTCTGGTGGTATTGTCAGGTATTGGGTGGCTAAACACAAATTCAGTGGTTCAAACCCACCAGCTTTTCCTCTGAGGAAAGATGAGACTATTGGCTCGCAGTACAGATTACATCTTGATGGCGATAGTGGTTATATGTTCGGCTTCTAACTAAAAGATCAGCTATTCGAACCCATCCTGCGGGAGAAAGAACAGGCTTTCTGCACCCATAAACCGTTACCATCTTATAAAACCACAGGGGCAATTGTACCCTATAGGGTCACTGTAAGTTGGAGAAGGCCATCTTACTTGATAAATTAAGGGGCAAGGAAAAACCGGAAGGCCTTTGACAAGATAGATCGACAATGTGGCTGCAACACAGGTCTCAAACCGAAGAACAACGGTCAGGATGGTGTAGGGCCCAGTGGTACTTAGTTCTGTTGTACTTAGCGTCATTATCAGTCAGACCCAAAACAAACCCTAAATTGGTTAAAATAGTTAGAATGGACTCAATAACAATGGGATTGGTTTGGAGTTTTCTTTAACTTTAAAGAAGTGCTATTAGAAACCATTTGAGATAAAGTGAATTGTTGTTATTGTTAGATGTCATCAAGTCCACGCCAACCAATAAGGACCATGTTGACAAAAGAACCAAACACTGCCAGGTCCTGTGCCATCTTCTCAGTTCTTCTCAGGAGACTGAGCTTATTGATGCAGCTACTGTGTCCATCCAGCCCCACAAAGGCCTTTCTCTTTCTCATCGGTCCTCCACTTTACCAAACCTAATGTCCTTTCCCAGGGTCTGGTCTCTCCTGATTATATGTCCAAAGTGTGTAAGATGACGTCTTGCTATTCTTGCCTCTAAGTAGCACTCTGACCTTACTTCTTCCAAAAGAGATCTTGTTTGTTCTTCCAGCAGTCCATAGTACTTGCAATATTCTTCACCAGCACCACAATTCAAAGACATCTATTCTTCTATGGTCTTCTTTATCGAAAGTCCAACTTTCACATGCATATATGATGCAATGGAGAAAACCAGGGGTCTGGTACAACTTAGTCCTCAACATAATGTCCTTGCTCTTCAATATTCTAAAGAGGTTGTCGGCAGTAGATTTACCTAATGCAATATGTCTTTTTAGCTCATGATTGCTGCTTTCATGGGCATTGATTGCGGAACAAATATGACAACTTCAACTTTTCTCCATTTTTCATAATGTTATCTTTTGTTCCAGTTTTGATGATTTTGGTCTTCTTTGCATTGAGTTATAATCCATAATATAATTGCATTGGATTATATATAACAATCTTCACCAGCAAGTGCTCCGCGTCCTCTTTACTGTCAGCAAGCAAGGTTGTGTCATCTGCATTCTTCAGCTTGTTAATAAGCCTCCCTGCAATCCTGATGCCACACTCTTCCATCTTCGCTGATGAGTTGCTCAGCAAACAGATTGAACATGCACAGAAGCCTGACACACACCTTTCCTGATTCCAAACCCTGTAGCATTCCCTTGTTTTCTTCCCACACCTGCTTCTTGATCCATGTACAAATTCCTCATGAGCCTAAAGAAGTGCTCCAGAATTCCCATTCTTCTCAAAGTTTTCTCACAGTTTCCCATAGTTTATGATGCCCCATGCAGGTGAATGCCTTTGCATAGTCAATGCAACACAAGTCATCATCTCTCTGCTATTCTGTGATTTGAGTCAACATACACCTGACATCAGCAATGATTTTCCCTGTTCCATGTGTCTCTTCTGAATTCATCCTGAACTTCTAGAAGCTCCTGGTCAAGGTACTGCTGCAACTGTTGTTG
>NW_022111373.1:26027038-26031468 GCF_000313985.2 Echinops telfairi
CATGTTTTCACCTGATAGAGTAATATACATTTTCAAAGGTATTATTCCCAAACTCATAGTCATCATGTCTATTTTGACTCATAATAGCCCTCATAACCCTGATGAGGCAAATTAGGACAGTTGCACAGCTTTTCAATGATTGGCAGGTCTAAATCATCAAGCCCTCCGTAGGTAAAGATGTGACAGGCTACTTCCAGGGAGAATACCGTCCAGGAAACCCTCTGTGGCAGTTCTACTCTGTCTCGTAGTACCATTGCAAGTTGAACTTCATTGAATGGCAATGGGTTTGTTCTGCTTTGTTTAATCCTTATAGAAATAAATGGTCACATTGTTCTCCCAGGGATAAGTTATAACCACTAAACTTTCAGGACCCAGAGTGCTTAATCAATGTGTCAGCTGGGTTACTCAATATTATCATAGAAAATGTAATCTATTTTCACCTATGTACATTATACAGCTCATGAGAAAGCATTTCTTTTGAGTGTGATATCATCTAAAATGTTAATACATGAATTTGAGAGACACGGGGCATTGCAGAAATTCAAATTTTCCCCATTTGAATTATAAAGACACTTTATTTTATTTCCTTATCAGAGTGTCATTGCCCCATTGTTCTAAATTTATGTCCAAAATATTTACTTAGTTATTGTGGTGATAATTTCTTTGAGGAGAATTAATAACAATCTAACCCTAAGGAGTGGGAGATTAAAGATATTTCAAATGTCTGACTTTTCCAAGTTGTTATACAGTTTAATTCCCCCCCAAATCCTCCCCTTAGTATATTCCCTCACATCTCTGGCTTATGCAATTCACTGCAAAGGCTCACGGAAACTCATGGAACTTTAAGGAACTGTCTCCTATGATTCTGGGTGTTGTTAACTTACAAATCTGCATGCTAGGCAGAAGCAGGACAGATGCAGGTCCCAGAACCAGAATCAAAATATGTCTACAATTCAAAGCAGGTGTTCCTTTTTCTACAAATGTCCAGTCAGGAAGTGGAGGTCACCGAAGGGAAGGCTTTGATGAAGGCATGGTTTTTAAACATCAGCAGATCATGCTGCCAGGCAACTGAAATCACTCCACCTAGTAGAATACAGACCAGGGATGCAACCCACCTTAATCTTGTTATACAGAAATACCCTGCAAATGGGATTCTAACCATAGTGGAAAATGCAAAAAACACAAAACGTCCCACCATTGAATGGATGCTGACTCATAGGGACGCATTGACAAGGTAGAACTGCCTTTGTGGGTTTCCAAGACCGTAACTAATTTTTTTAACAGTTTTATTGGCATGTAATTCACATATCATTTAATTCAATGGCTCAGTCACATCGAGAAGATTGTACAACCATCACCACAATCAACTTTAGAATATTTTCTTTATTGTTATACTCATCATTATTAGTTCCCCATTTCCCCATGTTATAGATTTATCAATACTGGATTTCATATATGGAAAAATATTTTAATTTAATAACAATAACAAAGTAAAACATATTTAAAATTTTGGTATAACTAAATCAGAAAATATTAATATGTAGAAAAATTTAAAATGCATCATAAGGGAGATGACATGATGAAGTGTTAACTTTTTACCTAACAGCATCTAAAATAATCCACTTTCCTGTGCATTCTACATAATAACAAGATTTTTCTCATCCTTATTCTGTAGTCAGTGGGAATTTGCCAGAAGCTCAATCCATGTGTATTTTTTCCCCTTAGCGTAAAAAACAAAAAACAAAATCTAAACAACTATAAAATGGGTCAAAAGGGAAATCAAATGATATTCCACTTTAACAGAACTACATCTTCCCAACTTTATTTTACTATGCTATCTGCCTGGTAACAAAGCGATTCACATCCTCAATTATGACTAGAGAGGATTCACCAGTGGCTCATTCCATTCGTGAACACTGCAAATGAATTCTGGGTGTCCACTGTCATCCATAGCCTTCTGGAAACCAGGTCTCCACATTTTACGCTCTGATAGCATTCCCATGTTTGAGTTTGGATTTTATTGTTTATAGTCCTTGGATCTCACAGGTTTGTGTGCTGTTTCCATGTGGGCTTAGTTGTTGCCTCACTTAGGTGACTACTTGTTTGTAGATAGGCCTTTAAGAACCCAGAAGCTATTCCTTCCGATAGTCCAGCACACTTTGCTGTAACACCACACTTAGCTGTAACATCCTTATCTTCAGTATTCTATTCATGAAGGTGAGCATCAAACAGGGCCATGTTATAAGAATCAATTGATCTTAGATTGGGGCTAGAATTGAATGCAAACCCCAAATCCCTTCATATGTCTATGGTTATATGTTTCTTGTTCACCTTAGACACATCACTGCCATTTTATGTTAGAAAACATTATTAATCATATTATGCCTCCTGAGGCATAATGTGATTCTATTGATAGGGTAATTAATATGAAACATTGTTGAGAAAAGGAAAATTATATGCGTATAGGCCAGTTATGAACCACAATACACGGATTGCTGACTGGGTGAGACTGTGAGTCTTCACAGGAATAGGAAGCCCCATCCTTCTCCCAAGGAGGGCCTGATGGATTCTAACTGCCAACTCTGTGGTTAGCAGTGCAAAGCATAACCCACAGCATCACGCTGACTACGGCTTAGAATGTACATGGACAAAATATTTAAGGTGTCAGTAAATTCAGCTAATAATATAGTGAAGTCTAGAGGATGTCTTACTTTGTAAAATGTCTATAATTTTAAGAAAAAGACTAATAGGTCTCATTCTCATACTTCAACAGTGTGGGAGTAAATCCTAGATAAACAAATGACCTCCTTAGCTGTGACTTACAACAGTCACCATCAGCTATTTTATAGTAATTGAATTCTAATGACTAATAGAGAAACAGAAACAGCTGGTTCACATTTATTACATTCAATATTTAAGGACAAAGGACAGTAAAATCCTTTAGGCACTCAGACCTAACTGTGTTTAGATGCATTCGAATCAGACCCAACTCACAGAGACCCTGTATACAAAAGAAGGAAACATTGCCCGGTCCTGCTCAATCCACACAGATGTTCTTATGCTCCTGGCCAGTTTGCAGCCCCTGTGTCCATCCATCTTGCAGAAGGACTTCCTCATTTTCACCATGCATCTATCATCCTAAGCATGGTATCTGTCTTCAGGGACAAGTAGCTCTTAATAACATGTCCACAGCACATGAGACGAAGTTTCTTGCCTCTAAAGGGCATTCTAGCAGTACTTCATGGAAGACAGATCTGTTTGTTCATTTGTCCGTGCGTGGCACTTGCACTATTCTTCACCAGCACCATCTTTCAGAAGCACTGCTTCTCCTGCAGCCGCCCTTATTCAGTGTTCACCTTGCACATGCAAACGAAAACACCAAGACCTGGGTCAAGGTAGCCTTAGGCCTCAAAGTAACATCCTTGCTTTTCAATACTTCAAGAAGGTCTGTGTAGCAGATTCATCTAATGAAATGTCTTATTTAATCACTTAAATGCTGCTTCCATGAACATTGATTGTGAATCCAAATAAGATGAAGTCCTCGACAATTTTAAACTTTTCTCTATGTATCATGCTAAGTTAGTGTGGTAGAGACTTGGAGTTGTATCAGGAGGACTGCCTTACTGATAGTTTAGAAAGGAGCTTGAGCAAAAGAAGTATTCAAAGTTAAGTGTAGACTTTCACTTAAGAAACAAGGTCTGTAGCAACGCCATGCTCTTCAATGGCATGGCACAAGAGAGACGTATATTTGGAGGATGAAATAAAAAAGCTAATTTTGGAATTTTCAGTTTGAGTTGCTCATTAGGAATCCATTCATTAGCGATAAAGAGTAGTTAATTAACCACATATACATGAAAATCAGGAGAGAGGTTGGATTTAGACACACAGATTTAGTACCATTGGCTGATTATGATATTTAAGCAAAGGGGGAATCAAATTAAATCAACTATGAATGAGTATAAATATAGGAAAAATGATAAGCACAGTACTTATAGCAGGTGCGTGTCAACTAATAGTATTTTGGAAGAAAAGGGATTCATTCATGAATGAGAGAAGAAGACTAGGAAAGAATAGAAAAATTTGCAGATTAATACACACAAAACAATAGACATACTATACATATGAGGAAAATTGATATAAAGTTAATATATTAGCATCAATCATGATCATCAGCATGTTTATTTTATGGCTATTAAAGATTGTTATTGTTTTACTTTTCACTTTAAATAGGCAAATTACATAACATAGTTATACAAACAAAAATGACAAAGTTAAGTATGTTTTTCATTCTTTCAATTATTTAATAAATAGAAAATTAACATGTCTCCATACCCCATTATATTATTCATCTATGGTTAAAAATTATTTTGTTTAACTGAAAACATCTATAACATGTGAAATTGTGGTGAAACTATAAAAACTGAACACAG
>NW_022111373.1:26037061-26038170 GCF_000313985.2 Echinops telfairi
GAAAATCCAGTGCTCAAAGAATATGCTCTTTGTACCTGGGTGGTATGTATGACTCTATAGCAGAATTTATTATTCTGATCTGTTCTGCAGAGATACAGAGACAATGAGAAAATAGTGTATTAACTATATTAGCATCTCACTAGCTATCTGTTAGAGTCTCCTAACAATAACAAATATGAAATTAAATACACATATTCAATATTCCAGTTTCCTATCAGTTTGCTTTATCATTTAATATGTTAAATGTAGCAAAGTTTTTTTTTACAGTATTTTATTACAAAGGTCTTAACTTTCCCTTGCAGTTTAAAAGTAGAAATTGTTCATCAAAACTGCAGCAATGGTACTGCATTGAAACTATGTGCTAGGAAGTCTTTTGCGTTATCCTAGTTTCCCCAGAAATTAAATTCTAAGGTACAGGCTATTGTTCTAAGGAATGCACTGTAACAAGCAGGCCTGAGGATGAGGAGAATGAAGAGAAAGAAAGCAGGGCACACTACAGTAACATGCTATTGCCAGGTAGGACAGATTGCATGAGCTCCTGGAACTGTTCTTTTAGAAACCATATAAACTGCATCTCAAAGCAATCTACCCAGTGGAATAAAGTGCAAGCTTATATCCTCTAGTGCCTCCCCATTTGAAAAGATTTTTATTAAGGAAGTTATGAATCCAATGGCTTCAGATTATAAGTGCTGAGCTGATTCCTACAGTACTTGGTAACTTTAGCATCCAAAGGGCTGCCCCAGAACAGGAAGCAAGTGGTGCATGTATAAGCAGGTGGCACTGCCCTTCAGGTGGCACCTTTGGGATGACTGTGCAGGGTAGGTGACTCCAACATGAGCTGGAAGAAGACAGTGACCTGTGCACTCTGACGTAATATGGAAGAGAAGAGGATCTAAAAATTGGGTAAGCAACACCATCACGTACAGTGTTAAACAGAGATTGCTGAATGTCTCCCACAGAGGCCAAGAGGTCTGCTGAGCAGTCAAATACTTTGAATTTTTAGCAAGCTCATTTGTTGATACTGATATTGCTGGTCCCAGATGATACTTCGAGAACCCCTGGATAAAGGAGATTTTCTGTAGTCAGTTGTATTGCTTAAATCTGTCTCT
>NW_022111373.1:26039649-26040704 GCF_000313985.2 Echinops telfairi
AGGCTATAAATCTTTATGGATGCCAAAAGCCTCATTTTTCTCCTGTGGTTTCAAATTGATGACCTTTCGGTGAGCACCCAACACAGAACCCACTATTCCACCAGGGCTCCTTGATCTCTATAAAACACCAAACTCTGACATAAAGTAAATTCTACCCAGTTTCCTAGACTGTAACTCTTCACAGGAGTAAAAAGCCGCATCTTTCTTCCACTGAGCAGGTAGTAATTTCAAGTGCTGTTGCTGTAGTTATGTGCTCAATATATAACCACCATACCACACTACACCATCAGGGCTCCTAATAATCTATACCTAAAGAAAAATTAATTTCCTTCTGAATTCTTAGTTACCTTCTGAAAACTTAATTTCCTTCATATATTTTAGCCATGTTTGCAGCAATTGCTATTTCCTGTTACAGTAAGCAAGGCAATACAAAGAGACACCTATGTAAATCCTCTAATTCCACTCTTTCTTCTATCTGCATTATCATATTCCATCGGAGTCAATTACCACATCCAATCATAATACCTTTCTTTGACTGCATGTTCAGAGGTTTGAAGATTCCAAAGCAAAAAATAGATGAAAATAAAGATCAAAATTCTGTGTTATCTTTTCTGAGATCCCTTTTGGAAGCCTTCTCCACCAGTAAAGCTCAAGGTTGTGAAGTGGAAACAGAAATGCAACAACTAGTTCACTGTAACTGCTGTTGCAAGGAGCAATCCTGCTTCTACTCCTGGGTTCTTGAATTTTGATTCGAGTTATTGTCCTAGAAATACAGAGAGGGTTGGTTCAGTGCATTTCAGTAGGTATACCTTACCCCAGCAGAACACTGTCTCTGAGGTGCTAATATAGCTAAATCTTTAAGAGATTAGTTCAGCTGTATTAGTCCAATGCCTCTGTGCGGTGGGATAGATGGTAAGACCAGGTGACACTGTGAACATCTATCCATTGTCTTACACCCTTGATCTGAAAATGGTTTTCTTCAGTACAATGTTGCTTAATCAAATGTTACATGAGCTCTTGGATGATATAGGAGACTGGATTGAGAATGCTTAAGC
>NW_022111373.1:26041952-26042988 GCF_000313985.2 Echinops telfairi
TGTATAATTAAAATAAGATATTATAAATATGTTCTATGTCTGTATGTACTATATATGTAAAAGTATAAGATATTATACATATTTAATCTCTATAACAAATATATATGTATAATGTATTCATAATCTCTATATGTCGAATCACTTTTCAAATAAATTAAATGATTAAGTGTATTTCTTTCAGTTATAGAGACATAGTTGAGTATTATTTTTAGCTTTTGCATGGTAAATATTGTGTAGCATACCACCTCCCTGACCCTTTGACTCCTTCAGCAATCCTAGGCAGAGGAATTTGCAGCAATTTAGTCTCTTTCCCTGAAGACTATTGTTACGTTCAAGCTTTAATGTGAAACTAAACTTTTAAACTAATAATTTATTAGGTCCAGTGCCAGATGTCCTAGGAAGGAAATTAAATTCAGAGCCATAGGTAAATATGTCTCACTTAATTATCTAAAGTATGATCTCAATAAATTATCTACTTCTTAGAATAGTATTCTGTTTTCTGCTTCACAGTCCACAATCTCCCCCATGTCACCCCGCCTCACCCCCACCAATGCCACGTCATGCAGTTCCTTCTGCATGTAGTCTGTTTCCTCCAAGCTACGCGTTGCTCTTCATTGTACAGACTCTCCTGATAAGGGACTCTGAGTATCAAGCATGGGTTGGAGGAAAATTCTTGCTAACTTCGCAACTATCTGGCTGAGATTAACTAACTGTACCCCTGATGAGGTACTGTGCATCTCTGGCAAGGAGAGAAGACAACAGTTCCTACCAGTCCAGAAAACTCAATTGAATTCAGTATTTCTTCTGGAATTATTTTTTCCCTGTACCTTTGCCTTTTTTAATTCAGCTATGCAATGGATGTTTAAAAGGGGGATGAGAGAAATAGATATAACATAAAACCATTAAATAATTTTATTTCCATTTAAGGTTCATTTAAAATTTCTTGTGTGTCTGTAATCTGAACTTCCAAGACAACAAAGAAATATTTTGTGAAGGTGTTCAGCAATCAATAGGTATAAATAGAGTTAATAAATAT
>NW_022111373.1:26044599-26046083 GCF_000313985.2 Echinops telfairi
AACCCCCTTTTTTATTGAACCCTGTATTCTGAATTGTATCGCCAAACCTAAGAATTGTCTCAGTTATGACAAAATTGTTCTATAAAATCTAGAGTTCTAGAAAGTTGTCTTCATTAGCTTAGGAGCCCTGGTGGCTTAGTGGTTGTGCTTTGGGCTCTGATCTGTAAGGTTGGCAGTTTGAAAGACTCGGCCTCCATGAGAGAAAAAGAGGGCATTCTGCCCCTGTAAACAGTTGCCATCTCAGAACCTCACAGGGACAGTTCTGCCCTGTCAAGTCACTAGGATCAATGTTGCCTACAGGCTGATCAAAGATCAGCAACACTTTTGGCGCTTACCTAACCAAAAGCATTCTGAGGCCAAGATGTTGGTATAAAATTGAAGATGCAAAAACCTGAGATCCCAATTGCAATAACCAACACATCAATAGAAATTGTACGATCTTCTACCAGTTTCTGCACATCACCCACACTTTCTTTATTCATTGAAGTTGACAGTCTTCCCTCTCTGGACTCATTTTTCAGGTCTTCTAGACATTTTGTAAAATGGTTGTTCTTTCCAAAAATTATTGTATTTTATGGGACAATCACTCATTAACTTCAGAGGCATTTTAAAACATGTTTAATTTGGAATGAGTTCCTGCAAGGATACAGTAAGTTCCTACAAGTATTGACTTTTTGATGCACACAACTTCATGAAAAAAAAGTGTTCAAAAAGAATGTCTCTTTAAACTTCTCTTTAAACTCTTGACCTTTGGACAGACTGTGTCATAACTGACTTTAATGTGAAAACATGGTATATTGGAAGAGTAGAGAGCAATAATAAATTTATGTTACTAAGGAATGGGTTTCTATGTTGCTGTATCTAGGTTTCAATCACTGTTCCCATGAATTGTCTGATTGTCTGGTTTGGAAGAAAATAGATGTAGAGAAGTGAAATTACTTGGTGTGGCTCTTCTATTTGTAGACTTTGTAACTTGCAACAAGTAACTGGGTAGGGTCACACCCTGGGTGGTCTAAAGATATATAGTCCTCTGCAGGGGTATTTAACTATTTAAGATAGCTCTTCCAGTCAAAGTCCCTAACTCCCACCAAATGACCTTTTCCTACATGGACCTGGTAACAAAGTAGGGGAAGATACTGATAGGAATCCTCTGTAAGAAATTGTGGAAAGGATTCCCTGGAGTGCTAGCCTGCTATGTATATATGAGCCCTATGAGGAGAGCTGGGAATCTTACTAGCAGCAAGAGCCTGGAGCCAGAGCATGGAACAGAGTCATCAAATTCCTATCCCCCAAAGCCAATAAAATTGAGTGTTTTGTGCAGGAGGCTGGCTGCAGAGTAGAGTCTATGTGCTTAATTGGGGAAATTTGACTTGCTGACCCACAGAAATGGAGCTGAGTGATTTGGGCTTACTGGAGTGGGTGCCTCTGGGCACTTAATTCAGGAAGCTGTGTTTGCTAACTCACTGAACTTGAGCTGAATGCCT
>NW_022111373.1:26047243-26048387 GCF_000313985.2 Echinops telfairi
TCAATAATCATTTGTGTTTTAGGTGAATTCTGTATGGCCACTGTATGGTGTCAGAATAGGATAAAGAAGGATGGAAGGTGGAGGCATGTCTGACCTCTGCCTGATAAGAATTATCTTTGGGTCAATGTAGAATTGGATTCTTTTCTTTTTTTGTAGGTAGAGGAGGTCAGACATGCCCCTGATACCATTTTATTACTAAAGAAATAGGAATCTTCTATAAAGATCTATATGCAAGTCATTATTTGTATCTTCCATAAAATGTAAATCAAGTTATAGATATGAAACGCAAAAAAGGAACTAGGATAGAAAATATGAAGGAAAAAGGCTCACTAGGACAGATTTCTGATCGATAATGATTTTCATATTTATTTCATCAGAAAAAAATATATTAGGTTCAAAGTAATATTTAACTTATTCCTTTAAATATAATCTATAAAAAGATTATAGAACTAATAACCAAACTGCAAAAACTCAAAAACCACTGCAATCATGTTGATTTTCACCACAGTGACACTAAAGGGTGGAGTAGAACTCCCTTTGGGGGTTTCTGAGACTAAAAATATTTTGGGGAGCAGAAAGTGTTATCTTTCTCACTCCGATTACATCATAATTTGTGCTGCTGACCTTGAAATTAGTAACCCAGTACGTCACCAGGGTTACCACTGACTTACTGAAATAAAAACCAGGTGTTTGGGGAACTCAGAAGACGTTTAAGATTTTCCTTAGTGAAGTGTGACGTTGGATTCTGTCCTCCTTGAAGAAGCAAGAGTCTATGGAAGAGAAATGTCTGAATAAGAAGTACCGTGGATTTGAACTGAAGCTTGATGTGGACTGTCAGCATGTGACCTTCAATAAGAGCTGCCAGGCTCATGCGCTCCTCCATGCCACAGAACAACTGAATTTCACTCCTTACACTTCCTGAAATGTTACCAGTTACAGAATCTTTTGATGAACAAGGATTCTTTTTAAACTCTTGTTGGGATTAAAGAGGAAATGACAAAATGAGTTAGACTAAATTAGATAACTTCAATCTCCCCAATTCCATGCTTTTTGGAGACCTGGAGAAATTACACTGCTGAACTCACAGGGCATGGTACCAGTATTTGAAAGTCAAGAAAGAAGCCTCTTTATTTTCATTTCCTTT
>NW_022111373.1:26049473-26051602 GCF_000313985.2 Echinops telfairi
TCTGAAATTGATTGAGGTAATAATTGCACAACTCTTCTTAATATGAATGAATGATTAAAATGTATTTTCTGTGAATTATATGCCAATAAAATGATTTTTAAATGTTTAGAGCAATATAAGGCCCATGTGAGATATAAAATTATACTTAAAATGGTGATATGGACACACTGAATTTACTATTTTGAATAATCTGTATTACTAACCAGCTATTTTAAATATTTGAGATAGCAGTTGAAATTAGAAATGTTTTCTTTTTATTATTAAAGATGGATTTGAAATTTACACCAATATTGAAGTGTTTTCTCTGCATTTTGAGAAAATCTTCATCCTTAGCTGGCACCCAATAAGCTTTAAATTTTTTTTATTCTTCAGCCAAGAAAGCAGAACCAAAACCCAAATCACCTTCATGGAGTCAATTCTGACTCACAGCCGCCCTTCGGGACAGACGAGAACAGCCCCTGTGGGTTTCTGAGACTGTAAGTCTTCCCGGGAGTTGAAAGCTTCAATCTTTCTCCTGTGGAGCGGCTGGTAGCCCATTATGTCACCAGAGCTCCCAAGAGATAACTTCTTGTGAACATTAGAGTGAGCCAGTCCAGGATATCATGGGTCCAGGTCAAAGGATGAAAATCAGACTGACTAGATATGGGCCTCTCAGGCGTCTGCAGAGATCGGAGATCTAATGGCATCGATGGATGTTCTAGACCCATAGAGACAGAAGCTCTAGATGGGAGAAGGCACTCAACAAGCTGTAATCAGTGCGCCGACCTCAGGCATTCCGTGTTCCTGCTGCTGTGGCTTCCTCGGCTGCACATGCCGGCATTGACGTAGGCTTCGGCCTCGTCTTTCTTCTCTTGCGTTTCAACCCGCACCTTTGCTTCTTCCTCCGCTTGATTCAGAGGTTTCTAACCCAATGACATGAAAACCAAAGCCCTTCAGTTTTCCTATGACTAACCCCGCCCCCATTTTCCTTGTAATCACCCACTGACATCTTTCTTATTGATGCCTGATGCTAAAGTCATCTCTCATTTTTAAGAATTTTATCCCTAGCTCTTTCTTTCCTGACGATGACATCGTGTTACCATTTCTCTAATGATTCTTTTGTTCCCACTTTCCTCATATTATCAGAATAAATAAAGGATTAATTTTGGAAAGTGGGGATGATACGTTATTTCTCCTTTAACAGTCCACCTAAATAGGGAAGACTTTGACAAAACTAATGCTATAGTGCAAGACATACTTTTATTGCAGAGGAAGTCAATTTATCTACCATTGAGCTTTGTTTTCATATTTTGGAGGTGAGTGAGGCAAAAACAAAGCCAATGGGACATTTAAGATCCTCATGAAGCTTAGTTAAAATATAGGACATGGGATTTTCTACACAAAGGCACTATAGGCTGTGGTTATTGAAACTTTGGGAAAGCAAGCATTAAATGACCCAACACTTGGAAAACAACTCAAAGGCACTGAAAAAAGAAAAAGCCAACAGAGTGAAGAGAGCAGGGGAAATGCCTTCCCAAGTGTATATAAATAAAAACATATCTTTCTCTTCATAACCCTTAGAATTATTTTTACCTCATATAAACTGCGCATTAAAATATATTTTTGTCCATTAAGCATATTAGAAAACATTCTCACTGGCAGCCTGTGCAGATCCTTGAGTATAAGGGAAGATTAGGGAAAACTCAACTCAGAGCCAGTGGCTCTGAGCCATCACTGCAATCTTCAAGCTGGACAGGAGAAATGGTAAGCAAATTCGCCCATAGGTCTTAAAGAAGATAGCTTCTCAAATCACAGCTGAAACACCTATCCACTGCCATCAAGTGAAATCCACCTCAAATCCACCTACAGAAGGTTTTCCGAACTTTGTAAATCTTTTGGTGAGTGGCTGGTGGGTTTGAATTTGTACTTAGAAATCAAAAGCTTACTCAACCGTGTCACCAGTGTCCCTAAAGAGACGTAAACCGCTTTCTTTTCTTGTCATTTTTCCAGGAGTCCAATAAAGATCATGTACTTTTCCCCACATCTTTGGTACCCCATTTAATTTTTATCACTCCTTTGAATGACTTGATATTTATGCAGACAGCACCTTGGAGCAAACTTGATTCATGTAAGCTTTGCTTTCTGAGTGG
>NW_022111373.1:26052326-26065406 GCF_000313985.2 Echinops telfairi
GACCCCCCCAAACCGTTTTTCCCTTCTGCTTATCATGATGTCTGGTGACATCATATTATAAGGAGTTGGGTTACTTTACATTAAGTTGCAATACAGCCTTTGATTTTCATTAGAAAATGCTTCAAGATTTCCTCACTTTTAGCAAGTAAGGTTCTGTCATCAGAATAGCTCAGGTAGTTTAGAAACTTTCCTCTCATCTGAAGCTACATTCTTCTTCTTAAAGTCCTGCTTTGGGGTTATTTACTCAGCATGGTTTGCACCTGTACGGTGAATGTGCAACCCTCATGAGCACCTTCCCTAATTGTAAACCTTGCAGGCGTCTCCCCTTCTTCCCACACAGGGAAGTACTCAGAAATAGAGAGGGAAGATTTCTCCTTTAACGTGTTTTCGAGCATTTGAGAAACATCCTATTTATTCTTCAGAAGATCATAATGATATCAACCTCCATTACCCATCTTTGGGCAAGAATCCAATAAGAGACTATGTGGAGTTGCCTCCTTTCCCTTTGCACACTGGTTTCACTTATGCTCCTTAGATGGATCTCCACATAACGGAAATCACCAAATATAGGCAAATCCCTACTTCAGACTCTATTTTGGAGACAATCCAAGCTAAATTGGAGGAGAAATTGATATCTTTCTCAGAATTCTCATAGAAGTTTGGGCAAAGCTCTCTTGTCTAGATCTGCACAACCAACGGAGTAATATCAATTTACAATAAAGTGGAGTTTTCAGATATTTTAAATTGCTTCCCCAGTGTTTATCTGGATCTCTAGAAAGGTCATCAATAAAGCTTGCTTGTTTGTCTTTTTCTATTCTTATTGCCCCTTCTCCTAACACATGTTATAGCGTTCCAAACACTATCAAATAAATTAGTTTGAGTACGTGAATTTCCTCTGTGAATATCAACCTTCAAAAGCCTCTTTCTTTTCCCTTATTAACTTGGTACTGTTTTAGTTTGTACAGTCCCAATTTTACCCAAACCGTTCAGGTTAGGTCAACCATTCTCTTTTTGAGTCTTCCTTATTGTAAAATGGAATTGATCTATACTCTTAATTTACTGAGGAAAATAGGTAAAAATATATCTCACTCAAGACACCCAAATGGCTTATACTCAAGTTACTACACATTATCTATTACCTTCATGTTCAATTAATAAATATAATTTTTCAGGAAAAGAAATCACCATCTCATCAATATGATCCATTTAGTATCAGTTCTCATGATCTTTTGCATTACTCAAAATTACAAAAATCTTTGGATTTCATCCAATGAGCTGCATAGAGTGAAAACCAACATTTTCTTATCATTTAAATAATATAACAACTTGAATAGTATATTTCACAGACATTTAAGATTTTTAAGATGCTAACCAAGTAAAATACTCATTCTGATTTGAATAAAAATGATATGCATACACAACAACACCTGATTGTAAGTAGAATGCGATAATGCCATTTTTAGGATTTCGTTTGTATTTCTTTGTTTGCTCCTGGGTCTTAGGTACTGGTGATTATGCCTACCTTATTCTTCCCTTCATGGCAAACTACCTACTTTGTTTTCCTTTTAACATTTTTATTCTTTATGTGGTACTTCACATACTTATACCTCTATATTTCATTTTTATTTCCTTCATCCCAATGCAACATTTTTAAATGTGTTTCATGTGTTTCTGATCATTTGAATATGTTTATACAAAATATGTATTTTGAATTTAGGTGAGTATTATGTATCAGCTGATGATTTCTTCCACCTATAAAGAAAACAAAAATTTTAACTTAAATTAATTATTTTTTCTTTTGTTTGTTATTTGTTTATTGGAATCCATCAGAAAGTTGTGGTGTCAAGGCTGTAAGGCGAATTGAATTTCAAAATGTAACCAATTCTTGCAAGGGGAAAAAAAAAAAGACGCAATCTTTTTTCCCTTGACAAAGCACAAGAGAGAGTTGTCACCTAAAAAATGGAAAGAAAAAATAACTAAAAATTTAACACACATGGCGAGACAGTGTTGAAGTTTCTGTATGGGAGTTCCAGACACAAAAGAAGATTCCATTCACTTTTCAGGTCTTTTGCATGAGTCTTCATCGTGTGGCCAAGGAAAACGTGACAGTGAAGGGATTCCTGAGAGAGGCTCTCCGGTTGGTGTAAGCATGGAACTGATGATCTGTCTACCAGGTAACAGGCAGGAAACCCGAAAGGGACTGAAACTCTTCTCTCCTACAAAGCAAAAGGTGTCTTCCTTTAGAACGAGGAGAGGAAACCCCCTGGTCTATGGGCCTAGAAAAAAGTGAGTGGACAATTAAGAATGGAAAATAAAATCTCTTTTCCTCCTCTTTTCTTGTCTAACAAAAAGGTTAGTGCATCTGAAAACAGAGAATACACTTCATTACCAGCTGAGCAAAAACCCAGAGAAGTTCGGTTATATGAAGACTGCAACATCAGAATTGGTGGAAGCCTTACTAACAACTTGAGATATGCAGATGACACAGCCTTGCTTTCTGAAAATCAGGAGGACATGAAGCACTTATTGATGACGATCAAGGATTGCAGCCTTCAGTATGGATTCCAATGCAATTTAAAGAAGACCAAAATTCTCACAACTGAAATAATAGGCACCATCATGATAAATGGAGAAAGATCGAAGCTGTCAGGGATTTCCTTTTGCTTGGATCCACAACCTGTGCTCCTGGAAGCAGCCATAAAGCGATCAAATTATGCACTGCATTAGATCAATCTGCTGCACAAGACCTTTTTAAAAGTGTTGAAAAGCAAGTTACTTTGAGCACTAAGGTGTAGTTGCCCCAAGCCATGGAATTTTCAGTTGCCTCTCATTCATGTGAAAGTTGGGTATTGAATAAGGAAGACCAAAGAAGAATTGATGCCGTTGAATTATGGTGTAGTAGAAAAATATTGAAAGTACCATGGACTGCCCAAAAGAACAGAGCTGGGTTAGAAGAAGTACAGCCAGAATGCTCCTTAGAGGCAAGGATGCCGAAACTTCCTCTCACATGCTTTGGACATGTTGTCAGGAATGACCAGTCCAGGAGAGCATCTTGCTTGCTAAAACTGACGCAGTGGCTGGAACAATGCACTCAGACATGAAAGTGATTGTGGGAAGGGCACAGACTGGGTAAGATTTCATTGTCTTTTGTGTAAGAGCTCCATCTGAGTTGGAAACAACTTGATGATGCCTAACAACAGCACCACCAGCGGTCTGCACAGATACGATGCCGAGTGCTCTCGGTACTGGAAGGAAAAACAAACAAGCAAGATTCATTTGCTGAAAACACTTGGGCAAAACTCCTTACACACAGAAGACAATTTTGGCTATCATTAGAGAAGAGGCCACATTTCTGAGAATTATCTTCCCTCTATCCCAGGAGTCTCAGGTTCATAGACACTAATAAATAAATTGTTTCATTTCCAAACATTTGATAGAAGCACGATACACTCATTTCTAGAATGGAACATGATTTCAGTCTCTATTATTCTTTTATATATAATGTCCAAAATTTGGGGAGAAAATTACTAAACACATAAAGAAGCATTTAAAAAGGGATCTGTGTCAAGAAATAAAACAATAAAAAGAATTAGATCCAGGGATGGTCCACATTTTAAAATTATTTAACAGGAATTTTTGAAAAATACAAATGTATACATTAATTAGTAAGCAACATGGATGAACAAATGATAAATTATAGCAAATAATTGTATAGACTGTAAAAAGAAGTCAAAGGAAATAGCTAATTTAGAAAGAAAGCAAAGTAACAGAAATGATACTGATATTGAACATATTCTTGAATGGGATTAATAGCAGATTAGACACATTAGTAGATATAATTTGTAAATTCATGAGTTGAAGATTTTTGTCCAAGCTGAAATAAGGATATAAAAAAAATCCAAAATATTCAAGACCATTAATGGAGAGTTAAAGTTTAATTGAAAAATAGTAGGGGAAAAAGAGGAAAAAGAGAAAAGGAGAAAGATAATAAGGTTGTTTATTACGTACACTTGACTTAGTTCCTACTCACAACAACCCTATGCATGAAAGAATCAACACTTCCCATTCTTTCACCATTGGCACTGTCACTGTTTTGTCTGAGCTCATTTTTTTGGTCCATATATTGATCTATTTTGTTGAAAATCTTCCTGTCTTTCACTGGCCTTCTACTTTATAAGTATGATATCCTTTTCCACAGTCTGATACTTTAAATATTCTTCACCGTAATTCAATTGGATGAGTTCTTTAATCTTCCATTATCCAACTTTCACTTGCATGTAAAGCTATTGAAAACACCATGACTTGGATCAGGTGCACAGCAGACTTAAAATTGACATCCTTGTTCTTCAACACTTTAAAGAGATCTTTTGCAGTGTATTTGTCCAATGTAATATGCTCTTTGGTTTTTTGGACTGCGGCTGCCAAGAGCATTGACAGTGGACCCAAGAAAAAGGAAATTCTTGACAACTTAAAGCTTTCCTCCTTTTCTTAATTGTGTTGTCTGTTGGTCTAGATGTGAGGATTTTGTTTTCTGTACATCGAGTTGCATCCCACAGGGAAGGCTGCACTCCTTGAACTTTATCAATTGCTTCACGTCCTCCTGAATGTCAGGAACCAAAGTTCTATCATCTTCATGTCAAGGGTTGTCAGTAAACCCGCCACCAAGCCTGATGCTTTGCTATTCTTCAGATTGTCCAGCTTTGCCGATTATTTGCTCAGCATACAGGTGGAATAAGTGTGGTGAAATGATACAATCCCGAAACACACTTTATCCTGATAACCCAAGAGGTACTCCTTTGTGCTGTTCATACCAGTATCTCTAGATATATTTATCAGTTCTGCATGAACACGATGAAGTGTTCTGGAAGTCCCAGTCTCCTTAATGCCATCCATTGTTTGTTATGATACAATTAAATGACTTTGTATAGACCATCAAAGATAAGAAACCAACTTTTGGGTATATTTTGCTTTTAGTCAATGTCCATATGATATCAGCAATGATATACCTCATGTCATGTCCCTTTCTGAATTCAGGTTCAATCCAGGCCACTCAATGTCAAAATACTCTTTCAACCATTTCTGAATTATCATCAGTAAAATTATACTTGTGTATGATATTAATGATATTACTCAACAATTTTTATCCTGCCTATCTTATCTAGATAGACATGCTTATCCTCAATCCTTTTAGATCCCAGATGCTATATCTTTTGATGGCTGGGCACCATTAGCTTTCTTCACATTTTCCTATGCATCAATTTTGTCTTTAGCAATCGTGTTGGAAAGGTGAGCATCACAGAATCTTTTACATTCTGTTGGGTGACCTTGTTTTTTGAGGGATCGGTACCTATATGGGTCTCTTCCAGTTGGCTGGATGGCTATGAGTCCAGTGGACATGAGTTCACTGAGGTAAGCTTTAAAAAATGGGGCATATGGGAAAAGCTCTTATATACATACATTCCTGGGGTGAGGTCCAGGTACTTTTGCACAGGTCAAATCCAATCCAGGGATACTTACAGCAGCCACCTAAATAGCAGGGGGAAGGAAAGAGAGAGAAAAATAGACATGGCTAAGGGGGGAGCATGGCATTAATCCTCCCAAAGGGAGGGTATTGTTTATACCTCCACAGGAGAGGGAGAGAAAGACCAGGCTTCAAGCCGATGCTCCAAGACATGAATACAAAATGTCAGCATGTACCAGGGAACCAATAGAAAGGTCTGCAGGCCGACCCCAATCCCAACTAGGTAGACCTCAGCCCCCTCCCCCATAAGAATGCATTTCAGAGGACAGCACTGCAGCTACAGCTTGGGCAGATGGGCATGTCTGATTAACGCACACAGGAGAGAAATGAAGATGGATGGAGAAAGAGGCGAACACATCCTGGCTCATCAAGGCCCCGAGAATGATATTCCTTCTCAAAGGGAGGACCGTAGAGCCAGCCCCACCACGAGACATGGCATCCTTCACTCAGCCATAGCACTATGGGGGACAACACTGGAGACACAGTATGGGAAATGTGCCCAATCTGACCCCATCACACTGGGGTGAAACACTAAGGGCATGCAACAGAACAGCAAGGGGAACAAAGTGATGAAATCCCCCAGGAATACCAAAAATACTTTGGAGACAGAGTGTGGCACCCCATCACACTCAATTGGAAAACACTCATGAAGGTCAACAAACAGACCTTGAACTATTTATTCACTATTAAGCTTTTCCATTGTTGTCAGGAGTTTTCTTTTTGTTGTTGATATTTTGTTTTTGCTTTGTTGTTGTTTTTGTTTTGTTGGTTTTGACTTCCTTTGTTGTTGTTTTTGGGGTCTTAAAGGATTGAAGATAAACAAGTGGCAATTTAGCTGAGAAGCAACAAAGCCCATATGGAAGAAGCACACCAGCCTGTGTGATCATGAAGTGTAGATAGGATCAGGTATCAGAATCTAAGACCCAGAATAAATCATATCCAAGGTGAATGGTGGAGGGTAGCTGGGTGGGACATGGAGTGGAGACCCAAAGCCCATCTGTAGACAATTGGACATCCCCTCACAGAACAGTCACAAGGAAAAGATGAGCCAGTCAGGGTGCAGTATAGCACCTATGAAACACAACTTTCCTCTAGTTCTTTACTGCTTCCTTTCCTCCACTATCATGACCTCAGTTCTACCTTACAAATCAGATTAGACCAGAACATGTACACTACTTCAGATTAAAGCCTGCAACACAGGGAATCCAGAATACATAAACCCCTCAGGGCCAACAATGAGAATAGAGATACCAGGAGGATAAGGGAAAGGGGAATCGATTACAAGGATCATCAACATACAACTTTCTCCCAGGGAGATGAAAAACAAAAAAGTTGATAAAGGGCAGTAGAGGACAATGTAAGATGTGAAAATAATAATCTATAACTTATCAAAGATTCATAAGGGAGGGAAGCAGGGGAGGGAGGGGGAAAATGAGCTGATATCAAGGGATCAAGTAGAAACAAGATACTTTGAAAATGATGATGGCAGCATATGTACAAACATGCTTGACACAAACGCTGAATGTATGGATTCTGATAAGAGATGTAAGAACCCACAATAAAAGTATTTAACAACAACAACAAAATAACACAGAAGACAGAAAGGCCAAGAAGTGGAGAAACAAGCATACAGAGCTCCAATGATGTCATTAGAGCCTCTGGATCCAGCCATGCTTGGACGGAGAGCATTCCCAGATGTTCTACCTAGAAGAACCTTGATAGAATCTCCTTTGGACTTGACATTTGAGTGGGGGTCAATTTAAATAAAATACAAAATGAATTATAATTGAAAAAAAAAGATTCACCATCGCAGAAACATAGAGTTGCTCTGAATCAGAATTTGATGGTAGTGGGTTTGGGGGTGTTTTTGGAAACAGTTAACGGAGGCATGCAAAGACCCTGAGTAGTGCAACTGTTGGCTGTTTTAACCTACCTGTGAGTTGGAATTTACTCAACAGCACTCAACAGCAACCATGGAAGCATGGCTCTAAGCACTGATGGACAGGGACTGCGATTATCCCAAGAGGACTGATACTTTTTCATTTGTTTGAACATAACAACTGAATGGCTTTGGTCTGAGATGTGGGGTGGGGTAGTAAAAGTCCTTATCTTTTCGTGATTTACCCTGAAATATTTGTGGATGAAATTATACAATGTTTGATATTTTCTCCAAAATAATCTGGAACAGGGTAGAAAGCTGGGATAGGTATGAGAAGGAAGTGGTGGGGTTGGGGTTAGAGGGTGGGGTGTGTACAGATTAAATTGGTTCTGATCTTGGTTGAAGCCAAGTAATTGACACGTGGGAGTTTATTATACTCATATCTGTACTTTTGTATATGTTTAAAGCTTTCTCCAATAAAAAGTTAAAAAACATTTTACAGCCTTGGACTCCTTTTATAGGGTCTCTGTGAGTCTGAATGGACTTGCTGTAGTAGATTTGACTTTCAGTTCATATAGACATAGAGGTTTGGTTCTTAGGGACATATGAATTTATAGGCACATATATGTGGCTGCCACAATGGACTAGTAAGGATGGGCAGGATGGGCGGGCTTGTTCTATTGTGCAAGGTTGTTACAAATAGGCATTAGAACTGATTCAATGGTACCTAGCAACAACAGCATAGGTTGGAATGGATTTGATGGCAGCAGGTTTTGGTTTTTACCCCCAATAATTTCTAGCATGTCTTCAGTAATTTATATTTCTTTTAAATGTACATTATGCGAAGTACCTTCTAGTTTAGTAAGATTTAACTCTCATTTTTGTTTCTTTAACATCGATAGTGTATGCAACTGCACAAGTGTCGTTAATAATTCAGAAATAATTTCTTCTCTAACATTGAGACACAAACCCACAAAAAATTTTGTTTGGAGTTTATTGTGTGCAGAATATCTGGTGCAATCCATTATTTGGCTAAAAATGATATCAATAGTTCCATTTAGTTTGGCTTGGTTAAAGTTCATATGCTTTTTAATATGCTTCTTTGAAATTATCTCAAATAATTTCAAAATTCCAAAGAGAGAGAGGCAAAGGAATCTGAAGAGGAGTTGCATGTGCAAGAAAGAGACACAGAGATAGTAGATACATTTTACTGTGTCGAGATGCCTAATGGATTGTTCAAAGTTAGAGCTGAAGGGATCTGAAAGAGTTGTCCCTCCTCACGCCCTCTGGGCTTTTCTGCCTTCTAGTAATTACTATTGTGAACGATTGAGTACAGGTTTAATATGAAAAGATGTTGCCTCAGGTATATCCAGGACGTTGTCTTATTTTCTGCTCTGGACCTTCTCTGCCACTCTCTCATGGCTCACCTTCAGGAGCCAGTGGCTCAGCCATTCTGATTCATGAGCAATCTTAAAAGTTCTCACTAACACAATCAAATAAACTCATGAAGAGAGAGGAATAGTCTATAGTCTATTGAAAGGCTACAGGTACGGCATGAATGGCTCCTTGCTCATCTTGGGGCTATCTTAAGGAGAAGGATTTGAACAAAAGCCATTCCAGGACACTAAAATAGCAAGAATAAAAGTCAAGTTGTCCCTTCTTATTCTTGATCCTTTATAGTCCAAATTGCTTACTATTCAGATGCATCCATGTTTCCCATAGCACCACCATGAAATTCAGTGCCAAGTCTGTTGGCAAATTTAATAACTACCTGACATGCCCGTGGTGTCTTTCCTCCGCTGTTTGGCAGCCCTTTCCTATTGTCTGACCTTGCGTTTACCCAGCTTTCCAAGAGTTTGGGTTTTGCCATCGTAATCTAGCCTTTGCAGGCTGCAGTTTGTCCAGCTTTGTTCTGCACACAACCCCTTAAATGCCCAAACCAGGTCACTCTCCGCCATCCTCCATTCCTCTTGGTGCCAACAAAAATTAATTGCTTCAATAATTACTGGTGACCAATACAATTCATTCTTTTTCTTCAGTGCAGTGAAACTCTGCCAGATATTAAAAGAGAAGTAATTGAATTCGTTGACTAAAGTGAACCACATAAAGTTGAGAATGACTTCTCTATTATTGAAAAATTCCCTAAACAGCTTTATATAAGCCTTTGATCAAATCTGGAGGAGAGCCCTTTTCAGCAACAATGGAGAAATTACAGTGTTAATTTTCAAATCAATGAAAGATTAAGCATAGCTTTATTATTTTGTAAATAACAAATTAAGCAGTAGATATAAATAATATTCACATTTTAATATGAACATATATAATACACAATGTTCCTACTTAAATAATCTTTTTTTTTTCATTTAAAAATTTTCCAATTACTGCATGCTTACCTCATAAAGTAAACACGTGGTGAATATGTGTTGTCTGGGGATTTTGAGCTTAGTTCTTTCTTTACCAGGAGCATTCCGCAGTCCTGGCACCACAGCGGTTGAAGTGCTCCTCTACTGTGGAAAGCATCAGTAATTCAGACTGACCGTTCCCTCCATCGGAGAAAGATGTGGCAGAAAGATGCTCCTGAAAGATTTACTACTTCCCCCCTATTTATTTCTCACCATTAAACATAAGTGCACTTTCTTGTAACTATGGATTATTTACTTAACTTTTAAGTATGTTTTATCATCCATAAATGGGATTACCACCTTTAAAGGATTCTTGTGATGGTAGAAATGATATTTACAAGGCCCTTAGCATAATCCCTACCTAGCACATAGTTTGTATTAAAAATTGTTATCTTAAAAAAATAATCAGGAAATGAATAAATACAGATACAATGAAGGATTTGAATTATTTCTATTTTTTTTTCAATTCCAAAGTTTCTTTCAGTTTCATCAGACTGAATTATAACCCTTGGCTTCCACTAGCCTTCAAAATAGTTTCTCCAAACCTTCTCTATTTCACAGATGAAGATAAAATAGCCAATTTAGTAAGTGTAACATGTGACTCCAGATAGATGATATTGGAGTTGATCAAAGATTTCAATATTTGTATTTCAAAATCGAGATGTGTCTGGTCTGACTCTCTTCAGGTTTATCCTGGATTATTGGGGACTAAGGTGGATTCTCGCTGGCAGTCTGGAATGTTGCTTGGAGGTGAGTGGGAACATCGGTACCTGAAAATGCTCGAGGGACTGAAAATAGGAGCAAAGACATCCATAGGACAGCTGGAGTTTCAGAGCGTATTTTGTGGTGATTGACAAATTTGGCCATGAATATTTTTCTAGAAGTTTTCATGCCACAAATAAATAACTGAGATATTTTACATAATTGACAGGAAAATTAACAAAAATCCAGTATTGCAGCTTAAAAAAATATTTTCTGTAGTTCATACAAAATATGATTGCAAGTGTGGTTTTGGTTACTATCAGGAAAAACATAGTTCTTTATTTTCTCTAGGAAAGAAGGAATCAAGCCAAAGGCAGACATATGAGAAGGACAGATTCTAGATTGCTATTAGAGAGATCCCAACAAGATTCCAAAATTCCTAGGGGTAGCTGGGGAGTTATGTTTAGTTTCTCATTTGGTTTTAAAAACTGTCCCTAAAATATTTCAGAGACACCAAAAGTATGAGTGGAATGGAATTTTAGAAGGTAAAAAGTAGTTCATTTGTTATATAAACAGAGGCAAGTAAGGAAATTGAGCCAGAATTGGTTTCAGCCAATCGCCTAGTACTTTGGACTCTGTGACATTAACAAAATTTACATCCATATATTGGAATAGAAATATAATTCTGTAGAAAGTTCTAACTAAATACTGCTCAGCATAATCCCCTTATGTTTGTGGAAAGTCCGTATAAAAGTCAATACACTTCTGTAATTTATTGAGATGTCAGCTCCCCAAACTTAGTCTGGAGTCTGGGAAGACAAGCTACAACTTCTCTTTCTCTTTTTAAAGATGCATTGACCTCATGCAGGGAACACTTCAAGGAGTTTTGTTCGGGGGATCAATACATTTCTATATTTATAAGCCTAATCAGAGCCCATCTGCTTTTCTGCTAAAGTATTGCTCAGCGAGGCAGTCACATAATCAAAATTATAAACTTTATTGCATTGATTTTTTTGTTCTCCTTGTTACTCAGATCGCAAAAATAATTAAATATTTTCCTTTTCATAAGTACTACTTGACACAAAATCATTTCTTTGGGAAACATTTCCCTAACGTCAGGATTATGGCATCGTCTACTCCCAGTCCCGCCGTTGCTCATTCTAATTATTAGACTTTAAAAAGTCCAAGACTTGTTTTAGATGTTCTCTTCTTGAAACTGAACAGCTGTTCCCCTGGCCATATATAGAACTCCAGTCAGCTGCTTGAATTGACCTCAATGGGACAGTCACACAGAGCCAAAGGCTCCAGGTTAGCATGGTACATACTGCACGCTCATCTATAAATGTGCACAGCGCACCGCCAGTCACCTGCTGCTTTTTTGCTGAGGCAAGTGCCTATTGTCCTTATTCATGTAGCAGCGAGCACCTCTGAAACTTCAACCACCTTTCATTCCATTAGAGATAGAAAACCTGGACTTCTGAATGCCTGATGGCCTCCATCAAGGTGTTGGATAGAGATCAGTGTACAGAGGCTGTGGATGACTTTGAAAGGGCCAAGTTCATTTGCTGAGTCCCTACATGGATTAAGCTTCCATTGAATTCCTCAGACCATTAACTAAGGAAGTGAATAGTCTGCACTCTAGATCGAAGTGCAGCACATTATCGCTTGTTATCACTTTTGAACCATCTTGGAATTGTTCTAGTATCTATTATCTTCTGCTTTCTTTGGGATTAAAGTGTCCTGTATTTAATTTTGTTGTCTTTGCTGGTTGGCTTTGCATGATTGTCTTTATAAGAAATGCAGGATAAGTAATCCATAGAGCCAGTAACCACATTTGCTCTTTGGGTTTATTGCAGGGAAGTTGGCGGGTAACGAGGAACTAGTAATAATAATAGGGACAAAAATTGAAAAAAAAAAGGGGGGTGTCCGGGCCTGGAGCAGGGGAGAGCAAAAAAAAATAGAAAAAATGTTCTAAAATTGATGGTGATGACGATTGCACAACTCTTTTCAATATATTTAAACAATTGGCTTGCATGGTACATAAATGATGTGCCAATAAAACTATAATTTTTAAAAAGAAATTGAATAAATTATTGGGTAGAATAAGGAAGACTGGTTTGGAAGCTTGCAGGAAAATAAAATGACATTTCACTTGGAAGAAGACAGGCTGCCCTTTAATTTGCCCATATGTTAATACATTTTTTAGAGACATAAAGGCCAAGCTAAAGCCACTGCAGTAGTGTTTGTTCTGACTTCCGTGAACCCATGTGCTCCAGGGTGGAACGGATCTGTAGGAGTTTCTTGGCTGTAATCTTGATGGAAGCAAATCTCCAGGCCTTTCTTCCACTGTACCTCAGAATAGATGATAGTTTCCAATTCCCAACTTAACATTGGAACACACACTATGCCACTCAGGGACCCTCTCATTCTTGAAACAGGGCCAATTATTACACCTCACATTGGCCCACGTACATTCATTATACATTTTTTATATATAAATCATGTTATTGGAGGCTCATATAACTCTTATTACAATCCGTCCATTCATCCATTGTGTCAAGCACATTTGTACATAT
>NW_022111373.1:26066656-26068296 GCF_000313985.2 Echinops telfairi
CTATCTCTTGTGCATCTTCTATTTAGTGATAGGTACAGAAAAGTCAGGGCACCCAACTGCTTAATATTTTCATTGTGCATTTGAATGTGCTCTTGAGTCTAATTTAGCCCATATGGTCTCTGCATTCACAAGGTTGTTGTTAGGCTCCAACTAGTCGATTTTGACTAATAGAGACCCAATGTATAACAGAATCAGACGGCGCTCCTTCTGTGCCATTCTCACAATTATTGTTATATTTGAGCCCATTGCTGCAGTCACTATGTCAATCTACCTCTTTGACAGTTTTCTTCCTTTTCACTGTCCTTACACTTCACCAAGCACAATGTCCTTTTGCGGGGACTGGTCTCTCCTGCTAACATGTGCCCTTCTGGGAGATGAAATCTTGCCATCCTCACTTCTAAGGAGTATCTTTTCTGTTTGGTAGTCCATGGTACTTCCAAAATTCTTTGCCAGTACCATAATTCACATGCATCAGTTCTTCTTTGGCCTTCCTGACTGAAGGAGAGCGCCTTTTTGACTTTTAGGATTTCTCAGCAATGACATTCTTAAATCACAACCTGGAGTTCCATCAATCAATCTCCTATCTCGTCTTTTCTTCTTCTTCTTCTTCTTCTTCTTCTTCTTCTTCTTCTTCTTCTTCTTCTTCCTCTGTCTCTTTCTCTCTCTGAAGAAGTATCTTTTTTCTTTAAAATAAAAGGACTATGTTGATTCTCTAGAAAGGATTATAAATTATGATTTAATTTTAAATTGTGAATTAGTTTGAGGCCCATATAGCTCTTTTAACACTCCAAATGCACAAATCAATCATTATTCCTTTTCTCATGACCAAATTAGTTGTCTGCAAAATATCAAGAGTAAATACTGAAAATCAATATTTTAATCCTTATTTTTAAGAAAAAAAGGAAGCTTAAGTTCTTTGATTTTTATTGAAGTATCTTTGCCTTTTAGCCACTAAGTCTATGCAGGTATACAAAACTATGCATTTAAATTAAAAATGATAATTTTGGTGTCTTTAAATTACCCCAGTCTATAAAATATATAATAGCATATTAAAATACACTTGGAGTTGTAAGTAAATTTATGAATGGTGATCAACCCTTAAAAACTCAAAATTAACTATAAGCATTCCAAATGCTAAATATACATTATTTGTTGTTCGTTATGGAACTTGTGCGGTGTTTGCAAAATCTTCCCACCAAATCATTCGTTAAGGCCTCAAAAGAATGAAGCAAAATCAGTTCCAATAATAGCAAACCACAATAGTAAAATTTCAGTAAATATAGCTGAAGCTCTGATTATAAAGGCATGCCCAAATCATATAAACCAAATCTACCAGCTCAATGTTCAGTATTACTTTCTAAAAATAGAGGCAATACAATTTCAAAGGTAAAGATATTTTTGTTGTTAAGTATTGTCTTCAAGCTATGACATCACTCACGTGCACTGTGCCAAAGAAAGTAGGGCTCATTAACCGAGACTCTGAGCTACTTAAGTCAAAACATACAATTAAGTTTGTGTACATCATTTCCACAAAATACAGCACACAACTGGCATACACTAGAAAAATTCTGACAGCTCACTTTACATTGATATAGCTTTCATTACAATCTAAGCAACAAGTAGATTTTCAGGAACCAAGT
>NW_022111373.1:26068759-26069960 GCF_000313985.2 Echinops telfairi
CCTTTTTGTTATAGCACTCATAAATTTTGAAACTTTAAACAGTTGCTAAAATGAACATCTTTAGATGTACCGCAGCACACTTAACAAATTATTTCCTTAGGATAGATTTTCTAGAAATAAAATCAATTGGACAATGTTGTGTTTCAAGATGTACTTTGTGTTTTCTTTCACAACTTTATTCTGGAATCCTGGTAGTGTTTGGTTGTGATCTGCATAATGGGTGGCTGGAAACCACTAGCAGATATGAGGGAGAAAGAAGGCTTTCTTCCTTTTCCTGTTTGTCTTGTAAATTCATTAGTACCTTTTTTAAATGATTTTTTAAATTAAAAGAGCATTTTAATGGGGGCTGTTACAGCTCTTAGAACAATCCATACATCAATTGCATCCAGCATATTTTTACATATGTTGCCATCATTATTTTCTAAACATTTATTTTCTACTTGAGCCCTTGGTATCAGCTCCTCCTTTATCCCTCCCGCCCTCTCTCCCACCCTTATGACCCCTTGATTAATTATAGATTATTTTTTCATATTTTATACTGACTGCTATCTCCCCCCACAGATTCTGTTGTTCATCCCCTGGGGTGTGGGGGTGTGTGGGTGTGGCTATGTGTTGATTATTGCAATGATTCCCCCTTCCTCCCCTTTCCCCACCTTCTCCCTACCCTCCTTGTTTCTCTATTCCCATTCCTGTTCCTGGATTCTGTGTGCCTTGAGCTCTTATCTCTCATCTACTTTCTACTCTTGTAAACAGTTACAGTCTTGAAAACCTTCAGGGGGTCACTGTGAGTCACCATTGACCCCATGGCAGTGAATTTTGAGAGCTGATGTGCTAAGCAGGATTCTCCAGAGAAACAAAATCAGGACACTCATAATTATATATATATGTATATATAAAGTGAGAAGGAATATGACAGCTAATTAGTCCATACAGCAGTACAGAGGGCTCAGTTCAGCTCATTTTCATGGAACAGTTAATATACTGAAGGTCCTTCAACTCATGACAGTGGCTAGTCTAAAGTTAAGGAAGCAGAGAGCAGAATCTGCCCTCATGAAAGACAAACAGAGCTGGCCAGCATGCAGCAGATTGCAGGATGGGGCAACAGCAGTCAGAAGCTCACAACTGGACATGCCTTGCAGAGGGGTAGTGGGGAGATGAGTCACTTAGGATACAGTATAGCAATAATGAAACCCACAACCTT
>NW_022111373.1:26072011-26073156 GCF_000313985.2 Echinops telfairi
GTTTATCAATGTTTGAGCATGTATCAGTAGTTTCTTCACTTTCTATTGCTAGTTTCATTATATGGATAAACACATTTTATTTGTTATTTCATAGTTTATAATTATTTCAATTATTTAAAGTTTAAGATTATTAACAATATTTTAGGAACCTTTTTATATAATTTTGTTTTTCTCAAAAGAACTTTTTTAATTCATTAGTGAAAATACATTCACTTTTGTTTGTGAAAAAACATAATTCAAATATCACTTAAGTGTAATGGAATATTTACAGAAAAGAGATTCATGCAGTCTGGTAATTTACATTTTCATTTAGTTTTTCCTTGGTTTGGTTTTGCAGAATGAGAATAGTTTAGGAAGATATGGCCTTTTATTTCCTGAGACATTGACACAAATTACGTTATTTAGTGATGTAATAGAAAGCATTAAAGTTCATTTTGCATGGACTATTTATGTCTTCCTTTGCAGTAATACATTCAGGTACCGTTCAAGAAAGTATCCAGACCATAAATGTGCTAGGTGCTGTCCGTGTAAGCGGACACTCCTGGCTTTGCCCTCATGAAGTTTGCAATGTCAGTATATTGAAAGATTCTTAAAAACAGACAAACAAAAATCATAAAACAACTTACTTCCGTTGAGTCAATCCCAATGCAAAGCAATCCTACAGAACAGGGTAGAACTGTTCCTGTGGACTTACAAGACTTTACAGAAGTAGAAAGCTCGTGCAACAGTGCAACAGCTAGTGGTGTTGAACTGCTGACCTTGTAGTACACCATCAGTGAAGAATGATTTAGATTAAAGCACACATCTGATACTTTTAATGGTGTGATAGACAGTATTGTGTGAATTACCAAAGGAAGAAGACAAGAATGAGTAGAATATCATATATATCATCAGTGTAGGTTCTCATCATATCCAAGCACTTTCAAGTTCATGCTTTGCCAGGAGAACATATAAGTTCTCTCCTGGAATTAAATACTAAGCATTCAGTCATATCTGTGTGTCAAATAGTATGAGCAGTGAATAGATAGGAGAAGGGGCTAGAAGACCATGATAAGTGAAAAAAAAGCATAATATAGATGGAAAATCCCCTGCAGGTAATAGACATCATTTATTGGCCTTTTTTAGCATGTGCTAGATTTACTGAT
>NW_022111373.1:26074761-26075900 GCF_000313985.2 Echinops telfairi
GGAGTCAACTCAATGGCAATTACTAACATGAATATTTAGGAAGAGGTTAGAGGGATAAATCCAAGGCAAAGAATAGCACATGCAAAAGCTTTAGAGCCAACCGAACTTTTAGGGGTATCAGTTTTATGGGGAAAAATAAGCACATTCTTTTTTACTACAGTCATGACAGAATGAGCTGCAGAAGCAATTAGAGGAATAAACCTATTGCAATTGTGTCGATTCCAACTCATGGTGACTCTCCATGTGGCAGAGCAGACCGATGCTCCATAGGGCGTTTCAGACCACGTGACGTTTAAGAAGCAGTCCATCGTGCTTCTCTTCCATGACTTTTCTATGTGGGTTCGAATCACCACCCTGTCAATTAGCAGTGCAGCTCTTTGACTCTGAATCATCAATTGAATCACAGGGCTGTACTCTTATCAGGGTTAGCTAACACTGAACTTCCCTAAAGAAACAAAATCCGGTCCTTGAAATGAAGTATGCTTACAATGCACATTTGCACAACAGCCTGAATATTACTTCAGATTCTAAGAGAGTGAGAAATAGATCATATTTATTTCTCTTTTGTGAGTGTTAGCTATTCAAGGATGAGTATTTAAAATAGTTTATCACTATTTTAGAATTATTCTATGAAGATAGTATCTTGCTTATAACAGACTCTCAATAAAGATAAGTTAAATGAATCAAGGAGTTTGGTAATTATATAGATATAAATATGAATATAGATATGAAAATTGAACAGAAGAGGGGGCTGGATAGAATAGTTCCTGAGTATTTTAATACCACTTGTGGTTAGGAGGGGTCGTTTTACTTGGTCTGGAAAATAAAAAGATGGAAAAAGAGGGCAAGATGATGTAGAATGGTAAATTACTATTATAGACTGCTTACTTAGAGCCAGATAACATCCTAAATACTTCATATATATTTTACTTTTCTTAATTACCTATTGTTTCTTTAAATAAGGAACTGTGTGGCAGATTACTTAAGCGAGTTATCTATGATCACACAATGTGTAAGTGATGAAGCCCAAATCCATGCCCCCAAAATCTGATTCTAGGTCCTATCTTTTTTTTTTCTTAATCATTTTATTGGGGTCTTATATAGCTCTTTTTTAAAATAATTTTATTGGGGGCTCATAC
>NW_022111373.1:26077293-26079287 GCF_000313985.2 Echinops telfairi
GTCAGGATGCTGTGGGAGGGAATGGAAGGTGATTGGCTGGTCCTTATTTATTTTATAAATTACAGGCTTAGGTCTCAACTGACACTGAAGGGTAGGAGAGGTTCATCATGAATCAAAATGGTCAAGAACAGGAGTGAAAATGCCTTACAGACATATTGTTCAACACATAAATAACTGACTTCAGGTTGAATAGGTAGGAAAATAGTGGATATAGCAGAAAGTTTATACTATCTCTCTATGATGTTTTGTTGGAAGAGTTAACATTAAAAATATGTTTACTTTATACTAAATTTCATTAATAAAATTAAAATTTCAACAAAAATTATGTGAAAGTGATAACAGGTTATGTGTAGGGACTGCATATTTGTAAACTTATGGTAAAGCTTCAATAATCTGGGACGATATTAAATTGAGTTTTGTTACAAAAATGTGCTATTAGTTATAACCTTTAGATCATTTTCTCCATGCACAAAAATACTCTTTTCTTGAATTCACCCTAATGAGACTGAGACAATGCACTCCTGAAAACTGTGTGTACACTCATCCACTGATGATGGAGACATTTGACACGCATTGTTTGTAACAAATCCGTGTGTGTCTGACTGAACTGTAGTAGCAATACTTGACGACTCATCACTTCCAAGAAGTGATACAATGATTACATTTTCTTTTTATTTCTGAAGTTTTTAATACATTTAATACATCTTTTAATACCTTTTTATACATCAATTATAAAACCATAGAAAATACAGCTCATTATTACAAAATCACTTTTATCATACAAGCTCCCCATTTTTGTATTTATACAGAAGGGACAAGTTTTCTCAGTACAAGTCTTAATCTCATTAGTGTGGTTTCAAAAAATAGTACTTTTGTCCGATGGGGGGAAAAAAACCAACCACTTCTTACACAGAAATAAAGAGACCGGGTGGCAAGGCCCGCAGTTGAAAATCACTAGTCCCTCTGCCTCGGGAAAAGAGGAAGATTTCTAGTCCCATCAAGAATTCTCAGAGACCCGAAGGGCCAGTGCCGCCCGTTGCTTAGAGGATCACTGTAAGTCAGAACTGACTCAACAACAGTCACTTTGGTTTTGGGCTTTTACACAGAAATAACTTCAAAACGAATATAAAAATATATAGATAAAAAATTCCATATGTGCAATAAAAAGAGAACTTAATAGAGTGGAGAATGCATGAATTAAAGTATTACAGAAATCATGAGTGTGATAAAATTTTGATCATCTGAATTCTTAAAAATGTGAATAAAATCAAATGATAAATTATGTCAAAATGAAATAGAAAAACTAAAAGAAAAAAAACGTTTCCAGTTATGAGAGATGGAGACTAATACACAGAAAATTCCTTAAGAATACTACGTACTTCTCAGGAAATAAACATAATTTTAAAAATGGATAAAGGACATTGAAAAGAGATTTATTTAAAAGAAAATGCAAGTATCTCTAGATCTCACATATGTAAGTAAAAAGAAGTAAACTAAAGTTACAATCCTAATGCATTTTTAGCTATAAGATTGCACTGGAAACTATGTAGGAAAATGGAAATATTAATCTATAATCGATGGAGATATAGTTCAGCCTATTTGAAGAGAAAGGAAATGTGAGAAATAACATGTTTTTTTAAACATACATACGGTATTCTTTAGTTTAATTCTGAGTATATTGTTATATCTGAATACACACATGTAAGTACATATCCTTATAAACATACCCATAAAATATACGCTTGCATCCGTTTTATAATAGCAAAACACTGGAAACAGGTTAGAATAAACAAATGATAGCCTATGTATTATAGGATTTTATTTTACTTACATAGTTTTTAGAGGCATGATATTTATATTATATTCCCATTTGTGTAAACTATTTTATATAGCTATTATTTATCTACTGAGTAGGCAATCAATTGTTCAATTCACTCATTATTTCATCTCTATTTGTAAATGAACTAGCAATTTCTGAAAGAATGTACTAGGAA
>NW_022111373.1:26081657-26083394 GCF_000313985.2 Echinops telfairi
ATGTACGGAGTTACAGGCTGTCGTTCTTAGGTCAAGGAAACTTGAGGAAGTTATAGGAGCCTTGTTTTCTAAGACTGGGTTGAGCAAGTTATCAAAGCCCTGTTCCCTACAAGACTGAGACCTATACTTCTTGTGGGGTGTGGGGTGCCATAAGCATATACACTCTATGAGTGGAAGAGAAATTTTCTTGAAGACATGGGCCAGACTATTCCGTGAAGGCTGCTGAAGTCAGCACTACCAGCTCCCTCCCTCTGCACTTTCTCTCCACAGGCTTCCACCCTACCAACCAAGAGAAGGGAGGGCGCCTCTCCTGCTCCAGAATGGCTCTGTCCTCCTGCGCCCCCTATGACAGATGAACAGTGAGGCAGGAGCAATGGATGGCTGGATGGCACAACAACAGTCTCAAAAGCACGGCAAAAATGTAGCTATAAATTTTATAGGCAATTAATTGAGAACTGTTACCATGTAAACTGAGACTAATAAGAATAGTTTTCAAAATATGTAATTTAGTGATCGATTACTGAGAGCTAGTACATTGGTGACAATATGTGTGGAGCTAGGCCCTAAGCTGCAAGGTTAGTACAGTAGTTTGAAACCATTAGCTGTTTCACAAGAGAAAGATGAGGCTTTCTAGTCCCTTAAAAGTTTATAGCCTCAGACATCCACAGGGCCAGTGTAATCTGTCCTGCAGGGGCTCCATGGGTCTGGATCAACTTGAGGACAGTTTGAAAGTGAGTGAGTGAGTGAGTGAGTGAGGGCACATTGCAAATAATTTTGTGACCACTATTTCACTTATTTCTCACTAAAATTCTTTAAGGTGCCCCCATGGTGTAACACTTCTATCTTGGAGGATGTACAGTCAGAATGCTCCTTAAAATAGAGGATGTTGAGATTTTGTTTTGTGTGATTTGAGCATGTTATCATGAGAGCTCATTCTCCAGAAAGGATAGCATCCTTTGGAAAGTAGAGGTTCCACACTGATTATGAGAAGGAATGTTCTGAAATGGATTGGGGTGATGACTATTCAAACATTTTTAATAAAATTGAATGATGAAATTGTATGATATATGATGTATATGCCAAAAAATATTTTTTAAAGAAGAAGGCTCTAGACAGAATAAATTGACACAGTGACTACAACAATGAGTTCAAGGATAATAGTCATTCACTGGAGGCTCTGCAAATGGATTTTTGGGCTCTCACTGTCATCCATAGCCTTCTGCAAACTGGGAAAATTCTCTTTAACTATTTAAGTCCAGGGATTTAAATAGCCTTGTAATCAGACAGAGAACATTGTAAAGATAATTATGATAGAAATAGTTAATCCAAGTGTACTATCTTATTTTATCTCCTTTTGACTCCTTAATAGCTATTTCAGTTTTGTTTTGTTTTAATTGAAGGGAAAATACACATGGACTGAACAGCAGGTGAATCCCCTCTGACTACAGAGCAGGGATGTGAATACCTGGCTATCATGTAGAGGGCACTTGAAAGTGAATTATGGCAGATGCTCTAAGATTAAAGTTTAACAAATGCCTTATCATTTGCTCTCCCTTTTGACCCATTTTAGAGCTGGTCTAGGTTTAATATTTTCTATTTTAGATTTAGATTTTACTCTATTTAATTTTGGTTTTGTTTTTAGGGGGGTTTGGTATGTTTTCCTGTATATGAAATCCTGGATAGATAAACCTGTGGATAAAATTACTGGATTCATGGTTTCTTGAGGTATGGTGTGGG
>NW_022111373.1:26083891-26085730 GCF_000313985.2 Echinops telfairi
TCATAAGCAGCATTTTAAAAGTTTTGTTAAATATATTTGTAAATTGATGATCTATGTCAAACAGTACGGAAGCCAGACCTGTGATTATGAAGAACCCACATAGGTCAACGTGTTTTGATGTAACAGAGTCCAAATGACAATGAAAATAATTTTTCAAATGTTGAAACATAATTGCTAAAGTGCCAACCAAAAGTTCATATTCCATAACAACATTTTAAATGAAAGCAAAATAAAGACACATTCAAATAATTGTAAGATGATAAAATTCAAATAAACACAAGTTTATCATAAATAAATGGAAATAATATTCTTTGACTAAAGAGAAGTGGCCCAGAATGAAAACTCAGATTTATAGGAAGAATACAGAATATTGGAAATGGTAAATATGTAAATATTAAGTTAGAATTTGAGCAAAGATCATTAACAACTTATGAGATGGAGATGCCACAACCTTGCTTGCTGAAATCACAGAATATCTGAAGCATTTATTGATGAAAATCAAAGACGATTGCATTCAGTTTAGATTCTAATTCATATATTGACAACAAAAGTTCTTACAACTAGACATAATGATAAAAGGAGAAAACATTGAAAGTGTCAAGGATTTATTTTTTCTTGAATCCACTATCGTGGAAGCAGCAGTCAAGAAATCAAATTATATATTTCATTGGATAGATCTGCATAAGCCCTGTATAATGCATGAAGGAACAAAGATGTTACTTTGAGGATCAAGGTGTGCCTTAACCAAGCCATGGTATTTCCGATCATCTTGTATGCATAAGAAAACCGGATAAGAAAAGAGGACTAGTGGAGAATAGTGGAGACATGTAAATTAGAGTCAGTACCATGGCGTTCCGGAAGAGAAGAATGACAAAATATCTAGATTGAAGAAGGAAAGTACAACCAGAACGCTTCTTGGAAGTGGGCTAGTGTGACATTATCTCATGTACTTCGGAGACGATCAGGAGAAACCGGTGTCTGGAGCAGGCCATGGTAAAGCAATCAGTCGGGGCAAAGGAAGACACTCAAAGAGAAGACTTAACACAGTGGCTTCAATAACAGGCTCAGCATAGCAATTGTGAGAATGGCTCAGGATTCTTGAGTCCTTTTTCTCTTGACTTGGTGGCATCTAACAACAACTATGCGTGCATCTACATATAATACAATATGATACATCATATGTTTATGTAAGTACAGAAACATAACACTGCAGCACAGTTCATTCCGTCTCAGTGGCCCAGTAAGACCGTGTAGCACCACCTATAGGGTTTCCAAGGCAGTAAATATCTCATCTTTCCCCCTAGAATGACCTGTACGTTTGAATTGCCAACTTTTAGGTTAATAGTCAACTCTTAACTGCTGCACCAACGTGGATGAGATATAATATACACACATACCCATGTATAATCATGAGCAATATATGATTTACTATTTATAATCTCTTATATTTTAATTGAATTTGATCACTATTAAGTTTTGAGCTTTGTGGACTACCAATAAGTACAATAAAACCTAATATAACATAAATAACAAATAATATAAGAAAATTAAAATAGAAGGCTAAACAATATACAAATACAAATAAAAATGGAAAGAAACAGAAAATGAACAGAATCAGTTTAGAAATATATGAAAAGTTCGATATTATGAAAAAATAAATAAAAAGGAAGATATTTTCAGACTTAATGCAAAATCAAGACCTTATATGTTGAATATGAACAATTAATTTGCCTTTACAGAGATAATTAAAACCATTAGAAAATAGTACCATGCATTGTTTATTTTTTGAAAATATTAGTTGTTATTAAGCGCCATCAAATCAGGTTGACCCACAGTGCC
>NW_022111373.1:26086515-26088289 GCF_000313985.2 Echinops telfairi
ATGCATAGAGCATCTTCTTGTTCCACTTGCACCACTGCCTCTTGATCCATGTACAAGTTCCACAGGAACACAATCAATTGTTCTATACGTCCTAATCTCAAGATTTTCCAGAGTTTATTGTGTGTCACACAGTCAATTTCTTGGCATAGTTAACAAAACACAAGTAAATATCTTTCTGGCACCCTCTGCTTTCTGTCAAGATCCATCTGACTTCAGCAATTAAATCCCTTATTTCACACCTGCTTCTGAATGCAGCCTGAAACGCTGACAGCTCCCTCTAAATATACTGCTGCAATGGTTGTTGGAGGAACCTCAGTAAAATTTTACTTCAGATAATATGTGGAAACGTTCTAGGTCACCTTTCTTTATAATGGGTACAGAAATGGGTGTCTTCCAGTCAGTTGACCAAGTAGCTATCTTCTAAATGTCCTGTCATAGAGAGTGAGTGCTTCCACTGAGTCATGAGCTTGTTGAAACATTTCAATTGCTGGTTCATCAATTCCTGAAGCATTCTTGTTTTTGGCTAATGCTTTCAGTGCATCTTGGACTACTTCCTTCAGCACCACTGTAGGCTGCCTCCTGAAATAGTGGAATGCTAGCTGGTTCTTTTTGGCACAGTGACTGTGTATTCTTCCCATCTTCTTTTGATGCTTCCTGCATCATTCAATAGTTTACCCAAAGAATCTTTCAATCTTGAAACTTGAGGTTTGGATTTTTCTTTAGTTCTTTCAGTTTAAGATATGCTGAGCATGTTCTTCCCTTTGATTTTCAAATTCTAGGTCTTTGCACATTTCATTCTAATATTTGGCTTTGTCTTCTCAAGATGCCCTTTGAAAATTTCTGTTCAACTCTTTGACTTCATCATTTCTATCTGCCTTATCTACTCTACAATTAAGTGTAAGTTTCAGAGTCTTTTCTGGCATCAATTTGATCTATTTTTTTTGTCTTTTTAATGACTTTTTTGCTTTCTCCGTGAATGGTCTTCTTCGTGTCCTCCCACAGCTCAGCAGGTCTTACTGCCATTAGTGTTCAAGGCGTCAAGTCTGCTCTTGAGATGGTCTCAAAGTTCAGGTGGAATATCCTCAGGGTCTTATTTTGGGTCTGGTGGGTGTGTTTTCATTTTATCAGCTGTCTTGTGAACTTACCTAGGATCAATTTGATGGTCTGTTCCACAGTAAGATCCTGACCTGGCCTGGTTTTAGCTTCTGATAATGAACTTCCTCTGCATATCTTACCATAGATGTACCCATTTATATTTCTGTGTGGTTTTTGCAAACTTCCATCATGCAGTCTACCTCTTTGTTTCTATCACGAAGTCCGTATTTTCCTACCACTCTTGCTTCTTCTGTGCTTCCAGCTCTTACATTGCAATCACAAAGATTCATCCATGCATCATGATTTCATGTTTTATTAATTTCAGAGTGAAGCCATTGATAGAATTCTTCCATTTCTTCATCATATGCTTTTGTGGTTGGTGAACAAATGAATAATGGTTGTATCAATAGGATTTCCTTGAAAGTGGATAGATATAATCCAATTACAGGCAGTGTTGTACTTTATTATTTTGCAATGTCCTTTTTTACAATGAATTATTTGTCATTCCTTTTGATTATGTTATTCCTGGCATAATAAATCACATGATTTTCTGATGACAAATGGCCAATACATGTCCTTTTCAGCTCTTTATTTTCTAGTATATGTGTTTCCCTTTATATGTTTCATTACATTTTTAATGAATTCCAATTCCCCTAAGTTCATATTTAGAATATTCCAA
>NW_022111373.1:26090550-26092397 GCF_000313985.2 Echinops telfairi
TATATAATTTTTACTTTCTTGTTTTTTCTTCTATTTCCTTTTTCTTCCTCCTGCCCCATTATCATATTTAACCATCATTTTCCTCTCAGTAACTCCTCTCAGATACCTTTCAATTGATCAAACAAGACTAAGAACACTATCCCCTTCTCAACAAATAAAACTTCTCTAGTTTTTAATATTTCCTCCCCTACTATTATGGTCTTAGTTTTACCCCCTTAATCCTGTTAGACCTGCATATGTTCATGTGTATAATTAAAATCATTCGACTCATGAAATTCAAGCTGGATAAACCCTTCAGGAATTTTAATGGGAGTAATGAGTCCCTGCAGGTATGAGAGGAGGGGTGCTGATAGCAATAATGACTGTATAACCACACTTGAGGAGAATCGGTAACAGAATGGCAGGTGAAGAGATACATTGCGTGGTGTAAGGTACAGGGTAAATATAAATAAAAATATTTAATATAATAACAATGATTCTAGGCGTGGGGGAGGAAGGGGGGTAAGAGGCGCTGATACCAAAGAGTGCTAGAAGAAAGAAAATGGTTTGAAAATGATAGTGGCAATGATTGTTACAATCATGCTTGATCTAGTAGAAGTATTAATTGTTATAATATCTGTAGAGCTCCCCAAAAAATGGAAAAGGAAAAAGAAGAGTACAGAATTCAGTGAAGGGTCCTCACTTGAACTGAGTCAATATGGCCTCTCAGCAACCCTGTAGAACAAGGTAAAATTGCCCCTGTGCATGTCTGAGAAGGTATATCTTTTTCTCTTTACAAGAATATAAAGCCTTGTATTTCTCCCGCAAAGTGGCTAATGGTTTCAAACTGCTGACTTTGTGCTTAGTAGGCCAATGTGTAACCACTATGCCACCTGGGCTCACGGTCTCAGGAAGGGTTATAAAGATGGAAACATGAGCTTCAGAAGTGTATAGTCCTCGATGGAGAATATATCAAGGAACAATAGCTTCACATTTCACTATTTTTGTCTAAAAAGATCTCTGTGACTGTGTTAAAAAGAAAAAGAAGAAGAAAGAAAGAGATAGGAACAGTGGAAGGAGGGAGAAAGGAAGAAAATGAAACATAATGTAGTTATTAAACACATCGGCAGCATTATTCCAACAGGTCATGTTTGCCCAGCCTCAATTACAGTGACATATTTGCCTTAAGTGATTATGGATTTTTAATGCTAAAAGTTAGTATTCTGTTTTGAATTTTGCTTCTCAAGTGTAAATCATGACCCCTTATGCCTGAAGACGTAATTCCATGAAGAAACAGTGTTCTTTTTATGTTAGTGAGACCATATCATTGTAAAGTACATCCTCAATCTAACCATCTCTGAGTTATAGTAACCGTAGACTAACCACTGAAACACTCAAGCATAAATGATGACATGGTGGGATATGCACGCGAAGATCTCCAAAACCCTGAGAAACGTCTGGACTACAGAACCTGAGGAAGTCTCTGCTTCCAAAGCTGGTTTACAGAGCTTCCTTCTATAGCCTGTACACTGAATACATTTTTCCAGCCTCCTAAAACATAACAAACATATTTATTTAAAGTCATCCACTTGTGACATTTCTGTTCCAGCAACTTTAAGAAATTAAATGGTTAATAATCTGTAAAGTCATCATAAATTTTGTTTATAGAAAATGATGGTTTTCCACGGATTGATGTCTCAGGTTATTAAGGATAAGCTGTTCAATCAAATTAACATCTCTTGAACCACCACTGCGTAATACTCTTGCCTGAAAATCAGCAGGAGAAAAATAATCAAGCAAAATTTTAAAACCAGTTACCAAAAATCTAATTAGGAGTTTAAAGTGCTCTGAAGTGTCGTGAATAGTAA
>NW_022111373.1:26092948-26094974 GCF_000313985.2 Echinops telfairi
TGAGGTCCGTAGAGCCTAAAAGTCTATAAGGGTATTGAATTGAGTTGAATTATTCCAACTAAGAATACCATGTCCTTGCTCCAATGTCAAAAGTAATGCGAAGGAGGGAATAAGGGAAGAACTGGTGAGAGAGAAAAGAAGAAAGGAAAAAACAAAGACCTTTTTTAATGTCCTTCTCTGATTGACTTCTGTACTAAAAATTCCTCATTCATTCTTTAAAGGCTCTCCAAATTAGATTTTCAAATTTACCAGGACACTGATATACTTGGAGGTTTGCATATCTGAACCTCTGTTTATGTTATTTTAATTAGCCACTGACTACAGCCTAAATATTTATTAGTGTTCTAAACTTTTGTTGGATTGCTACCATTAAACATCCTCTGACTGTTGTATTGATGTAAAGATAATGTGGGCTGATTGAATTGTTTTCCAGCACATTTATTTTCAAATGTGAAGGTTAACGTCCACTTTCTGTTCAGATAAAATTTCTCTCTATTAACTAAAATAAGCACATGCTCTGACATGAATCAGGAAAGTTTTTATTTTAGCAAAATTAAATTTAGATTGGAGAGACATTTCTTTCCATTATACTAATTAGAAATGAGTGTAATGAATATTTGAAAGGGAGACTTGAAAAAAGAAAAACAATATTTAGTAAATGGTGCTATGAAATTGATATGATCTTTGTTGTTATGTATGTGATAAACCAAATAAAATAGACATTAAGGTTTGTAACATCAACTTTGTTTTTCAAGCCAATATTTATTGTCTTTCACTTGAGATTCTTATAATGTTGTAAAAGTTAAGTCATACTTAATCAGGGATAGCATATTTTCCTTGAATTCGTTCAGTGTTTTCCATCAGTTTAGGCTTTTATTGATGGAAAGTAAAATATCAATTAAAAATACTTTATGAAATAAGTGCACTTTTGGTATTTGTGTTAATTCAAAATGATGTGAGGTAGCTTCATGCCTGCTGCTCATTTAATTCTTAATTTGAATGCCCATTTTAAAAGATATGTGAAGAAATAGAAATAGAACAAATAATAGATTTAATTGCACATTCTTATTTGAGGAGGCAGCATTGCACAACTGCTTGTTACACATCTTTGGAAAATTTTTCCTGATCCTGGCTGTTCACTTGGTAAATGACATTGCTCCATGTTTTATCTGTCATTGTAGTCTTTGATAGACTCCTAGAACATTTGACTTGTTTCATTTTAAAATCTACATAATTAGGATTTGTATAGACAGTAATTTAATAGTGTAGTCATTTTGAGGGGAAACATGCCTATTTTAATTGTTCATCATTAAATAAACTTTCTGAATACAAAATAACATGTAAACAATACTTTTAACTGCTAATTCAGAATCTGATTGATGAGCAAATCCTTGAGACCATGTTACTTGGTGAAGCATGGTTTTAAGGTAATTGAGACAGTTAAAGTTTATTGTGCCAACCTGGCCAATAAACACATGTGGGGTTAATTGAAGGGTGGAGAGATAAATGGCTCAGTGAGCCTCGCCTATCTAGTTCTTGGGTCTCTTGCTCTGTGATGGTCAGACCAGACTGCAGCTGCCTTAGCCAGTTCCCTGCTTCAGCTTGCAAGGCTAACTTCCTACAAGACATCCCAGAGAAGAAGCCACATGAACCTACCCTGATGTAGTGCTGGGTTCTCAACAGCCATGTGGAGATCCCTGCCAGTGCTGAGATGCTTACACGTTCACTGATTCAGCTTTCCTCCTCTAGTCAATATCATATTGTGTGTTTTGTGAGATGGAGGAAGACTTTTTGAATTGGTGTCAGATATATGGGCTAATGATGGACTTGTGGGCTTGGGCAGCACTGGTTGGGATGTTTTCTTGATGTGCACTTAACTCTCTCTTATACATGAGTTTCTGTGGATTTGTTTCTCTAAAGTACTCAGACTAACACAGTAATGCAATGGATATTAATTTATAGATTTTAAAATAGTTTCTCTACCTTCCAGTCTTTTTTGGCAGGTGGGTGGAGGGGGAGAGAATAA
>NW_022111373.1:26095754-26097195 GCF_000313985.2 Echinops telfairi
GGGACTAGACTTAAGTGGGATCCCAGAACCCACCTGCTTGTCCATAGGATATGCAGAACTCAGGTTTACTTTGGCAATCAAAGTGCGACAAACAAACCCCATAAGACCAACTGCATCAAGAACAGCAGCAAATCAACCAGCAAACAAGCAAACAAAACACAAAACAAAAACAAACTAATGAACTAAAGGCAGAAAACAGAAACCCATAAAAACAAAAAAGTAAAGTATTGTCAATCATCCTCCTGGGGTATAAGGCCATAGCACTGATAGCATCATCATTTTTCCAATAACACAGTACTCTGGACACTGTTGGTCGGATGAGGCTACACAGGTACAATTCCACTGAGAGCCGCAATCCATGGAGTGGTTGCCCTACACAACTCGGTCCCAATTCCAATGTCTTTATCAAGGTCCAATAAGTAAATGAACAAAAGTACTTTATTAGATGCTATGTGAATGTACTTAAAGTGTTTCTGGGAAAATGACATCAAAGTAATACAATTTTTTCACACATTTTTGAAGTCTCTACATATTGTTATTAAGAGATGATACCAAGGGCTCAAGTAAAAAGAAAATGTTTTGAAAAGGATGATGGCAACACACGTACAAATGTGCTTGGCGCAATGGATGTATGAATTGTTATAAGAGCTGTAAAAGCCCCAATAAAATGATTAAAAACGAAAAAATAAATAAATAAAAAATAAGATTTAATAAAGCACTGCTCATATTTTATCCAATATATTTCTGTATATTTTCAATAAAACACACAAAATCACCACCTAAGCTTAGAAAAGGAACAAACCCAAAATACATTTGTGACAAAGAGCAACTTAAAAAAAAGCTATTTAAAATACTAGTATCTGTTTTTGTTTTGTTCTTTTTCATGGCTTATTGCCACCACAATGCACAGAAACAATTAATGAAGTCACCAGTAGTCTCATGTTTGCTTGTCTTACAATCCTCACCTTACTTTCATTTTCAACATCTAAATATTGAACAATACTTAACATTATCTCTTCTCTTGACTTTCATTATGTAATAGTTACTTGATTTTATTTCTATATCTTTGTCTAATTTTTAACATCTTCTGATTTTCATATTGCATATTAATATTTTCAGGTTTGATCCAGAATATTTTCTTCTTTTCATGCCAATGTCTCTGCCTCCACCATCTCATGTAGGTACATAAATTATCCCTATATGCAAATAACACAAACATATGTCTCAAGTTCAACTCTTTCTCTTGAGCTCCAGACCTGTCTCTCTATTTGGCATCTTCACATCTACTCTTTGATGTCTCAGGAGTGATTCAAAGTCAACATGTCCCAAAAAATCCTACAATCTTAATTAACATAATCGATTCTCTGCCAGTTATTTTTTTTATCTTAGTAAAAGGGATCATCATCAGTTCAGCCGTCCAGTTTGAAACCCAGAGACAAAT
>NW_022111373.1:26097610-26100875 GCF_000313985.2 Echinops telfairi
TTTTTTTAATATGAGCATATTTTGGTCATCATTTGTACATAATAGGTCATCAGTTATATTTTAAAATCAAGCAAATGAAGCAACCATGAACTAGCAAACATAACAACGATTGAGGAGATGGTGCAAGACCAGGCACTGTTTTGTTTTGCATAAGGACACAATGAGTTGAACTCTATTGAATGACATATAACATAAGTCTTTTTGAAATATGTGTTTGTACCAGCTAATTAGTGACTAGACATAAAAACACTTCATTTTCTCAAAGAAATACCATTTTCTTTAAAATAGAGAAAGTTCAAAAGAAGAAATAGTGTCCAGAATTTCAAACATGGTTTATAATAGTCACAATTCTCACCCACTTCTCACAAGGTGAAACTAAGTCAAATTTAAACTGCTTCTGGCAAACATTTTTATTTTGACATTGATTTCAGTCATCTGTTACTTGATTTCCAAACCTCAAGAAGAAAAAAAATTTCCTTTCCTTTCAATATCAAGGACCCTACTTTTCGGCCATATGGATGTCTCCTGACAAGATGATTTTTAATGCTGTCTTTAAGTGGAACGTTGCGTAACTGCAACTCCATTATCAGAGGAGTATGCCTGATTGGCCAAGGCTACAGGAACTTTAGTTCAATTCTTCACCAGGGAAAAAGAGGCACTGAGATCCTTTACCCATAGCTACAGCTAAATTATATAATATGACTTGGCAGGTGTGGATGACATGCCATTAGAGTATTTCTGCATTGCAAGTTGCAAAAGAAACTCTCACGACTCACTTATGTCAATCTGAAAAAGGGCCTTGTAAATAGGATCTTTTTAGTAGCAGAAATTAATTGTAATTGAAAATCCGAGATAATTTAGATACAATGCTATGGACTACATTAGTCTTACCAAAAGTACTCACCCAATATTCCAGGTCTGCTATTTATCACAGAGGCCATCAGAAGTCATAAAACTAATATAGATAAATTTGCTTTTTGAGTTACCCACCCCTGATTCATATTTTTATTCACATAGTTACTTTGTTATGAATAATAATCCTAGCAGAAAAAGTAAAATTTCCATCAAGGAATTATAAATCACATACAAAAATATATTTAGCAAAATAAAATGGAAACCAAGGGTAAAAGGAGATATTAGCATGCTGTCCATTAACAAAAAATAATCAATGACTGATGTACATGAGAGGGTACCCAAATAAAACATTAAAAACCTCTGCTGAGCAGAGCTTTTGTAGTACACATTCCCCCCACTCACACCCACCCCCCGGTGAGCATCTACAATTCACTCTGAGTTAGTTCACCCCGTGGTGTCACCTGGGAAGGTTCTCTCTGGTCACAGTGAAGTTCTTCATATAAGCAGTATAACACAATCTCTTTTATTTTTGGGGGGGTGGCTGATTTAAGAGAACAGTGTGCAACTGTAGAATGCTTGGAGAAAATGCCACAGAAACTGTTGTGATGTTGAACACAACTTACAAGGACAGTATTGTGGGAAAAACTCAAGTGGACGAGTGGTTTTCTCATTTCAAAAAAGGTAAAATGTCGATTGATGATAAACCTCATTCTGGATGTCCATCAATTTTTCAAATGGATGAAAATGTTGATTCATAATGCATTTGGAATTCATTACACTAGGTCAGACTGTTAACCAAGCTTTCTATTAAGAGGTTCTCAAAAAAACTGTTTAACAGTACGTGACAAATATGGCCTCATTTGTGGCAGAACAAGGGACTGGTTTGCTACCACGACAATGCACCTGCCCACACAGCCATCTCAGTGAGCCAGCTTCTAGCAAAAAGCAGCATGCCTCTTTTGCCCCCATGCACCTTACTCACCTGATCTCACTCCATGCGACTCCTTTTTGTTTCTGCTAAGGAAGAGGGACATAAAAGGATAGCAATTTGACAATGTAGAAGAGGTGAAGAAAAACAAGGGAGTTGCGCCAGCCATTCAAACAGACGAGTTTAAAAAATGTTTCCAAGAATGGAATCACAGTTCTGACAAATATATTAATTGTAAGGGAGAGTACTTTGAAGGTGATAAGGTTCTTTTACCAAAAAAATATAATTAAATAGCTATGGGGGGAAAATTGAAGGGTTTTTTTGTTTTTGTCCACATCATATAGGTAGAGAGAGATCTTATATATAATATTTGAGTTCTTGTTTTCTTTCACAGTTCAGGTGTTTACAGCAAAACAAAATAAGCCAGTAACAAAGAGCTAGTATTTTAGTGGACAAAGGGATTTGCATCTAAAATAGTGATACCAGGGAGAGAAAAACACCAAGAAAGACTTTTTTGTTGAATGTCGGTGACCACTAATCAATGAGTATTTACTAATGGTCCAAAAGCTGCAGTTTTAATTTTAATTGTCATCAATCATCAAGTTGGTTTCTCATGAAAATATTTCAACTCTAAGCTGCCTTGTGTATGATGCTCCCATACATGAAATCTAAAGGAAGATATGGCAATCAACTCTCCTATTAAAACAGAGATTTACAAAATACAATGAGTAATAAATGTAATATACTATTTAAATTGACATATATATTTAATTCATCCCAATTTATAACATCAATTGGGACAACCCACAGCAAATAAAGTTATCTAAGCCATGCATTTTGATAGATTCTATAGACAAAATATTGAATGATGCAGAAAGCATCAAGAGAAGAGGGAAGTAATACACAAAATCACTCTACCAAATAAACTAATCAACATCCCATCATTGCAAGAGGTAGAATATTAGAAAGAACCAATGGTTCTGAAGGAAGAAGTTCAAACTGAAATGAATGCATTAGCTAAAAATCAGGCTCCAGGACTTGATGGAAGACCCATTGAAATATCTCAGAAAACTGAAGTAGTACTGGAAACTCTCACTTGTCTATGCCAAGAAATTTGGAAGACAGTTCCCTTTTATAAGAAGACATTCTATTTTAGAGGGAAATTTTTCAGAAAGCCACTTTTTAACACTGTATATTTCATCAACTCCTAAATTAGACTGTCTATACTATTACTTATTTTCAAAATTGGGGAGTGAAGAATAAATAACCAAGGCATTAGTAGTCATGTTACACTCTGTTTTAATAAACATTGATTATAAGTATGCTACAACCTGAGTTTCAGGCTTGCTGTTGCCTAAAGGTACGAATACAAGCACAAAAGCCTTTATGTTTGCTTCTAGCTTGGTTGTTAATTTATTCACTTACAAACATAACAATATTTTGTCATGTAGTTAACTAGAGTTATGCAAGGAAAATTAAAAA
>NW_022111373.1:26101695-26108631 GCF_000313985.2 Echinops telfairi
GATTCATTATTTTAGTGGAATACATCTGATAAATGGACATTCTCTGGCAGTTCACCCACATTTTTATTGTACTCTTTTAAGTTTGCAGTTCCATGTCTTTTTCTCCATTTCAGAAGAATGTGTTTTCATATTTTACTATTTGCATTATAATGTCAAATACCATTTTGGTCAATGATTTAAACTCTTTGAAATGATTTTTTTTTAATTTTTTGGATTACTATTAGCTGTCTTCTAGATTTGTTCTTTTCTCTCAAGTAATTTATATCTACTCTTTGATTTTGAAAATCTAATTTTCATCTACTGTTCTAATTGGGCTGCTAAATACAAGGTCAGCTGTTCAAACCCATCAACCACTCTCCACAAGAAATATGAGACTGTCTACCCTGTCAAGATTTATAGTGTCAGAAATATTACACAGGGTTCTTATGAGTCTAAATCAGCTCAATGGTGGTAAAATGTATTTGGTTTGGTTTAAGTTATTTTAAGGCATTATCTGTTACACTTAAATGAGCTAAAGTTGATCGAGTTTATTCTTCACTTCTGAAATAATTAGATACATTTTTTATGCATTCTATCACTTAAATGCTGGACTTTCTTTTCAATTCTGTTTAAAGTCATTCTTTCAAATCATGTTTCTTAAAAAACAAAACAACAACAACAACAACCTCAATTTGCAAGATTGGGCCAAAGTGCTCATCTATTTTATATAAGTGTTTATGTAACAAAGAATCAATATTAATTACCTGAAAGGAGTTACTACTAAGAGTTGTGATGAAGCAATTACTCAGCACATTACTGAATATTAAATGAAACGCCCCAGAAACCTCAAGTCTACCCATTGTATTCCTTCTGATAACGTTGTAAGTCTCACAATTTCCTTGCATCACTTAAAGGGGCCCTTGCGGTCAGTAGTTACGTCCTCAGTTGCTATCCAACAGATCAACTACTGGAAAGCGCCAGTAACCCAGCTGGGTGAAAAACTCCATCAATTTCCATGAAGAATACAGCCTAGGAAATCATGTGGTGCAGTTTTACTCTGTCCAGTAGGGTCACAAATAGTCCTGGTGGTGTAATGGTTACTCATTGGGCTGCTAACCTTAAAGTCAGCAGTTTGAAACCACCAAGTGAGCCTCTGGAGACAGATGAGGCTTTTTACTCCTTTCTACTCCTTTACAGTCTCAGAAAACCACAGGAGCAGTTCTACCTTGTCCTCTAAGGTCTATGAGATGGACTGGACACAATGGCAGTGAGTTTAGATAGGGTCACAGCTTCATTGATCTAACAAAGGCAATGTTTTCCAATGATGTTGCCTTCTGTTTTGTTTCAATGTTTTCATTTCTATTGACAATAATTATCAATACATCTTGAATGTATGTTAGATCAAATTCAAACTGAAAGTGATGGTAAACAGACTAAACTCAGTCCCATCAAGTCAATGCTGACTCACAGCAATCCTTGTGGGTTTGTGAGACAGTAATTGTTAAAGGGCGTAGATAGTCAAGTCTTTCTCCCACAGAGCTGCTGGTGGTTTTGAACTGCCAATTGTGTGGATCACAGACCAATGCTTAGCAACTACACCATCGGGCTTCCCCCTAGAACCCCTCATTATCTTCATTACGAGCTTTAGTGGTTGGTGGTTAAATCTGAATAATAGCATAGGTGAAAAAAGGAAGTGGGGGGGGTGCCACATGATAAAATTTTAACATGACCAGCAACTTCTTCAATGAAAATATCTTTTTCAACAACATAAAGAGTGACTATGAACATAAACTTCATCAAATGAAATTCAGAGAAATCAAATTAACTATATATTTGGGAAGAAATATTGAAGGAGATCAATATCATCATCCCAAAACAAAGATAGAGTCCAGCTGTGGAATACACTATCAAGTGCTATTATGCAAGTTCATGTTGAAGTTGAAGAAAATCAAAACTAGTCCATGAGATCCAACTTCAAGTATATTCTAATTCCATTTAGGAAGCATCTCAGGAACAAATTTAAAGCACTGAACACTAACAGAGAATCTGACATCCGACTAATTGTGGGATGACATCAAGAATATCTTACATAAAGAAAGCAAAAGGTCATTAAAAAGACCAAAAGGTGGATGTCAGAAGATAGGCTAAAACTTACTGCTAAACATAAAAGTAGCTAAGTAAACAAAGATATGAGGGGAAAAAAGAGTTAAATAGAAAAATTTAAAGGGCAGCTCAAGCAGAAAAAATAATTCTCTTTAGAGTCCAAGTTGACAAGAATTCATTCATGTATTTTGAACATGTTATTAAGAGCCACCATTCCCTAGAAAAGGTCATCGTGTTTGGTCAAATGATTGGGTCAACAGAAAAGAGAGAGATCTTCCAGGAAATGGACTTACACAATGGTTATAACAATGGGCTGAAGAATAACAATTGTAAAAATGACCCAGAACCAGGAAGTGCTTTGTTCTATTTTATAAATGCTTGCTGTGAGGCAGAACCAAATCCATGACATGTAGCAGAAGCATCAGTAGGATCATAATGAGATTTCTTTTTCTTATGTAGAGATCTGATAAAATAAGCAAATCTCGTTTCTAACAGGAGATTTCAAAGATTATCTAATTTAATTGAGTCCTAATTTCTTTCTAAGTAAAGTGAGAATAATATCTATTAAAAAAAACAAAAACCCTCCCTGGACTCAATCATGACTCACAGGGACTCTGCAGGACTGAGTAGAACTGCTCCTTGAATTTGGAGCTCTGTAAAGCTTTCCAGATTCGGAAAGTGTCATCTTTGTCCAGCAGAGCACTCAGGGGTTTGAACCACCAACTCTGTGGGTAGTAGCAGAAATCCTAACCCACTAGGTTATCAGAACTTCTTATTTTTAATAAATATTGTGAAATTAATTAAATGTAAATTTCTGACTCTATGTTTTTTTTAAATTATTTGAGTAATTGATATGAAATGTTAAACACCATGCAAAACATAGGTAAAACTGATAAAGTGCCTCTATTTCAAGATAAATAAATTAAGCGGCTATTTATCTGTAATTGCACATTTCATTAACAATCTACTTTCATAATATGCTAGCTTATTTTCTACTTTCTTCAATCAAATTTATGTTATTTTTCTTGTTATTTATTAGCATTTGATTTATATTAGTTTCCTGATATTTTAAGACAACATTTCTTAGATGCTGTTAAAATTGCTCAATTCTGAATTATTGCCAAAATATGCTTTAAACTATATCTTACAATGCTATGCCATACATATGGATCAAATTTTTAAAAAGGATTGTTGTTGGAGGTTGAAAGTTCTGCTTTTGGAGTGTCTTATTGGATAATCTTGCACTTATTAAGACTATTTTCTCCCTTAACATGCTATTTCCTCAATGTGCTTTACTTTCTTATCTCCTGTTTTGATTTATAATGCATTCCATTTTTCTTCCCTTACTGGCCCCGACTTGAGGACGTTGCTGTATCCAGCATTGGTGAGTTGCTTCTTACGTATTTCAACCTTAGGTACAACATAAGGTCCTACCCCTACCCTCACAATTGCTCCACTTTCTGAGAGCTCACTGCTGCAACCACTGTGTATATCTATCTCAATGAGCATCTCACACTTTTTCCCAGTGGACTCTATTTACCAATATTATTATCCATCTCCAGAGACAGATTCCTCCTGGTGACATGTCCAAAACTTATGAGAGAAAGTTTCGCCATATTCTCTTCTAGGGAGCATTCTCGCTGTACCTCTTCCAACACAGATTTATTTCATTCAGTTCATGGTGTATTCACAAATATCATATTTTAAAGGTATTCTTTTTTGTTTTTTCTTATTTATTGTTTATTTTTCACATGTATATGAACCCAATAAAATACTATGGCTTGGATCAGGTATGCCATAGTCATGAAACTAAAATCTTACTTTTCCCTGTTGCTTATTACTATGAAGATTAGGAACTCTTGGGAACAATATCATACTGCTATATTTAAATATGAAATGATAAAATACCATAGGAAAATAATAATAGGCAATAGCAAAGAATTAACCTAAAATTATTTAAATATATTTTGCTTTACATTTTATTTTGGAAAATGTTTGAAATACTAATTAGTAATTATTTTTAAAATTAACTCAAAAGTGTAACCTGTTAGTAATATAATTGCTTAAAATGTATTGCTCCAACTGACTTTTGAAAACTGCATTTTTCTAGTGGTATATAGTTTAGAAAATTAAGCATGCCAAAATGTAAACTGTTTTCTGTAGTTTTATTATTTTTATTAGTGTTAAATTAAGGATATTATTCTCATATGTGAGAGAAAGGAAGTAAATAGTAAGTGATATTCCACCACTACTGTGAAAATTTACATATAGATGTAATGTGGAAGAGATTAAATAAATTCATTCACTCTAGGCTTCAATTTAAGTTGGTTGCAAATATTGACATTAACTAATGAAATATTTTATTTTCACAAATAAGCAGAGAAAAACAAACATATAATTATATGTACATTATTTCTAATTTTATTCACTGAAATCTAGAAACAATGGAATTCAGAAGCATAAGTACATTAAACACTCGGATTGTATTCTGATATATACCTTACTTAAAAAAAAGGTGGGCTAAAATACTAATTATTCAGTAATTAATATTAGATCTAAATCAAGGACAAGACATCTGTGAATTTTCAAGAAAGAGATAAGTAAAAAATGTCTCAGAATCCAAACTGAAGAGGCTATAGTTGAGCAAATGTGGACCATGTATATACATATATATATGTGTATATGTATATATATATATATATATTTCAACAAGTAGTTCTGCTTTGTCCTATTGGGTCACAGTAAGTCAGAATTGACTCCATTGCAGTGTTTTTTTGGTTTTTTGGTTTGATATGTCCAATACCTTTTATAGATAAAAACAAATCAATTTTGTTTAAATCTATGAATGAGTATCTATCTGTTTTGTAGGATATTAGAAACATAAGATAACTACCATTTTGTAACCCTTCATGAATGGATGTACTTATTAATTATCAATGGCTATTAAATTTCCAAAATCAAAATTGAGTTTCTTGAATAGCAGAACCTGACCTATGAAGTAGCCTTACCAAAATAATCTAATTTGATTCTGATTACCCTCTGGATCTAACTAATGATTTGCATTAAAAAAGTTATTATAGCAGCATGCTAAAGAACAACATAAGGGTATAATTAGCAAAAATCCACATTGTGGGTAATTCTATGGGGAAAAATCCATATTTTTTAAACATAAATATTTAAAATATAAGAAAAAAATTAGGGTAATTTCTAGATTAAATACAAATTAAAAGGAGGAGATCTTTGGTTGCAGCAGCAATTTTTTAGTTCTCATTAATCTTTTATTTTTATTTTTTTAATAATCATTTTATTAGGGGCACATACAACTCATCACAATCCATGCATACATCATTTGTGTCCAGCACATTAGTACATACGTTGACTTCATCATTCTCACACACCCGCTTTCCACTTGAGCCCTTGGTGCCAGTTCCTCATTTTTCCCCTCCCTCCCTGCTCCCCACTCCCCCTGAGCCCTTGATAATTTATAAATTATTATTATTTTATCATATCTTACACCATCCGAAGTCTCCCTCACTCACTTCTCCACTGTCTGTCCCCCAGGGAGGAGGTTATATGTAGACCTTGTCATCTGTTCCCCCTTTCTTCCCCACCTTCCCTCCACCCTCCCGATATCACCACTCTCTCCACTGGTCCTGAGGGGTTCATCTGTCCTGGATTCACTGTATTTCCAGTTCCTATCTAGGTTACAGCAGCTTTGACATATAAAAACCCTGGTCAAAAATAAGTTGACTAGAGATGTTATAGCAACCTCCGCACGATATTTGAGTGGGTTTTTTTTTGTAAATCTACAACTATTCTGTATTTTATCTTTATTGGTACACTGTGTGGATCATAACAAAATATGAGTAACATTGGGAAAAAATGGAAATTTCAGGGCATAGTTAAATTTATGTGCAAACAGTATATGAATGTAAAAAGAGTCATTTAAACAGAACAAGGTAATTTTATGTGGCTTAGAACAAGATAGGCTGCATGGCAAGGTTGTATCTTTCATATTATATATGAAATCCACCTGTTAAAATACTATTCTAGAAGCTAAATTAACTGAAAAAGCACATAGATTCAAGATTGATATAATACTATTAACAATATGTAATATACAAATAATATTCTTACTTGTTGAATATAAGGGCCACTTTAAACTTATTGATAGTCAAAGACCATGGAAACTGAGGATGAAACAAAAAGAATGAAAATCCTCACAACTGGATAATTAATGGAGACGAAATTGAGAGAAAGGATTACATTCTACATGTATCATCAACTAATGTCCATGGAAGAAGCAGTCAATAAATAAAACATTATATGCTTGGGGAAAAATTGATGTAAAAAGTCTCTCTAATGTTTTAAAAAGCAAAAGTATGACTAAGATCTGACCCAAACCAGGGTCTTTTTCAAATATCTCATATACATGGTAAAGTTAAATAATGAGAAACAAATACATAAAACCTGATGCATTTGAATTGTGGTTTTGTTAAAGAATATTGAATATCATGTGAATTACCAAATGAATTGACTAATTAGTTTTATAAGGAAACAAAAATGAAACCAAACACACTGGCATCGAATCAATTGTGACTCATAGGAACCCTAAGTACAAGAATATTCCACAGGGATAAGGCAGGCACAATTTCAACTCACTTACTTTGGCTAATAAAAACCAACTGCTATTAAAGGACAGTATGTTCTTAATATAGAGGACCAAAACAAATAAGAAAACTCTAACTGAGATGGATTGACAGTACAGCTGGAAAGTGAACTCAAGCATATTGGGTTAGGTAGAGTTCTCTAGAGAAACAAAGCCAGGACACCTATGACTTTCTATAGATAGAT
>NW_022111373.1:26109652-26110862 GCF_000313985.2 Echinops telfairi
GGGAGTAGAAAGCTTCATCATTCTCCCTGAGTCTGCTATTCTGGGTGTCCTTATGCTACTAACCCACAGCATAATCCACTATATCATCATGATTCTCACAGTGAGACTACAAAAGAAGTGAGTCACAATGTGGTTGAAATAGGAATCCCTAGGTGTTGTAATGGTTAGTGTCTAGATTACTAGCTGAAAAATTGGTAGTTCAAACCCAAAAATTGCCTCAGGGGACAGGACTCACGATCTGTTTCCAAAAGGCCTCCGTCTTAAAATTCCTATGGAAAATCATGGCGTCACCACGAATAACAGTCAGCTAGCTATTAATAACTACATGTAGTTAAAGAATTGAGCAAAAGTTGAAGGTTGCTATTATTGAACTCAGTATTAGTACAAAAGGATTGTTCTATCTACTTGTATATGTGGCAGGTATTTATCAAAATTAATTGTGAAAAAAATGCCTCCTAAAGGAACATATATAACTTCTTTATTATTATTTGAGAGATTAAGAGTAAAGGATGGGTTGGTCTCACTCAAAGTTAATAAATAATATCTTGAAATAGTGAATTTTCACAAACATACATATTTGGGAATGCAATCCTCTTATTATTATTCTTGGTGAAAAAAGTTCATTCATTAGCAAACCATCTTGGACACTGATCTTGTCAGCATACCTTTCATTTATATGTGCATTAGGCACAAGTGCAGAGATCAATCACAGCAATGTATATGAATTAAACAAAGAAGAAGTAGACGGTGGCCTGAACTAATATTGAATTAAACTAATAAGTGAAATGCACATAAGCACATGTTGAAATGCCAACTGCCACATTTATAGGGGTTGCATTAAGGGTAGGTCCAGAATTTTTTCCTGTCACACACATTGTAAACAATCTGCAAGAAATTTGCCTTTCTTTTTAATGAGCTAGACTTTTTATTATAAATAAAATGAGTTTTAAATGTTTAACTGATGCTTTAAAATATATTTTAATTTTTCCCCTTATTCAGTGAAGTCCCTCTTTTTTTTTCCCTAATCCAATTTCATGTACCTTATTGTTACTCCTAATGTTACTCTTTTTTTTTTAAATCAATTTATTGGGGCTCATACAATTCATCACAATACATAGATCAATTGTGTAAAGCACATCTATACATTTGCTGCCCTCATCATTCCCAAAATTTGCTTGCCTCTTGTGTTCCCGGAATCAGCTCATTTTCC
>NW_022111373.1:26112307-26119387 GCF_000313985.2 Echinops telfairi
ACACACACACACACACATTAAGTTTGTGGAAAAACTTGGATATCGTTCAGTTTCGTTTTCTTCTGATCATTTGGAAAATGCCTTCTATACACATACATACATATACACACGCACAAACCCACACGTATTTTAAAAATGGAAAAGATGACAAATCAAATACACGCAACCAAATTATGTAAAAAATAAGTAAAAACTTTTGAGGAAAAATTGAAAAAGTAGGTAATAGTGAAGAAGTCTAGCTGGCATAGGATCCAAAATCAACTTTTCCCACCACGCCCTTTTCAGAAAAAAAGCTCAGCACCCCCTGAAAATTAAAACAAACAAACAAACAAAAAAGTGTGCTATAACCCTTAGCCAAGATTAAAGTGGAGGTTTCAACCTCCTGTATTTTGCAACCCTCCTGTATCATTGCAGTGTCCCAGTGATGGTGGTATAGTTAATTTGGGAAACACTGCTCTAAAGTGTAAAGGAAATTCAATTGCTTAGAAAACGGAGATTTAAAATTATTCTGGCTTTCCACTTCATACTCATCATTAATATGTACTAGTACAAGTCACTTCAAAATCGAAACCTTAGGAGTTAAGTTCACATTTTCCTTGCTTCAAGAAAAGAACAAACAATTGAGACCAAAATCATAAAATTTAAAAAGTGACATGACACAATTTACCTTAAATAGAACAGAAAGATAGGGAGTTACTGAATTGAAATTATTCAATAGATGTTGATTAGTAATAGTTGATGATGTGCAAAATTGTAAACATGTTGAACAAAGTGGACAGATCTCTGCCTGCTGGTGACATGGATGACAGAGATATAGGCCAGTCACGAGTTGAATCTAAGTTAAGGCTTTCAATGGAAGCATACCAATATGGAAGGGGAAATAGATTGCTCTTATAAGAATTATTCTCCCGGGTATTTGGAGAAAGGTTGAAATACAAATTAATATAGTGCACATGTTCCATTTCTCTCCACTTTACAGTATCTCTGCACATATTTCTATGCTGTGGTAATTTTGAATTATCGAAAAATTTAAGCTCAAATACATATTATTGAAATTATCATGAGTTTATCAGCTTTTAAAAAAGCATAAGTAGATGGGCCAAAATATATCAACAAAGAAAGGCTCATTTGATTTGCAGAGGTTAAAGGGGAAGAAGACCATCAAAAATACTTGGGATTTCAGGATATAATAAAAAACTTTATTGTAAATCAGAAAGAGTAGAATGTACTTGTGAATGCGTGGGAGATACTACTATTGTTTCTTTGATATTTATTTTGTTGCCCAAAGTTTCCATTAATGAACAAATAAAATTCAATAGATACAATGGATTTAGTGATTGCTAAAGTTTTTAATTCCCTGCCTCAAGGCACTATATCAAAGATTTAATTTAAGTCATCTCCAAAATGAACATTATCATCTCATAGAAACTCTATGGTTGGTTGAGAAAAGACATACTAGGAATGCTGATCAATTCAAGATATAAGTGAAGTGACAAGAACTGAGGGACACCACAATCATTATTTGACTGATTTTACTTGGCACTAGTTTGAGTCTAAAAATGTTCCCATATGTACTAGTTCTTATCTCCTTTATGATACTGTTGGTAAATATTAGAATGCTAACCATGCATCTGGCATTTCAAACCCACCCTCCTGGAGATAGAGTGGATATCTTTATCCGGAAAGATTTACAGCCTGGGAAATCCTATGCCCCATCACTGCTGTGGGTTGGAATTGATTGGATGGCAGTGCATTTGGTAGATTTTAGGTTAATAATGATGAAATGGTGGTGTGGTTAAGGATGTAGCTACAATGGGAAAGGTCACAGGTTAAAACTCAAAATATGCTGCAGGTTAAAATGCAAAATTTGTTGAAACCCACAGGAAATTGATCAGTAAAGATTAGTAAAAAAACTCAAATAAGTCCTTGTTTACCTTGTTTATTGGGCAATCTGACCCTGCATACTATTCAGATAAACTAAATCACAGGCAGCATGTTAGTCTACTTCTGCAGTGGTTGAAAATGACTTTCATAAGAAGTAAGCAAATAGCACATGCATTTGTGTGGGAAAGAACACACATCCCGATCATGGCATTGAGAACTTTACCCTGATAGAGATCAATCCACATGTGAGATCTGTCAAGATGTAAACCAGGTGAAATTGAACCTAAAGGTGCCACAGTGAAATGATTGGCTGCTAAGTGAAAGGTTGGTGTTTGAACCCCTCCCAGTGGATCATCAGAAGAAAAACCTGCTCCAAGACAGATTACAGAGGAGAAAATGATCTAGGGCAGAATGATTCTGGCACCTGGGGTCTATATGACTTGGAATCAACTCAACCGCAGCCATCAGAAATAACAACTGCTCTTCTATGCGACTAAACCAAATGTATTTCCCAATTATAAAACATTTGTATTCAAGTGCATTTGCAAAGAAAGAAAAACTAGCAGATGTTTACGTAACAATGAACAAATAGATGAAATAGGACATTTATCATCAGGGGTAAGTAAGAGGTGAGAGTAAATGGTATGGGGGCCACGTCCTACCTCCTCTGATGACAAAAAGCAGAAAAATAATTAAGGTTATTGTGAAGGGTACTGCCTTCTTGATCTCTTACATGGCTTTGTCCAATGTATATAGCAAGCGAATTGATTTCTGTTTCTTGATCTTGTATCCTGCCCCTCTTCCGTATTACTCTATTGCTGTCAGTACTCCTGTTGTGGAGCTTTGGGGATTTTCAGTGTATAAACCCATATTGTCTGCAAATAGCGATAGTTTCACTTCCTCCTCTCCCAGTTAGATTCTTTTAATGTCCTTCTGCAGTCTTGTGTTGTTAGCTAGGACTTTGAGTATGATGCTGAGTAGAAGTGGGGACAAGGAGCATCCTTGTCTGATCCCCTTTTTCAGTGGGATTATTTTTGTCTTTTCTCCATTGACTAAGATATTGGCTGTGGGCTTTCCAAAGATTGTTACTATTAAATTAAGGAATTTTCCTTCCATTCCTGTCTTCTTGAGTGTCTGAATTAGGAATGGGAGATGGATGTTGTCAAATGCTTTTTCTGCATCTATAGATATTATCAAGTGATTCATATACTTTTTCTGTTCAATGTGGTGTATAGATTTCCAAATGTTAAACCATTCCTGCATCCCTGGGATGAATCCTACCTGATCATGGTGGATGATATATTTTATATACTGTTGTGTTCTATTGGCCAATGTTTTGTTAAGGATTTTTGCATCTACATTAATTAGAGACATCAGTCTGTAGTTCTCTGTTCCTGTGGGATCCTTGTCCTTTTGGGTATCAAAGTTATACTGGCTTCGTAGAATGAGTTTGGGAATTTGTCATCTTTTTCTATGATCTGGAATAATTTGTGGAGGATCAGTGTTAGCTCTTCCCTGAATGCTTGGTAGAATTCTCCCGTGGCCATCTGGTCCAGGATCTTTTTTGGTTGGTAATTTCTTGATAACCATATCTATTTCTTCTGCTGCTGTGTGTGGGTTGAGTTTCTTGACTTTTATCTGGCATAATCAAGGGACGGATTGTTTTTCCAAATACTTGTCCATGTCTTCCATGTTGTTGAATTCATTAGAATACAGACTTTATAGTACTTTGTGACTATCCATTTAATCTCATTGGGGTCTGTTGTTATCTCCCCTGTTTCATCCCTCATCCTGGCTATTGGGGTTTGCGCATTCCTTTCCTTGGTTAGGCTTGCCTACAGTCCATTGCTTCTTTCAAAGAACCAGCATTTTGCTCTACAGAATTTTTGCATTGCTCTTTTGTCTTCCCACTAGTTTATCTCTGCCCTGATTTTTATTATTTCGTTTCTATTGCTATTGGAAGGATTGTTCTGTTGACTCTGTTCCAGTTACTGGAGGTTTTTTAATGCACTTATTATGATCAAGCTACCTCTGATAACTTCTTATCCTGTATCCCATTGGTTTCGGTACATTGTATTCTCATTCTCATTAGTTTCTAGAAACTTCCTAAACTCCCCTCTGGTCTGGGCTAGTGATCATTCCTGTTGCAGAAGATCGTTATTCATCTACCTGTTAGTTGTTTGCCCTTGTTTTTCTGCTCCTTCTTTTATTGATCTCTAGCTTCATGATGTGGTGGTCTGAAAAGAAAATCTCAGAAATCTGTATGTGTTTGAATTTCCTCAGGCTTGACTTGTGCCCCAGCATGCAGTCTATTTGTGAAAATGAGCCAAGTACACTTGAAAAGAATGTAAATTACTTGCATTTGGATGGAAGGCTCTATAAATGTCTATCAGGTCCAGTTGCCTAATTGTAGTGTGTAATTCTGTAGCCTCCTTGCTGATCTTCCTTCCCAATAATCTATCTTTCTCGGATAGCGGTGTATTAAAGTTGCTGTCTATGATTGTTGAAACTGTGATTTCTTTTTTCATCTTTTGAATAGCTTGGTTGAGAAATTTCATGGGTCTCTCATTCAGTATGTATATATTTATTATGCTCACTGGTTCCTGGTTTACTGATCCTTTGAGCATTATATAGTGCTCCTCCTTGTCTGTTGTTATAGCTTGCACCGTGAGTTCAATTGTGTCGGAGATTAGGATTCCACACCCTGCTTTTTGGTAAGCTGTCATTTGCCTGGTATATTTTCCACCAGCCTTTTATTCTTAACCTATTTTTGCCTGCAAGCTTAAGATGTGTCTCTTGCAGGCAACATAATGGATGGATGGATGGATGGATGGATGGATGGATGGATGGATGGATGGATGGATGGACTGTGATAAGAACTTTAAGTGCCTTCAATAAAATGATAAAACAAAAATAGAGGAAGAATAATCAAACTCCACAATAACTGAAGGCCAATTTCCACAAGACAGAAGCCAGGCATGCTTCCAATTTCCAATTTCCTTTAACAACTCCCAAGTTGGCACTATTGTGTAAGGTTTGAACTGATAACCCTATGGTCATTGGAACACCCAATTACTTATATCCTTATCAGGCTCACTATTAGTCAGAATTGGGTTTGTCTTGACTCTGACACAAACTGGGCCCCCACAGCATTCTATTTCTCAGTCGGGATTGATAATCTCCTACAATGACCACACCAAACTCATAATTTCAAGTTTATTATGATATATAACATGCTATATGTCAGCGTCAGAAGAATTAAGGATACTGCTATTGTGTCTGCAGAGGTCTTCTCCGTCAAACTGGCAAGCATATTGCTCCTCGTTCTTTCTCTGGACCTTGACCTCTGTCACACAGTTTGGGGCCACAATCCAGCTCATGCAAGTTTTACAGAGCACCTTTAACACCGATAAATACCCTAAAGGTACCACACTCTGAAAGTCAGGATTGGCTGAAGACAATCAGCTTTACTTGTGCTTTGAGCCGGGTAGACCACTGTTCTACCTGGCATGGTTCACTGGTCCACTCCTACTCCTCTGCTCTGTCTCACTGTCTCGTCCCTACTTCTATGTCATGTCTACATTCAAGGGTCCCGGTGTACTTCACTCCTGGCTCTATATTTTTTTTTTTTTGGTGGTCATAGGTTTCTCTGTTCTTGCTCTGAGATAACTTTATACTGAGCAAAATGGCAAAGCTGACCAATCTTTGTTAGACTCTTTTATATCTTATTGCACAAATCCACCCCACCATTTGTTGGGAGTTAAAAATACTATGAATGGAAGAGCCATGCCAAGTAATTCACTTCCCCACAGAGTGACATCAATCATTAAATTGAGAAGCCTTTTCCCTAATAGAATTAAAAAGCAAGACTCCATGGACATTCCTAGTGTAGATCTCAAAATCTGTTTGATTTTTTTCCCCTTTCATTTGCCAAAGCTTTCTAAAGAAAAGAATAGTTTATATGCATTTATGGCATACTTTTGTAGGAATGGTGAAATGTTAAAAAGAATTGACTGATGAAAATTTGGAAAACCTTAATACACATATAATGCATTTTGTCTAATAAGAGCAAGAAGAAAATTATGATCCAGAGTTAGTGCTGACAGGTGTTATCCAATGGTTTCAACTCATAATGATCCCAATAGAATATTTGCGACTGTAGTATTTACCAGAGTGTCAGGGTTTTCTTCCAAGGAGCTTCTAGGGAGGATTGAGTCACCAGCCTTTCAGTCAGCATGCAAGCCCTCAACTGTTGGGTCACTAAGGGACCTAAAATGACTTTTTATATCAGTCATAATCACGGGAATGATAGCATAGTACCACAACTTTGTGCTTTTCATTTAAAATACCATGAAAGCAAAGGTAGGAATACTAAAAGGCTTTACTTAAAATAGGTAGGTATGATATCTCTCACTCTAAAAATCAGGTCATAATGACTGCTCCACTAGGGGTCCTTTTGTGCATCTCATAGACAATTAAGATAATAAAGAATGCACTTGGCTGTGCCCCTTAATGAACTTGGTGTCCTACTGTTATAAGCAAAACCCCTCTGAGTCTAGGCCCAGTGGAGGGGCAGATGTAGCGAGAAGCTGATCTGGGTTTCTACACTGAGCTGCTGGCTTCTGAGTCTCCTGCATAAACTACTGAGATCATTCAGCAGAATTCTGAATAAAACAACTCATTCATTGGCATTGCCAGAGGGCAATAAAAATTTCACTGGGTTGACTTTGAGCAGTTTTCCATAAGGTAGGAATAATGGGGGCAGGTGTGACAGAATCATGAGCTAGAAGCTGCCTCAGAGACTCTGGCTGGGACTCCCAATCAGGCATCTCTGGCACCTTAACTACTGCCAGCCCAAATACCCCAATTAGGCACTAACAAAGAGCAAGCTGAGCAAACACATCAGTAAGACTGCTCCACTGGGAAAGAGATACATTCAAATTGATGCAAGCCGTGAAGTTGCTGAAGTCAAGAATGAAGGCATCCCCACAGCAAGAGTTCCTGCAGGAAATGAGGGTCTTATTGAAAATTCGTGAGGACTGCCAAAGTTTTCAGGGCACCACATTATTCCCAAACCTCTGGAGGAGTTTTGTCTGTCCTATGCCAGGTTGCAGAACCACTGATAAAATCAGATATGATAGACAACTGGGGCTCAGAGCTAGTTATGTGGTGAAGAAAGTGAAAACACAAATATTG
>NW_022111373.1:26119917-26121070 GCF_000313985.2 Echinops telfairi
ACAACCATCCCAAAAGGTGTAAGCAATAAAACTTTCACCAGGACACAGAAGGAAATTCAGACCTACTACAAGAAAGGATCCTCATATAAAGCTTTCTGGGTGGCAAATGTAATAAGGAAGTCAGCTGGCTATCCATTTTATAGACTTAATTTGGAGCAAACTCTACCAGCATTTCTTTGAACTCAGCTGAAACAACAAGTTCAAGTGATTTAATTATGATTAATCATAACAAGGCTGAGCAAAGAATCATGATTAATATAGGAACTTTGAGATCAATGAGTTCAGATTTGGAAGAATTTAGAAAGATCAACAAGTGCAGAGCAGCTCTGAAAGGTAGTTCATTCAAATAGATGTGAATGGAAGGAAAATCTCCAGATTTACTCTTTATTCAACTCCTTTAGTTTTATGGTTGTTTTTGTTTTGTTGTTGTTGTTCAGAATATTGATTCCCTATACCCAGATACCATCCCCCATGGTTAAATATAAATCCATATCCTTTGGTTTATCTACAACTACAATTGGGAAGATTTGGTCACGACTTACTTAGAAATGTTGGAGGATTACGTCACATGCTGCACACTGGTTGCTTTTTTGCACAGACGACTTTCCTATTTTATTTCCTAATTTATCCCAAATCAAGAAGTTCCCCTTTCCCTTCTAGTTTCATTGGTGATGTTCAAAATAACCTTTCATTCCAATTCAGTGAACAATGAAGAGTGAAGAAAATCAAAGCCATTTGGAAACAACTTGCCCAGCGGACTAGTGACAAGGTGAACATCGTTTTCCACGACTCTGAGACCCAAGGACTGTAGGTTGCAGAGTAGCACTGCCTACTGCACGTTGAAGTTCACATTAGAAGGTCCCTGAGTGAGCGAGTGCAAAAACTGTGGAACAAACCCTAAAATCATTCAAATGTGACCAGACTTTCTGGTCAACTAGAGACTGATGGAACCCCAAGATTATGATCCTTCATCATCCTTAAGGTTTGGAAATGAACTTACCCCCATAGCTCAATAGTTAGCCAAGCAATCAACATTTTTTATAGGGAAAAGAATAACACGAGGGACATGTGCACTCTTTAGAATTATCAGCACCTTGTGATCACGAGGCCAGCTCAATGACAAAACTAAGAAGGGATAGGTAAGAAGGAGGAA
>NW_022111373.1:26122464-26144432 GCF_000313985.2 Echinops telfairi
TTTGTGTGGGATTATATGATAGACTAACAGTACATTATTGCAAGCATAGATATTCTTTAGCGTTATTACAGGATAATCACCCAAAAAAGGGCAAGAGAAATTTTACTGGTAACTTGATCCTAAAATCATCTTCTGAATCATCTGTTTTGGAGATCCCATTGTAAACATTCACCAATCAACTGTACATCAAGACCCTCCAGGTATGAACTGGCATGTGGTGTCTGTTTGGCAAAGAGCATTTAGGAATAGATGTGCTATCCTGCATCTTTCAGACCTCAGAGAAAGAAAGTCTCTGAGAATGTGTGGTCAGAGTAGCATCAGAGACACTGGACTTGCTCTTAGAAATGGTAGTTTTGTTTTGTTTTTAATTCACCATGGATGCTAGACTCATGTAAAATCTTTTAAAATAGTGTTAAGAATCCACTCTCAGACTGCGCTATTTACACATACAAAATGCCTTGGGTTTTTTAAGCTTTTGTACAAACAGGAGAATTTCTACTTTTCTTCCAAAACTAGACCCTCTTCCAGAGTCATCTATGCTCCTTATCCAGAGGCTATCAAGCGGGTTAAGTATTTTCCCTCAGCAGGATCTTTAGAGCAGCTCTTTCCCCAACCTCTATTTATCTAACCTCTATCCTTAAATTATCCTTAAAATACGTATTTAATAAAGTCCCTCCACTCCTGCTTCTGCCCTCCAGTCCACATGCTAACCATATTATAAAATTACTCCAAACACCGAGGCACAACATCCAAAGCTGCCCTCTTCTCTGTTTCCCTGTCTTTCATTGGACAGCTTACCAGACAGCCCGTGCCTTTCCCTGCCTAGAATATGATCTGCCCTTTCCAATATTGCTCATGCTTTAAAGATCGTTAGCTCCCTTCCCGCTGATGACATTTCTATCCCCTTTTAACTCCCCTCAGATGGCATCTTCTTTGATCTCTCACTCAGATTCCACCACGAATTCTTCCAAATCAACTACTTTACTTATCTATAGGTATATTAGTGATTTATCAAGCTGCACAACAGCTGGTCCAGACAATTCAGACACAGAGCTGCTCAATGAATGTTGTACTGTGTAACTCTGACTCATTCTTTAACCCAGGGAAAAGCATAATTTCCTGGAGAGGGCAAATTCTAAAATTAGAAGTTATACCTTGCCAGGAGAAGCCAGCCCCTGGCACATCATAACGAGTCTGGTAGGTGCAATTGTGCAGTGATAATAAGTAAAGATTATAGTAAAGCTATAGAAAGCATGAGAGATAGAAGAGAAATGGAGAAATAAATGGAGTCAGGCACAATTCATGGGAGCATGCTCTCCTCAGTCCCGCTTGGTGGTCCACCTGGAGGGAGAGAGAGAAAATCTTTAATGTTGACCAGAGCTTTATATTCTCTGGGAACATGCAAGCCCCCTAATTACAGGTGAAGACATACTTCACAGGAAGAGGTTGTGCTATGGGTAATACAGTAATGAGAGGGGGTGATCTAGAGGTATCCATGCAATAGGAAGAGGAGGGATTCCGGTATATATGTGACAAGATGGGCGTATCCTAGATATAGGATGGCAGCTTAACTTTGGATGTCACAGAGCTGGTTTGACTTGTTCCTGGCTCAACTGATAGAGACCATTATCAATAGAGTGTGAACTCCTCCTACAGGAGCCTGTCCATTGTCCCCAGCATCAGGAAGCAGGCCCACCCTTGTGGTGTGGGGAGACAGCAGTCTGCCTCCAGGAAGGATGTCTGTAAGCTGACCTCCCCCCACATTACCTTATTGTCTATTTTTTTATGAGCCTATAGAATTCAGGATTCTGGATTCTTTTCGCTCAGCCCATTATTATGCTGATAGACAAACAGGCTGAAGATGGACAGACACATGCACACAATCTAACTATATGGTTTCTATGACACACACAAACATCCACACATATGACTTTTAATATAACTTTATCCTCTACATTGAAAAAAGGATGAAAAAAGTAGAATCCCAGAAACCAACTCAGCTTGTGCATGCAAAAGTTGGATATTGGGGAAAAAAAAGATTGAAGAAGAATCAATGTGTTTGAATTTTGGTGTTGGTGAAGAATATTGAAAGTATATAGATTTCCAAAAAGACAAAAAAGATCTGTCTTGGAATGCTTCTTAGAGGTAAGAATGGTGAGACACCGACTTACACTTTGGATATCTTATCAGAAGAGACAAGTCCCTGGAGAAGGACATCAAGTCGGGTAAAATAGAGGGGCAATGACAAAGATTAAGGCCCTCAACAATACGGATTGACAGTGGCTGCAACAATGGGCTCAAACAGAGGAACAATCATGAGGACGGTGCAGGATGCAGCATCTAGGGTTTTGTTCGAGTCTGCACAGCATTGCTATGGGACAGAACCAAACTGATGGCATGTAATGTCAGTTGGTTCAGATGCACAGTCCTAACATGTTTTATCAATTCTAGGAGAACAAGAAAATAAATGTGGAGTCTTAAGAGCAGTAGATATTTTTGCATGACCTATATATTTCTAGCTATTACTTTATATCTAAAAAGATATATCTAAAAATATAATGTTGAGACAATAATATTTTCTTGAGACTTTCAGAGGCAACCAAGAGCTCAGATTATCAGAAGTAATGTTGATGTTAGTTGTCATTAAGGGACTGAAATTCATAAAGATTTTATGTGTAAACAATGAAATGTGACCCAGTCCTGTCCCATCCATGTGATGACTGAAATGTGGTAATGCATTTTTTGAGCCACTATTTGAATCCATTGCATGAAGGCTTAAGTTCCGGTCACTGCCATTGAGTCAGTTCTACTCACAGGACAGAGTCGAACTAGCGCTGTGGGGTTGTGAGGTTGTAAATGTTTATAGGAGTGGAAAGCCATGGCGCTTCAGATGGTTTCAGCTGCTGGATTTTCAGTTAGCAAGCCAATGTATAAACCACTATGGGCTTTCCTTATTCAACGTCTTCTCAGATTTGAATCCTCTTTCTAGTGATTGATCTTTATTGAGGATGTATTCAAAAATAATCTAGAAGATGTTTCACTACTCTCACTTTTAAGGAGCAATATGTTGTATATCTCCTAAGATCATTTGTTCACCCACTGGATATTCAATATTTTTCACCAACGCCACAGTTCAAATGCATGAATTTATTTTACTTTCTTTGTTCATTGTTGGACATATGAAGCAATTGGAAAACTTGCTTTAGTCAGGTATACTTGAGTCATGAAAGTGACACCTCTGATTTTTGCTTTGTTTTGTTTTTTAATTGAGAAGGGCACTTCTACAGCACATTTGCCCAGTGCAATATGCCATTTGATGTTAGTGACTTCTATTTTCATGGGCATCGTAACTGACAAAGCATGTGCATCTACCAACTACTTTTCATTGTTAAGTAGGGTTACATAGCTAAAAACTCCAAAAAAACCACGCACTGCCATCACATTAATCTGACATATAGAAAAGGGTATAAACTATCCCTGTGAGTTTCTGAGAGAGTAACTCTTTACAGGAGTAAAAGGCCTAGTTTTCTCCCATGTAGTGGTTGGTGGTTTCAAACTGCTGACCTTGTGTTTAGCAGCCCAACAGGTAATCTCTACCACTACCAGAGCACAAATAACTATTTGATTCTTAGACTTAATCTTCCCAGACAGCTTATCAGAGGTCTCACTGATTTTTAAAATGAATTCTTTTAATTAAGGACAATTAACTAGCAAAAGTAAAAATATGTATACAGTTTTCCAAATTTCCCACCAGGACATACTTTCTTCAGTAGCTCTTCTCTTGTAAATCTCATTTATTACAGATGGAAACAAATAATTTTGATTAATGACCATATAGGATAAGAAATTGGTTTGGTTAATCAACATTTTCCTGTGGAGTGTCAGGTTTGGAAGACAGCTTCCTCATGGCAGTTTATGGTTATTTATGATCTTTAAATATCTGCTAAGCTTTCTAAGTGCACTGGCTCTGAGTTTGTCATGATTCATTGATTTTAAAATGTTTTCTATAACTTTACATAGGGATAATGTGATAGAAAACATTTTGACTCAAACCTCATTGCCAGAGAGGAGTTTCTGATTCATGCTGACTCTATAAGACAGGTAGACTTGCCACTGGGGGTGTCTGAGGCTGTAACTCTTTAAAGGAGTAGAAAGTCTTGTCTCTCTTCTGGAGCAGCTCGGGTTCAAACTACTGACTTTGGGGCTACCAGCTCAACACAGGGATTTTGATCAAAATCTATTGACCCTATGCATTTTGGAAATTAATGCAGTTAGACTCAACTAAAAGACACCATTTACTAGTTATCCTAGCACATAGGATGATAGTGAATAGATGAGAGGACATTATATTTATACTTTAAAATATAGTTTGAGCAATTATAGCAAAAATGCAGTACAAGCATTTAATTGAAAAGACTCTTGTTTGTGTTGCTGTTAGGTACCATCAACTCTGCTCATGGTCGTAGTGTGCCTACGTGCAGCAGAGCAAAACACTGCCCAATGCTACACCACGGGGACGATGTTTCAACTCATTGTTGCATCCACTGTGTCAATTAATCTCACTGAAGACTTCCTCTTTGTCACTAGCCCCCAACTTTACCAAACCTCATGTTCTTCAGGGACTAGTCTTTCCTGACCTGTTCAAAGTACATGCTTCCGCATCTTACCATCCTATTTTCCAGGGAACATTCTTGCTACCTTTCTTCTAAGACAGATTGTTCTTCTGAAATTTCGTGGTTCTTTCAATATACTTTTTCAACAGCCTGATCAAAGGCATTGATTCTTCTTTGATTTCCTTATTCAATGCCCAGCTTTCATTCACGTGCATATGAAGCGATTGAAAACTCTATGACTTAGATTAGGTACATCTTATTCCTTAAAGTGACCTTGCTTTTCAAAACTTTAAAGAGGGTTTGTTCAGCATATTTGCCCACCCCATCCGATCATTTAGTTTCTTGACTGCTACTTCTGTGCACATTGATTGTGGATCCAAGGAAGACAAAATTCTTGACAACTTCAATCTTTTCTCTATTTATCATGATGTTACCTATTGGTCCAGTTGTGAGGATTTGGGCCTTCTTTACATTGAGTTACAGCCCATGTTTAATTCTACAATTCTTGATCTTCATCAGCATATGCTTCAAGTGTCCCTCGCTTTCAGCAAGCAAGATTGTGTCATATGCAGATGGCAGATTATTAATAATAAGCCTTTATCCTAACCTGTTTTAGTATTCTTTTTCATAAAGTCCAGCTTCTTCTATTATCATCTCAATATGTCAAATGAATATGTATGATTAAAAGATACAACTCTGATGTACATCTTTCTTGATGTGCATGCATAAAGAATTGGGGCAAGCACACTACAGTCCTTGTGCTAGTCTGGGTAGACTAGAGAAACAAATCCAGGGAGACACTCATATGTGTATAAGAAAGAGCTTTATATACAAGAGCAATTGAATATTGAGAAAATATCCCAGCCAATTCAGATCAAGTCCCTATGTCCAATATTAGCCCACATCTCATACTAGTTCATAAATTCTTCTTTAGACACATGCAATGTCTTTAGGCAGCACATGCAATGATGCCAAATACAAGAAGATCACAGGCCAGTGCATAGAAGGTCTTTGGATCCAGTGGCAGTGGAAACATCTCAGCACTGGTGTGGGTCTCCACGTGGTTCCTCCAGCTCCAGAGATCTGGCTCCATCAGCAAGTTCCATGTGGCTTGGTAACAGGAATGTTACCCAGAGAGAGTGTGTCCCTCACCTCCAGGGAGGAAGATAGGAATTCCCAGAATCCTCAAGCGAAGGCCATGCCCATACAGAGGCCTCAATGGCTATGACCTGATTGAGAGGCTAGACTAGACCCCTTTGCAAGTTGACAGGAGATTATAAAACTGCCACAGTTCTCAAGTGACCACGTTGCTCTTTTAACACTGTAAAAAGATCTTGTGCAACAAATTTTTCTAATGCAATAAATCACTTGATGTCTTCACTGCTTCTGCCAGGAGCCTTGATTATTGATCCAAGTAAAAGTCAATCCTTGAAAAATTTAATCTTTTCTCTGTTTATGGTGATGTTGTTTATGGTCCAGTTGTAAGAAGTTTGGTTTTTTATACATTGAAGTGTAATCTTACTGAATTTTAAATCATGTTTTTATGGTCTGGGAAATTATTTCTTCAATTATTACTTCTGCTCCATTTTCTACTGGGACTCCCATTATACATAGTGGTGTGTAATATCATATACCACAGGCCTTTGCTCATTTTCCTTCACTCTTTATCTCTTTGTCTTATTTATAATGATGATATCAATAACTTGCCTTTGAGGCTGCGGGCTTTATTTTTTTTTAATTTTTTCACTTCCCATCTTCTATTTATCCCCTCTTCTAAATCCAACTTTAATATTTTTTTTAATATCCAGAGTTACTTGTTTGTATTGTAAGTTACACACCTTTATTATTCTTGAAACATAATTTTGTTACCTGCCTTGTGTTATTTACCTGTGCTTTAGTCTTAGAACATATTTTAATAGATTGTTTAAGGTTTTTTTCTAGTAAGAGCCAGACATTCCGTACTTTCTGCATGTCTCACATTTTAAAATAAAAATTTCATATTTAAAATAATGTGACAGCTTTGGAAATGGGATAATCTGTTCCAAGAGCTACCTGTTGTTGACATGACTTTATTTTTTAGTGATATTCCTGGGATAATTCTGAAAAGTCTTTATACATTTTTATATTTAGCCACTGAAGGCATCAGCTTGGTTAGCTTAGTAGATGGCTAATGATTGATCAGTAGTTTCCTAAAGTGTCTGAACTATTAAGTTTCCCCACCTTTGCTAAAGGGTCCTATGTGTGTATTGGGGTATGTCTTAATCTCTCCACCAGCCATATGACAATTCTTCATTCGTTTTCACTTCCCGCTTTTAAAGATCCTCAAGAGCAGCAACAAATGAGAAAGTATCATCCTTCTCTTTTCTTGGCTGGGCATTCACATAACTTTGCATATGAATATACTCTTCTTGATAGCCAAGAAAATTTCCAAAATTTTCAGAAGTCTCTTTTTTAAAAAAAAACAAAACATTTTATTAGGGGCTCATACAACTGTTATCGCAATCCATACACACATCAATTGTGTAAAGCGCATTTGTACATCATTCTCAAAACATTTTCTCTCCACTTAAACCCCCGACATTAGGTCCTCATTTTTCCCCTCACTCCCCGCTCCCCGCTCCCTCATGAGCCCTTGATAGTTTATAAATTGGTATTTTGTCATATCTTGCCCTGTCTGACGCCTCCCTTCACCCACTTTTTGGTTGTCCGTCCCCCAGGGAGGAGGTCACACACAGTTCCATGTAATCGGTTCCCTCTTTCCTACTCATTCTCCCTCTACCCTCCCTGTTTCGCCACTCACACCACTGGTCCTGTAGGGCTCATCCGCCCTGGATTCCCTGTATCTACTTCCCCAGGTTTTCCTTTACATTTTTGGTTAGTCCAAAGTAAATATCAGCCTCAGGCAGCTGTCGTAGCAACTTATTGCTGCCGAATATTTTTTTAAACAAATGTCCTAGAGATAAGCTGCAGTGTCAAATCCACAGACTCAGAGGTCAGATGCTGAGCAAAGAACAAGCAAGCTTGTACTCAGAATTCACTTACATTGGAACAGGCCATACTCCAGATGATTGCATCATGGTAGAGTGTATCATGGGAGAATTATTGTATCTTACTGGCCAAGCCATTGAGAATCCTGACCTTGCCAAATTGACACAAAACTGTAACTACCGTAGCAGTTTATTAAAACATATTAATTTATTAAAACTTAGCTTACTAAAACTGTTAGCTTATTAAAACTGTTAGTTTATTAAAGCTGTGAGTTAATAAAAGAGTTAATTTATTAAAACCCATTAAAAATTAACTTTCCGGAGAATAAAAAATATTTTCATATAACTGGAAAAAACAAAATGCCGTTTGTTCATTTGTAACATAAGAAATAACTTGGATTCATAAACATAAAAATATGAAAAAATGTTCAAAAACATTAATCCCATAGGCACTCAAATATTTCAATTTGTGGTTTTGAAATGATTGTTATTATTGTCATCATCCTCATGAAATACTCAGTTAAAGTTACGTATGAGCTTGGGTTGTAAAGGTAACTGTATAAATAATTCAAGACAGTCATCTTACTCAGAGTCTTTGTATATCTTTCACAATATTTCTCAAGTAATATTCCCACAGTACTGTACTGTTCACTGTTTTAGAGTAATTAATATTTAGTATTTTAATACATCTTCTTATCTACTGCCTTTCTTAATGGATTATGCTCACCTCTCACAAAAGACATATGAATGCCTGGGATCTCCCGGTGGCACAAACTGTCTTGAGTAACCTACAGCTTGGTCACTGGCACACACACTGTGGAAGAAAGCCTGGTCGTCTGCTCCATGAGAGTACAGCCAAGAAAACGCTGTGAAACAATTCGGCTCTGTAACATAGGGGATCACCATGATTTGAAGGGTGCCATGAAAACAGGTTTCTCCTCTATCACCAAGGACTAGAGAAAACACATACTATTTCTTAAAATGTTCTTCTTGCACTGGATGAATAAAATAATATTAAATATGTCTTTCACTTTACTTCTACAAATAATGCCTCAGAATTATTATAGTCCTGTCAACTTGATGCTGGAAGTGAATGTGGTGAATTTAAGCCAATAGATTGTATCAATTGACATTTCAGGGAAAAGAGAAATCTCAGTAAATTGTAGTAAGATCTAACTAAGATGTCTTGTGGGATTTTTCTTAGATAAACAAATCTAAATCTATGTCTGAGTCCTGTAATATATACAATTGTGTCATACCAGTTAACCTGATTTTGAGATTTGCAAAAGAGTATTGTAAAAAAATGTGAAATGACCAACCATCTTCTCTGCTGTCATAATACATAGAAGTCTTGATGAGCTCTTAGAACATTTGTGCTTTATAAAGACAAAATAGAAAGCAGACTGGAAGCTAAATTCCAGTAATATTTATTGTTCTCAGGGGATGGTACATAAAAATCTCTGCCTACTATTTTTAAATTTGGTGCTATCAGTATTGGTCAAAATGCCTTCTTGCCAAAAATAAGACCAAACTATTCATTGTTGGGAATTATCCCTTGAAGAAACATATTTGTTTACATTTATAATTTACAATAATGAAAAAGGTAAATTACCACAGAATAACAGAAAAAAACATAAACTTCGTATTGAATTAAGCAGATGTTGTACATAAAAAAAAGGAAGAGAGTAGCATTTATTCCTTAGCAAGAAGAGAATTATTCCCCCAAATAATGAATGAATCTCATTTCAAACCTCAGGATGAATTGCAAATATAATATTTCAGTTCCTTGATAAGAATAGCAGTTTAAGAAATTAGTTTCTTGTGAGAAATCCTCAGATTTTACATTCATAAAATGAAATAATATTATAATATCTATATGATTTATCCACTATTTTTAAAATGCCAGAGTGTTATTTTGAGTATGAGACTGCCTCACAAAATGAGATAGTTATCAATTATTTGATATTGCTTTGGGAGCAGTTGCTTTCCCATTTGCTGTTAAATGCAATCAAGTTTATTATTATTATTTCATATTACTAACATTCTTTCCTTATTGTTTTTACTTCAGCTTTAAATTGTTATATTTAAATTTTTTTCTATAACCACATCAATCTATGGTAAAAAAAATAACTGTCCCAACTGTTCTTCAATGCTATCTTTCTGCACATTTCATGGGAAATAATAAATGAAATTGCTGCATACATGCACTCAAAATAGCTCCAGTATTTCTGTACTAAAGGCCCAGAAAACTTCATTTGCAGCAGGTGAGATTCAGCCAGCTCAGCAGACCAGATGCTTAATTTCTTGTTGAGTTCAGTAAGCTGGTGGTTAAAATGTCACTTGTAATCAGGGTTCTCTCTAAGGTGGATGGCTGGGCAGCCAAGCAACGTGGAAATCACAAATTAGCATTTCTTGCTCTGTTTTAAAATTCATCTGTGCAAAAGTGTGTTCTAAGCACCAGTAGTAATGTTAATTCCATCCATAGATGTAAAAAATTACACAGCACAATTCTTGTGATACTTTTTATTTGTTTAATAAAGCTTGTTATACTTTTGATGAAATATTACATATGCATTCTTTGCATTTATTTTTTTCAGTACACAAACATATAACATAAAGAGAAAAAGTGCCAAATCATCAGAGGATAAGACGCTGCCATTTGTTTCAGCCTTGTATAATGCCCTACATTCTCAGGAGATATTTATGGGTGAAATATAAAATGCCTGACAGTGCTCAAAGAGTCAAAAATATTGTCAGAACAATGGCTATAGAATAAGTAGCTACAGAAAGGCATTTTTCAAAGATGAACATAATATTCTCAGAGAAGAGAAGTCTGATTCTCGCATGTCAAACACTATGGCTATTGTCTAATTGGCCTGCCTCTGAAGGAATGGATTCAACTCCTACAGTGAAGAGACAGTTAAGGATAAACCAAAGAGTGCACATGCTGAGATAAAAAGGAGGGATATTGCAAGTGAGGACACAAATCAAGAAGCAATATGGAAACTTTGCAAATCACAGTTTCAATGTTTTTGTCAGATATTATTTAATATTGTTTTCAGTAAATTTTAAAACTCTCATAACAGAATCAGCTTTTGTGTACCTCTTTTTAAAGTATTAACTTATGAAATAATAAAATAACTTTCAGTCTATTTTACACTTGCTATTTTAATCGCATCACTAACATTATTCGTAGGAAGGAACAGAAATGATGGCTGCATATATATTTATGGTCAGCCCTTTACATTTTAAAGTGCTTCTTGCTCTTGTTAGGTGTCATGGAGAAAGCATATGCACAGCAGCATGAAACACTGGCCCAGACCTGCGCAATCCTCAGCATAGCTATTATCTTGAGCCCGTGGTTGCAGCAATTGTGTCAATACACCTTCTGGATAATCTTTCTCTTTTTCTTAGAGCCTCTGCTTTAGCAAGCATGATGTTCTTTCCAGGGGCTAGACTCTCCTGAAAAAGACTCAAATTATGAGCGATAATTCCTCACTCCTAAGGAACATTGTAGCTGTACTTCTTCCAAGATAGATTTGCGTTTTTTTTGGCAAACCATTGCATTTTAAATCATCTTCACCAACACCGTAATTCAAAATCATAGGTCCTTCTGAGGGCTTCCTTGTTTGTTGTCCAATTTTCATATGCATGCTAAATGCAAATTCATGTGCATTTCCATATGCATTTAAAAATATCATGACGTGAGTATTTCCTTACCATAAAGGTGTCTATTTTACCACGAGTAAGGTTAGGGGTTCTCTTGTAACCCATCCTGAAGGCTGCAGTCTTGAATCTTCATCAGCAAGGCCTCCTTGCTTTTGGCAAGCAAGGCTGTGTCATCTGCATACTGCTAGTTGTTCATAAGTCTTCCTCTAAACCTGATGCTGCATTCTTCTTCGTTAGACCACTCTCTCACATGATTTGTTCAGTATAAATATTTATAAGTATTAAGAAGGATCTGACCCTACCACAAACCTCTCTGATTTTAAACCAGGCAGTGTTCCATTGTGTCAACAATAACCTTTTGGTCCATGTTCAGGTTCTGCATGAGCGTAATGAATTGTTCTGGAATTCCCATTTTTCTCAATGTCATCCTTAATTTATTATGATTCACAGAGTCTAATGCTTTTGCAAAGACAATAAAACACAAATAAATATCTTCCTGCCATTCAAGCTATATCTGATGGGAGCAGTTATAGCTCTCTTGCCACATTTTCTGGATCTAGGTTTACTTTCTTATAGCACCATTGCTGTATACTGCTAAAATAAGTTTTTAAATTATATTCAGCAAAATTACACTTGCATGATAAAGCAGTGGTATTGTTAGATTATTTTCACATTCTGTAGGGACAACTCTCATTGGAATGGTCACCAAAATGGATTTCTTCTAGTTGGTTGGCTAGATAATTGTCTTTCAAAATTTCTTGGCATTGATGAGTGAGTGTTTCTAGTGTTTCATCAGCTTTTCAAGCATTTCTATTGGCATTCCTACAAATCCTATTAATTGTGGCTAATGCCCTCAGTTCACCCTGGACTTCTTCTATGAATATCATTGTTTCTTGTTCGTATGCTATATCTTGTAATGTGTGACTGTTAACCAGTTCATTTCATACAGCGAATCATTGTATTTCTTCCATTTCTTTTAACATAGCCTCATAATTCAATATTTTGTCATATAATCATTTTAAAGATTTTTATCTTATTTCATCATTAATTTTATAGTGAATTTGGTGGGGGTTTACATTACATATCATCAGTTTTGTATTCAACAGCTTAAACCACTCAGCAAACTCCTCAACTCTTTATCCCTCCCTACACTCTGCTTTCTCTTCTCTCTCTTCTGAATGACTCTCCTCCACTTCACCCAAGTCAACCTGAAGCTTGAATTTTTCTTCAATTCTTTCAGTGTGATATATTCTGAGTTTGGATTTCCCTTTGGGTTATCTAACTCCAGGTCTTTCCAATTATAAGACTTTCTTTGGTCTCTTGAGCTGCCCTTCTTCCACTGTCCACAGCCACGCTGTAGTCAAGAGCAAACTTCATAGTATCTTCTCTTTCACTTTGATCGTTTCTTTATTTATTGGCTTTTTAAAATGATCATTCACCCTCTTTGAGTCTGATATTCTTGATGTCAACCTACAACTCTTTAGGTGATCTGTTATTCGTATTCAATGTGCCAAATCTATTATTGAGATATTCTTTAAACTCAAGGTCATATTTTGACTTGTATACTTGTTTTAATTTTCTTCAGTTTTAACCTGAAATTGCATATGAGCCATTGATGGTCTGTTTCAAAGTCAGCCCTTGCTTTGTTTTGGCTGAAGACATGAGCTTCTCCACTATCTCCTCCACAGATAGAGTAAGTATGATTGCCGTGTCTGTCCGTGTGTTGTTCGGTAGTGGCTATCATGTTGTTAGGATGCTGGAAGCTGTGTCACTAGTATTATAAATACCAGAAACAGTATCCAAGTTGTGCACGTTTCAACAGAGCTTCCAGACTAAAAACAGAGCACAGAGAAGGCCTAGGCTGTGTGTACTTCGAGGTAATAGCTAATGAAAGGCTATGAATACCAAATGAAACAGAGTGTAGGAAAACGAGTCCTCTTTGGCTGGAAATCACTCCAAATACTGCTGATAGGGGCTGCCTATAGGGGTGCTGCTGATCGGGGCTGCTTCTTTGGAATCGAGGCCACCATGTCTTGGATGGTGTAAAACTTTCAGGACCTTCATTTTTCAAGGAAGCCAGATGCAAAATTAGAAAGAAAGCAAGCAACAAACATTCATTAACAATTGTATGCCTAAATTATGAATCTAGGAAAATTGGAAATCATAGGAAATGTATAGTGCTCAATATACTGGGCATTCCTGTGTGAAATGGGCTGGTCATGGCCATTGAATCAGATAATCATATGGTTTACAGTGCCAGAAATGACAGTTTTAAAGGGATGATGTCACATTCATCTTCAAAAAGACCAAGATCCATCATGCAATTTAAAGCTGTCTGTGATAGGATATTATTGATATGTCAAAATGGAAGTCCAGTGAATACAATTACGATTCAAATTTGTGTACTAACCACTAAAACTAGTGATGGAGAAATTGAAGAGTGCTACCAATTGCTTAAAATTTTGATAAAACATATCATTAAGAAGCATTAATTTTTTGAAATATTTGGAAGCAAAGGGGATGGTACAGTAGTTGAAAAATATGGCCTTGCTGATAGAAATTAAGTTGAAGATTTCATGATAGAATATTGCAAGACCAATGAGTTCTTCATGGCAAATACATTTTTGCGACAACATAAATGGCAACTGGACACATGAACCTCATCAGCCAGAATACATTAACATTGGAAATTTTAAAATCCGAGCATTGTCTCTCATTTGCAATGAATCTTGTAGTATGACCATAGAAGTTCAGTAAAAATATGACTATCTTAATTTTCTTTAAAAACTTGTTTAGCTTTATAGCTACACTAGGTTGTGTTTTGCTGCTTTCTTAAATTAATTCATTTTTGTTTCTCCTAAATCTAGCATTTTTGAACATAAGTAAATTAAAATGGTTATTGGAAAATCACTACTAGATAACCTCATCAGAATATAATTTGGCTACAAATACTGACTTACAAATACGGAATGCCAAAATTCCCTTTTTTGTCAAAATTTCATTTTCTGCTGCTTTAATTGTTTCATGAATAGAAAGGTTAAATGACTCTTTCCTGATTCTCTTCACAATGTTACCATGATCTAAGTTAGCCAGCAGATAGAAGATCACTCAATAAAAATATTTTTATTTATTTGAAAAAGGAGTAAGTGGAGGAAAGGGAGGAAAAACAGAGAAAGAGGTAAGTAAGGAGGGAGGGCAGATAGAAGGCTGACTTTGATAAGCTAAAATAATAAACCAGAATGTGCTACCTTAATTATAGAAGAACAGATTTTGATTCTTTTTATCAATGTCCCAAAATATAACTTAAGATAAATAACAAATATTATTCTTCCTGAATTTGAAACTGTGAAACACTAAAATGTTGGACGTACTAGTTTTGCTGTAGCTGTTATTAGGTGCTATGGAGCTGTTTAAACTCTTAGTGACCCAACCTATGTTCAAGAGACCGAAACACTGCCCAGCGCTGTGCCATATTGTAACTTCAACAATTCCTTTCCATTTCTGTTATAGCACTTGTGGTCTTGTCATGTCAATCCATCTTGTTGAGGGTGTACTTCTTTCTCACTATACCAAGTATAATGTCCTTTTCCAGGCTCTGGCCTCCCCTGATCACACGTCCAAAGCACATGAGACAAAGTCTCACCACCCTCACTTCTAAGTAGAATTCTGGCTCTATGTCTTCCAAGAAAGAGGTGTTTGCTTGTTCGGCTGTGTACAGTACTTTCAATATTCTTTGCCAGCACCATCATTCAAATGCATAGATCCTTCTTGGTTTTCATGATACAAGCTCCAACCTTCACATGCATATGAGGCAATTAAAAAGATGTTTTTCAGCACTGTATTACCCCTGGTGCTTTTTTCTCCCACGTGAATTAAAAATGTTCATTGACAGGAGTGCCCCCAGCACCTCTGGAAGATGGCTGCAGGCTCCAGTGTACCTGGAAACAAAGACCCACTCTAGTCTTGATTCTGTGGAGTGCATGCAGTGTTCATGTATCTGTGAGTCTGTGGTGAAAATGAGTGCGCACTTTGGACACAAAGGAGTAGTAAGAAGTCTATATTTTTATCACACATGTGACTGTGTGTGAATGCATGGATGTGTTCACAGGACATACAGATGAGGACAGAAGGCGAGAAAGAAAGGGAAATAGAGAGGAAAAGACATTGATTGTCATTTCTAAACTTTGTGAAATCTTGGTTGCTAATAGTTTTGTGGATTTGCCTGAAAATGTAGAAAACAATAAGAAAAAAATGTATGAACTTGAAAAAAATGGCATGATCCTGCTGAGATAAGGGGCATCTGTGGAAACTTGGAGTGTTAGAAAACATTTTTTTCTAGAATTGAAAAATGTGTAATCTTTGATTTAAAAAAATACATGTTTTATTTTCCCGAAGAATTCAGCTGAGAACTAAGCAATGTAATTTTTGTAACTTCAATAATTTCTTTCCATTTCTATTATAGCTTAAAGTTCTTAACAATTTCTGCCCACCCACTCCCTGGCGTGATGTCACCTTAGGGCTGATTTCTCTGATATAAACAAGAACACACCTGATTAAGGAGCAGATGCCTTGCTCTGGGTGCTTGGTTTATTTTTACATAACTATTCTATTTCAGAAAAGAATAAATTTGCTAATGAGATAAATGCACTTGAGTTGAGTATGTCTTTGATCTAACTAATCTTTTCCACTTCTTAAAAAGGAAAGACTAAGATTACGTGTACAATAACAAAATGTTGCCATTACCAAAAGCAGCTGGGGATTTATATGAAAGATTCTGGTCTCAGACATGGAAATTCTTACAAGGTGATTAATTTTGGAAAGGTCATCACTGCTCCAGTTCTCAGGCTCCAATCTGGGACATTGGTTAGATAATACTGTCCACTCAAGGTTGCTATGTAAGGTGTCCACACATACTTAGTGACCTGAAAATATTTAAAGGTAATAGTACTATATAATTTACCATGAAAACTTTTGCAGTATTTTAAGAAAATGATTGTAGCTAATATCCCCCCCCCAAATCATTCTTCTTTCACTCCAAAAAAAACCCCTGAAAGGTGGCTTTCAAAATATCATCGAAAAGAGCCCCATTTCGGGGTCCAGTTTTGGAATCCAATGCTTCATTTAGAGAACATGGAATTGTGATATTGAAGACTTGTTCTATCTCTTAGTTTCAAAATAAGGAAATCTTAGTGCATCAATTTATGTTTTCTATAGAAGCAGAAAGAAGAGACACTCAACATTCTAAGTATGTAATTTAAATAAACAAAGCCAAAGAACAATTTATGATTTATAATTTATCTCATGAAGCAAAACAAGCTGCCCTGTAACAAGAAATTAAAACACCAAAATTAAGTAGGTACCTGAAGGCAGATATTAATATCAAACTATTGGAAAATAATGCAATACGCAGTAGAACCCGCCATGATCGATTGAAGTTGTCACATTAGCAGTTTAGAATTCAGAAGAGGAAAAAGCAAAGATAGTTATCAGACAATCTGGTAGACCTTTTCCCTGTTGCTTCATCTCATTTAATGATAACTCGTGTTTTTTACTTTAGTTATTCTCAATAAGTGCCTTAATAATCTTCACTAAAATCAGGTTAAAAATCAGTTCAACTATGATTGCCTCTATTGTCCGTGTGGGTGTGGTCTTTGGTAACATTAGGTGCCATTAAGTTGGATCCTCCTCAGAGGTGCTCCATCTACAAAAACACTGACTGGCCTTGCACAATGCTGACATTTTTGCAATCTGTAAGCCATCATTGATGCCACTGTGACAATCTATTGGCTGAACTTCCTTTTTTTTAACTGACACTCTTCTCCAAGCATGATGTCCTTGTTTCAGGGACTGATCTCTTCTGGTAATATTTTCAAAGTACATGAGATTCAGCATAACCACTTTCACTTCTAAGAAATACTCGAGCTGCACTTTAGGCACCAGAATGTGTATTCATTCATGTAATAAAACTATTTTATTCCATGAAAGAATGCATGTGTGTGTGCACGTGTGTTTACATACATACATAAAGACTACTCACAGCCATCAGATGAATGCTTACTCATAGTGACCCTCTAGGATAGGGTAGAACTGCTCCTGTGCATTTCCCAAACAGTACATCTTTACAGGGGTACAAAGCTTCCTGTTTCTCCTGTGGAGTTGCTGGTGCTTTTGAACAGTTGACTTTTCTGATAGCCACCCAGTACATTACCACTATGGCACTATATGCATGTACATACACATATATACATGCATACACACATATGTGCATGTGTACTTGTGCATGTGCATATACATACTTCTAAGAACAGACATCTGAAAATTTTTCTTGAATACACACACACTCCTCTATGTGTGTGTATTTATTTATTTACACACACATGCATACATACATACAAGTGTGTTGGGATGCAAAACGTTCATTCAGGTAGTCAAACTAGGTTCTTTCCAGGAAGGTTTGTTTGTGTGTAAACAAATATAGATAGGTGTAGAACCTGCAATATGCAGATGACACAATGCTTGCTGACTATGAAGAGGACCTCAGTATTTGCTGATGAAGCTCGAGGATCGCGGCCTTTAGTTTGGAGTACAATGCAATGTAAAGAAGACCAAAATCCTCACAACTAGACCGATAGGGAACATCAGGATGTTTGGAGAAAAAGTTAAAGTGTCAAGGATTTAAAAAAAAATTGGATCCACAACCAATCTTCAAGGAAGCAATGGTCAAGGCATAAAAAGAAAAGTGGCATTAGGTAAGTCTGCTACAGACGCCCTTTTAAGAGAATTTAAAGGCAAGGATGTTGCTTTGAAGACTAAGGTGCCCCTGACCCAAGCCATGGTATATTCAGTTGCTTCATATGCATGTGAAAGCTGGACATTGAACAAAGATGACCGAAGACGAATGTATGCTTTTGAATTGTGGAGCTAGAGGGGAATATTGAAAGTGCCATAAACTGCTAAAAGGACCAACAAATCTCTCTTCAAAGAAATCTGGCCAGAGTGCTCATTTGAGGAACGGATGGCTAAACTTTATCTCACATGCTTCGGACACATTGTCAGGAGAGACCAGTCCCTGGAGAAGCACATCATGCTTGGTAAAGTCAAGAGGCAGGAAAAACAGCAACTTTAATCTTTTCTCCATTATCATCCTGTTACCTGTCGGTCCAGCTGTTTTATTGCATTCAAAGGTAGTTAGTAGGACTTCATTCAGTCCTGATGCCACATTCTTTTTCACATAAGCCAGCTTCTCTGATGATTTGCTCAGAACAGATAGTGAAGAAGTATCATGCGGGGATACAACCTGATACCCACCTTTCCTGAGTTCAAAACACGCGGTTTTCCTTTGTTCTATTAGCACGATTACCTCTTGACCCAGCTACAAGTTCCTCATGAGCAAAAGGAACTGTTCTTAAATTCCCGTTCTTCTCAAGGTTATCCACACTTTGCTATGATCCACACAACGTAATGCCTCAGAGCAGTCAATGAAACACAGATAAACGTGTCTGTGGTATTCTCTGCTTTGAGCCAAGATCCATGTGACATCATCGCTATTGTCCCTTTTTTCATGTCCTCTTCTGAATCCAGTCTGAATCTCTGGCAGCTCCCTGCCAAGGTACTGCTGCCAAAATGGAGATGATCTTTAGCAAAATTTCACTGTCATGTGATGTCAATGACAGTATTCTGTAATTAGACCATTCTGTTGGGTCACCTAGGAGCCCTGGTGGTGTACTGGTTACGTGTTGGGCTGTGATCCTCTGGTCAGAATTTGAAAATGCCAATAGGTTTGCATAAGAAAGACTGGGCTTTCTACTCCTGTAAACAATTACGCTTGTGAAATCCACAGTGGGTCACTATGAGGCAGCATTGACGATGTCAGTGGGTTTGATTGGGTCACCTTTCTTTGGAATGGGTACAAGTTGGCGTTTCTCCCAGTAGTCAGTTGGCCAAGTTGCTCTCTTCCAAAAATCCTGGTGTAAACCAACAAACAAATCTATTGTTTCATCGGCTTGCTGAAACATTTCAATTGGTATTCCACCAATTCCTGGAGTCTTGTTTTGAGCTAATATTTTCAGTGAAGCTTGAACTTCTTCCTTCAGTGCCATTGGTTCTTGCTTATCTGCTACGTCTTGAAACGATGGAATGTTGAGTTCTTTTTGATATAGTGACTGCATATTCTTTCCATCTTCTTTTGATGCATTAAGCATTATTCAATAGTTTACTCATAGAAACCCTCAATATTGCATCTCCAGGCTTGAAATTCTGCATGAGTTCTTTCAGTTTAAGATATGCTTTGCATGCCTCTCCCATTTGGTTTTCTACTTCTAGGTCTTTGCACACTTCACTACAATATTTTATTTTGTGCTTGAGCTACCCTTTGAGATTTTTGATTCAGCAATGTGCCTTCAATGTTTCTTCCATTTGCCTCAGATAATGTATGATTAAGAGCAAATTTCAGAGTCTCCTCTGGCATCCACTTTGATCATTTCTTTCTTTCTCCCTTTTGCTTTCTTTATAAAGGATGTTCCTGTTGTCCTCCCACAGCACGTCAGGTCTTCTCCCATTAGTTTCAATCCAGCAGATCTGTTTTTGAGGGTTTTTTAAATTTAGGGGGGATAAACTCAAAGTCATATTTGGCTCTTATGGACTTATCTTAATTTTCTTCAGCCTCAACCTAAACTTACATTTGTGCACTTTATGTTCTATTACAGTCAGTTCCTGATCTGTTTAGCTGCTGATAATTGAGTTTTCCATCGTTTCTTCCTTTATACGTATTCAATTTTGTCTCTGTATTCCATCTGGAGATGTCCAAATGTGTAGTCTTGGTTAGTGTTGTTGTAAGAAGGTATTTGTGATGAACAAGTCATCAGTCCTGAAAAATTTTATCATGTGATATCCCATTTCATTTCTATCACCAAGACCATATTTTATAACTACTGTTCCTTACTTTTTGTTTCCAACTTTTGCATTCCAAACGTGAATAATTATCAATGCATCTTGTTGGATGTCTGGTCAATTTCAGAATGAAGTTTGTAGAATTCTTCAATTTATTAATTTATAGCTTTCATTGTTGGTGCAGAAATAAGTTGTATTCTTGCATATTAAGGTTTATGATACCAAGAAAGATATTACAAATATAATTTTAACAATAACTACTCAAAAGATAAAATATTTAAGAATAAATCTTACCAGACATACAAAAGATTTAAACCAAGAAAGCTACAAAATACTCCTTCAAGAAACCTAAAGAAAGGTACAGAAATGGAACAAGTTACCATGTTTCTGGATAGGCAGACTAAATATTGTGAAAATATTAATATTACCAAAATTACATTACAAATTCAATGCAATTCCTAACCAGATTGCAAATCATTTTTTTGAAGAAATGGAAAAACAAATTACTAACTTTATATGGAAAGTAAATAAATGTATTATAAGTAAAACACTATTAAAAGATTAAAACAAATCAGGAGGTCTTTCACTGTTAGGCCTTAAAACCTGCTACACAACCATGGTCATAAATAAGATCCGGTAATGGTTCAATGATAGATATGAACACTAATGGGTTAGAAATGAGAACCCAGAAATGTAACAAAGTAACTATTGGCAACTAATTTTTGATAAAGAACTAATGTACGTTAAATAGGCAAGAGACAGCCTTTTCAATAAATGGTCTTGGAAAAACTGTGTCTTCATATGCAAAAGAATAGAACAAGACCCATGCCTCCATCAAGTGAAAGAAACAAACTCAAGATGGATAAGAGACCTAAATATAAATCACAAAACTATTGAGAACACCAATGAAAAAACTAGATACAAACTTAAGGACCCTAATATAAGGCATTAACACACTACGAAAAAAAGGAAAAATATTCATACTAAAGAACACAAGGTAAAGAACTGAGATCGACTAAAAATATAATACATATGCACATCAGAAGATTTCATCAGAAGAGTCAACAGAGAACCCACAGACAGGGAAAAATAATCTGTAATGCATTAGACAAAGGCCTAATCTCCAAGATCTATAGAAAAATACAATATCTCAACAAGAAAAATGCAAATAATCCAATACAAAATGGGCACAAGACCTGGATAGACAATTTACAAAAGGAGATATATGAGAAGCCAACACCATATGAAGAAATGTTTGTGATCATTAGCCATAAGAGAAATACACACTAAAACAAGAATGAGATATCACCCCATTTCAAAACTTTTGGCAAAATTCAATAAAAGAGAAAATAAATGCTGGTGAGGATATAGAGAGATGGAAACACATTGCTGGAGGGGCTGCAGAATTATATGATCACTATGGAAATCAGTATATAAGTACTGTATGATCAAGCAGTCTCTTTATTGGGTGTATATGCTAAAGAAATCAAGAATACAACATGAGCAGATATATGCACAGAAATGAATAGCCTATTCCTACGGTATAGTCTGTTCTGAGTGGAAATTCCACTGAAACCTATTCATCTTAAGTGACCCTGATGATATTTTAAATATTGATGGTATGGCTCCCAACATCAAACCAATTCCAGGCACCACAGTGTGACACCATACTTACAATACTACAGTCTCTCAAACACAATGAAACCAAGAAGATGATATATGATGAATAAAAAGGTCATTAAAAAGACCAGAAAGGGAGGGAGGGGGAAACTGAGGGCCTAATGCCGGGGGTTTAAGTGGAGAGAAAATG
>NW_022111373.1:26145606-26150567 GCF_000313985.2 Echinops telfairi
TACCTTCAATTGAAAGAACTCAAGAAAAATTCATTTCATGAGTTGCAATATGAAAATTTTCTATGCACAAAATATTGAACAATGCAGAAAGCATCAGAAGAAGATGAAAGGAGTACACAGTGCCACTGTACATAAAAGAACTATTTGACATTCAACCATCTCAAGAGGTAGCGTATGCTCAAGAACTGATGGTGTGGAAAGAAGAAGTCCAAGCTACACTGTAGGCATTAACCAAAACAAGGCTTCAAGGATTACTAAAATGCCAATTGAAATGTTTCAACAAATGGATGAAGCACTTGTTTACCTATATCAAAGAAATTTGGAAAACAGCTCCTGGGCAATGGACTAGAAGATATTTTGCTTGCATGCGCTATTAATTACATTGTTCAATAATTTCTTCATTCTTTTGGACCACTTTTCTTTGGATAGGCCATAAATACGAATCTCTTCCAGGTGTGTCAGTGTTGTATTTGTTTACCATATTCATTAAAAGATAAGCTGAGGAAATAATCCAAGAAACTAGATGACATGAAGTACATGGCATCAGGATGGGAGTGAAGCTTATTCACGTTGTGCAAAAGGCAGATGGCACATTCTTGCTTTCTGAAAACAGAGCAGAAATGAAGCACCTGCTGATGAAGATCAAGTTCTGCGGCACTCAGTGTAGATTGCAACTCAATATTAGGAAGAAGCAAAACAAAAGGAAAAGAAAACTCCTCACTACAAGGCCAATAGATATTAGGATAAATGCAGTAACGATTGAAGTTGTCCCGGATTTCATTTTGCTTTGGTCTGCAGTCACTGTTCATGAAAGCAGTGGCCAAGACATTAACTGATGTACTGTGTTTGCTAAATCTGCGGCACAGACCTCTTTCAAACAGGTGCAGAAGAGCACTGCCATTTTGAGGACTAAGACGCACTTGACTCAAGCGCTGGCCTTTTCAGTCTCCTCTCACGCATGCACAAGTTGGACAATGAGTAAGGAAGATCACAGAGGAACTGATGCATTAGAAGAATAGTAAAAATACCATGGACTCCCAAAAGAACAAACAAATTTGTCTCAGAAGAAATACAACCAGGATGCTCCTTAGAAGGGAGGATGGCGACATGTTGTCTCCCAGACTTAGAGCATATTTTCAGAAGAGAATAGTGCATGCTAAAGCATAAGTAATCGAAAGAGGAGCGGAGCCACCAGCGGATGAACTGACACAGTGCCTATAACAATGTAAGGACGAGGTTACTGTGAGTTGGGGCCAATTTAATGTTATGCATCAATAATGATCAATGTGGGATTTTTAATGAGTTTTGTCCCACAATTTTCTCCGACTTTATATAGAACCTTCTAATGTCATCTCTTTCATACAAGTTGGTAGCAATCACCAATTCACAAGTCCCATCCTGTTTGATCTCATGATCATGGTGACCGTTAACCTGTGTGATCGGTTAGTCAATTGGATTAAATGTCTCCCTGTTTTTCTACCTGTCTCATCAACTGAACACACAGCAGTGCCTGTTCCTCCATGCTATCCCCCAACAAAGGAATATAAGGATTTATTCGGCCAAGAGACAGAAACCTTACATAGAATAAGGAGACTTTGTGGCTCTGGTTTTGGAAAGAAGTGTTGATACTAGTGTAGACTTGAGTTAGGCCCAAGACTGGGCCTTTTCCAGATTGCAACAACCAGGAAGTGCTCTTACATAATTGTTTAAAAATCGTCATTAGATGTCAGGGCACATGTGTCAAAAGAAAAGTATCATTTGTTGGCAAACAGTTAATTAGTGGAAAATGTTTGTCCCTTGGAAGTCAAAGAATAAACATTGATCTCTAATAATGAGTATCTATGCTCACCCAAAACAGGGTCACATATATATTTGTCGTACAGTGTAAATAAATTCATTATAAAACCACTATATTCAAGAGTTTCAATTACCCTCTAAGAAAAATGATATTTTAAGGAAAGGTTTTAATAAACATGAGAATTCTCATGTAGGTAAGTAATTGAAATACAAACACAATATTTCCTACCATGATAAAAATTGAGGGTGCTCCAATAAATTTTAATTTTAAAACAAACTGGTAATGTTTAATAAATATATTTTGAGGGAATTTCAAATAATTAAATATAATAAAATTATGTTATGTATAAAATAAATATCTGAGGCCATCAAATAAAACACAAGCATTGCATTTACTTATGGTTTAAGTAGGAAGAGTAACTATTGATTTTATTTCCCTTACACACTAAAAGGTCTTAAAGGTAAGAAGAAAATCTTCATAATATAATTTGTATTTTGCTGAAAACACTATTTTTAAGGAATGTGTTTGAAGATGAAGAATCCTGCAGTTTTCTCCACTTCTAAGAAGAAATAGTTGATCCAACACTTATAGTAAGCAATCCTTTCAAAGAGCAGTATGCAAATAAATGTTAGTCTTAGAAATAATGATGTTAAATTACAAAATGATCCTATGGTCTTATGTCCATCACCATAGATTTCCCCTTTAAGACAAGAGAAATCATTTAAGTGTGTAACGCAGGGACATAAGAGACAAGGTAGCATGCTGTCATCATCTGTAGAGAAATTGAGCTTGGAAAAGTGAGCTCGGAGGTAGAAATTCATCAATGACCTAGAATGAATTTGGGGTAAAATGGAAAAATGATCAAAGAAATGGATAATGTAGATATGGTTGACCTTGATATCACAAAATGTATACAACAATTCTTGTACTTTTATCCATTATCCAAAAAATGCTTCCTCACACTAAAGATTTGCTCCATGGGGCTGAAGTAGATTTGTGTACGGACGGACTTTACACATCCTTATACGATGTTGTCATGACACTACAACTATTTGTATCTTGTGAAATTGCATTTTTAAAGCAATTCAGAAAGTTGACCTTTTGCTGCTCTTTTTCTTTTCTTTTTAGTTTTGATATAACTTATATAAACCCTGTTTCCTTAGTTAATTGTAATGTTGGTCCAGTGCAGTAATAAAATGGTTATATATTGAGTATCTGGAATGGACCACTATGTACTGCTGTATTATAACAGTTTATAACCTTGTAATGCCTTCATAAATATGATTCATTATACTAATAAACATGCAAGACAACTGCAGCAAATGTTGCCCAAATGTTACTGGGTCTCTTTGGCCTTGATTCTCAGAGATGACTTTTACCTCCACCTTGAAAAGAACAGAAGGAAAACTCTGACTTGGTTTCAGAGACTCACTTTAAATTGAGTTCTCCAATATTACAGAACATCATCAAAAATAGATTATAATAGGATGGGATAGGATTGGTTTAAATTAAAGGGGGGAAATCTCCTAGGAGAGAATACAAATATTATCAAAAAGTGAGGAAATAGAACCTCTAAGTAAAGGTTTTAAAAAATTAAACTATAAGCAAGCAGTCTGAAAGTGAATTAATTATGGTTCAATAAAGCAATGTGTATGTGTGTGTGTGTGTGAGAGAGAGAGAGAGAGAATGTAAGAGGAAGGCAAGAAAATCTCACTCTATTTCAAGTTGAGACAGAACTGAAAAATATGATAAAATTGTAGTTTCTAGATAGGTAAAACTAGAATGACAGCAAATATGTTTCCCGTATTTAGAATAACTCATAACATTAGATGTACTACATGAAGAGATATTCTGAAAATATGATTAGAGATTTTGAAAAATAGTCACAATAGTGAAAGATGATCTTTTATTAATGGAGGGAATAACTGAATTGTCCCTACCTGACACCACCAGTCCATTCTGTCATTGTTAGCTTTACTCAACCCCATTCTGATACAAGGCCTTACATCTCAACTTAGTGCCAACCAGTTCCCAGCTGGTAAATGCTATTGCTTTTCTAGGTTCAATATTCACCTTGGGATAACATATGATCACTGAGCTACGTACAGCCTTATCCTGACATCATTCTTCAAGACCATATGGTGGTCTTCAGTGATGATGCGCTGGTTTTCTTAATTTACTTTGAATCCAGTCTCATAGAGTAAGGCCTTGATATTCTCATGTTTTCATCCTCCTCTTAATTCAGCATACGTTTTTATACACACACATACAGGCAACAATTTTTTCATACATACATTCACGTAATGCACTATTCTGCAACTTCCTGTTTAAACTGAACATATATCTTAGAGTTATGTCCATTCCAATAACCACATCATTAACTTTAATCAGGAAATATATACTCATGGCCTTTGAGGCCCAGCCCTGGAGTTCCTTGAATTTCTTCCTGTATGATATCAAATCATTTAACTTTTCTAACTCAGTTTTGGATTTGCAAATTGGCATGCTAATAAAATATAAGGAATAATAGTTATACTGATTATATGACATATTGACAATAATTACCTTGCCAATAATTACCTATGACATAATTAATCATTATGTCTATCTATTATTATCATTGTCATCATCTCAATGAACTTTGTTAGACAGCTGGATTCTTTCTAATGTTCTACTATCAATCAGAAGAGTACAACAATATATATATATAGGGGGTGTGGGCATGTGGGTGGGTGGGTGTGGGTTTGGGGGGCAAGGAGTGTTTCCATAAAATGGTGTCTTAGAAATACTAAATATTATAACATTTAAAATTATTTATCAATAATGCTGACTTTCCCTTTGCAATGTATGGATTTTCTTGTGTGACAATGTTTCTTTCCTACATTCTTGCTACTGTTAGTTATAGCAATCATCATTTAAATCTTGACAAATTGATAGGAAAAACAAAATTTTTACTTGTGTTTCTCTTATACCAATGATGTTAACATTCAAAATAAATATGTGTTCTTGTTGTTGTTGTGGTTAGGTGCATCTGAACCAATTCGACTCATCACAACCATATGTAAAACACAGCTAAACATTTTCTGGTCCTGCCCCATGCTCACAATTGTCCTTAAGCTCATTGTTGCAGCCATAATGCCAATCCATCTTGCTTAGTGTCTTC
>NW_022111373.1:26150809-26153154 GCF_000313985.2 Echinops telfairi
TGAGCCAATTAAAAATACTATGGTTTGGGTCAGATACACCTCAGTCTTCAAAACAACATCTTTGCTTTTCTACACTTTGTGCAGTAGATTTATTCAAGAAAATGTATTTTTTGATCTCTTGACTGCTGCTCCCATGAGCACTGATTGTGGATCCAAAGACGATGAAGTCCTTTACAACTTTGATCTTTCTCCACTTATGATAATATCGCCGATTGGTCCAATTGTGAGGATTTTTACTTTCTTTGCAATGAGAGGTAATCCATACTAAGGGCAGAATCCTTAATCTTCATCAGCAAGTACGTTAACTCCTCGACACTTTCCGCAAGCAATGTTGCACCATCTGCTTACTACAGGTTGTCATAAAGCCTTCCTCCAATTCGGATGCCTCATTCTTCTTCATATCATTCAGCTTTTCTGATTTTTGTTCAGAATTCAGATTGAATAAATAATTGAATACAGAGAGAATGCAACCCATAAGGAAACCTTTCCTGATTTTAAACCATGTAGAATTCCCCTGTTTTGTTCACACAACTACTTCTTGATCCATGTACAAGTTCTGCATGAGCACAACAAAATGTTCTGTAATTCCCATTCTTCTCAAGGCTGTCCATAGTTTGTCATGATCCGCAGAGATGAATGCCTGAATGTGTCAACAAAACACCAGCAAAGGAATCTTTCGGGTATTCTGTTTTCAGGTAAAAGGCAGCTCACATCAGCAATGATATCCTGTTTTCTACAACCTCTTCCGAATGTGACCTCAATCTCGGACAACACTATGTCAATATACTGCTGCAACCATTATTGGATGAGCTTCAGCAAAATTGTAGTTGTATATGATATAAATGATATTGTTCTAAATTTGAGCATTTCGTCATGTCACCTCTCTTTAGGATGGGTACAAATATGGATTTCTTACAAGAAGATCTCTTCCAAATTTCCAATTATAGACAATTAAGAGCTTCCAGGGCTTCCTCAGAATAAGAACATATTTCAAATGTATCCCATCCTAGAGCCTTCTTTTGGCCGATGATCTAAATGCAGCCAGAACTTCTTCCTTTAATATCATTGGTTCTTGTTCATATGTTACTGATTTAAAATGGTTGCATGTTAACCAGTTGTTTTTGATACAGGTACTCTGGGTATTCTTTCCATCTTCTCTGGTGCTTCTTGGATCATTGAATATTCTGACCATAGAATCTTTCAATGTTACAACTCAGGGCTTGAGTTTTTCCATTATTTCTTTCAGTTTGAGATTAAGGTATACCGAACATGTTTTGTGTCCCCGTTTAGCAGACCTCAGGACTTTCACTGTCCAACTTTCACATGAATATGAGACCACTGAAAATACCATGGTTTGAATCAAGGGCATTTTAGTCCTCAAAGTAATATCCTTCCTTTTCAATATTCTAAATAGGTCTTGTGCAACAGATTAACCTAATGCAACATGTCTTTTGATCTCAAATAATGCTGCTTCCATTAGCATTGATTGTGGAGATAAGCAAGACCAAATCCTTGAAAATATCAAACTTTTCTCCATTTATCATGATATAACATCATGATATAGCAACATTGGTCCAGTTGTTAAGATTTCACTCTTGTTTACATTGAGTTGTAATTCATACTGATGGCTACAATACTTAATATTCATCATCAAGTGCTTCAATTCCCTTTCACATTCATCTAGCAAGGTGTGTTATCTGCAGACCACAGGTTGTTAATAAGCCTTTCTCCAAAGCGTTCTCCATTCTTCTTCATGTAAGTCAGTACAAATTGAATAAGTATGGTGAGAGGATACAGCCTTGATGCACACCTTTGCTGGTTTTAAGCCATGCAGTATTCCCTTGTTCTGATTGCACAACTGTCTCTTGATCTATGTAAGAGTTTCACATGTGATCATTATCAGATTTTTGCAACTGATTCTCCATAGCTTGGGTAGAATTCCCATTCTTCTGAAGGTTATCCACAGTTTGTTATGATCAAAACAGTTGAATGCCTTTACATGGTCTATAAGACACATAAACCTGTTACTGGTATTATTTGCTTTGAGCCAAGATCCAGCTGACATTGTTCCAAGTTCTCTTTTTTATCTGGCCTGAACCTCTGACAGTTTCTTGTCAATATAATAATGCAACCTTTGTTGGATTATTTTCAAAAAAATTATTGACATATGATATCAGTAATATTGTTTGAACATTCTGTTAGGTCATCTTTCTTTGGAATAGGAAAAATACGGTTCTTTTGCATTCAGTATGCCAATTAACTGTCTTCCATATTTCCTGGAAGAGACAAATGAGTACTTCCAGGGCTTCATTAGCTTGTTGCACTATTTCAGTTAGTGTTCCACC
>NW_022111373.1:26155106-26156766 GCF_000313985.2 Echinops telfairi
CTTCAGCTTTACGCTGAACTTACATGTAAACAATCAATGGTCTTTTCCACATTCACCCTCTGGACTGATTTTTGCTGCTGATTTTGAGCTTCTCCAGCATTTCTTCCCACAGATGTAATCAATTTGGTATTTTACATATTCCATCTGGAGAAGACCATGTCTATTTTGCCTTTTCGTGTTGTTGAAAAAAAAGTATATGCTATGGAAAAGTTGTTGGTTTTAAATAATTCTCTTATGCAATCTCCAAGTTCATTTCTATAACCGGTTCCGTATTTTCTAAATACTGTTTCTTCCTTTTTGTTTCCCATATTTGCATTAAAATTAGTTTTTCAATGTATCTTGTTGCATGGTTGATAAATTTACAACTAAAATTCTTGGTAGAATTCTTCAATTCCTTTATCACTAGCTTTTGTGGTACATAAATTTGAATAATAGTTGTACTGGTTGGATCTTTTTGAAGGTGGGTAGATATAATCCTATCACAGACAAAACTGTACTTCAAGATTGATTTTGAAATGTCCTTATTGACAAAGACTGTAATGCCATTCCTCTTGAGTGTGTTTTTCCAATATAATAAATCATATGATCTTCTGATTCAAAATGACCAATACCAGTATATTTCAGTTCACTAATCCTTAGAAATTTTTATATGTATGGGTTTGATTTCATTTTTGGGCACTTTTAATTTTCCCAGATTCATACTTTGAACATTCCAAGTTCTGATCATTAGCCGATTTTTGTAGCTATTTCTCTCCACTGTGAATAGTTGCCCAATTGACAAATGAAGCTCCTCAAGGCTCCAGTCTCACGGGTTTTACTTAACTCAGGTACCATGGTAGACTCCATTGGAGCAATCAGCTTCTCCTCAATCGTTATCAGAGTGCCCTCTAATCCAAGAGCCCATCCCCCTGCGCACTCTCTGTCAAAGTTCTACTTCCATTCTTTAGACCTTCAGGAGGTGACAATGCTTCAAAGCTATACACAAGATTTTAAATGGCTGCTTCTTCTGAAATGGGAAGCTGAGTTCTTCTACTTTGTCTGTTCTTAGTCAAGAAGCTCTGCTAAAACCTGTTCACTTTAGGTGACCCTGCTGGCATTCGACATTCCAGTACTATAATTTCCAGTATCACAGAAACATAAGCCATGCAGTATTCCCTTGTTCTGATTGCACAACTGTCTCTTGATCTATGTAAGAGTTTCACATGTGATCATTATCAGATTTTTGCAACTGATTCTCCATGGCTTGGGTAGAATTCCCATTCTTCTGAAGGTTATCCACAGTTTGTTATGATCAAAACAGTTGAATGCCTTTACATGGTCTATAAGACACATAAACCTGTTACTGGTATTATTTGCTTTGAGCCAAGATCCAGCTGACATTGTTCCAAGTTCTCTTTTTTATCTGGCCTGAACCTCTGACAGTTTCTTGTCAATATAATAATGCAACCTTTGTTGGATTATTTTCAAAAAAATTATTGACATATGATATCAGTGATATTGTTTGAACATTCTGTTAGGTCATCTTTCTTTGGAATAGGAAAAATACGGTTCTTTTGCATTCAGTATGCCAATTAACTGTCTTCCATATTTCCTGGAAGAGACAAATGAGTACTTCCAGGGCTTCATTAGCTTGTTGCACTATTTCAGTTAGTGTTCCACC
>NW_022111373.1:26158326-26160034 GCF_000313985.2 Echinops telfairi
ACAGCGCTGGGCATTTTTTAGGTCTGTGGTGCATAGGGTTGTTATGGTTTGGGACTGACTCAACGGCATGTAACGACAATAACAATGATATTTGTTTTTATATTCTCTATAGTGACCCATATACTACTTTCCTAGGGATAATTAAATGTTAAAAACAATTATGTTTTCAGAAGAACAAATTCTCTTCCAAGTGGCATTTTTAAGGAGACAGAATCATGATTCCTCTTGATAACGCACAGATCACAACTATTTATTTGTTCAGGTAACATGTGGGACATTTTGAAAATGGAATATTTGGTATACTGAAAAGAACAATTCACATAGTAGTAAGTGGTGATTCTAATCTTTTTTGGGCAATGTGAAATCGAGACCCTCTATTTTCTAAAGGACAAAGCTAGAATCTAAGGAGCAAAATACTGAATCTAGGAATGGGTGACATATGAAGTTATATATCATAGTAAGGATATAACTATGAACGAGGTCCTAAGTTGTAGTCCATTACTTAATAAGGCCTTAAAATGGCCCTTCTAGCCAAAGTCTGTCTGTGACACATTGTGAATTCTAACATTTGTTCCTTTGCGTATAATCCTATTTGGGAATAGTATTATTTTTATGCTAATGAACAGGATAAAGATTTGATGTATTTTGAGTCTCCACCCTACTAAAGGATATGACTTAAATCACCACCCTCCATTTCTTTGAGTGTATGATCAGTAGAAAGTAAAAATTACACCTGCATAAAAGCCTTTTATTTATTTGGTTCTTTCTTTCTCCTTCCTAACTGGCCATGTACAGAGGATTAGAGACCGGCTTTGATTTCAGGACATTTTTTCTTCTGGGTCTGGACTCTGCGTTGAGTTTGACTTTACCACACCTTTGGTTCTTGGGCTTGAATTGCAGCCTGTTATCCAACAGGATTTCACCAGCTCCAGAAGCCTTGTGGGTGAAGAGGATCCTCAAAATGAATGCCTGCCCTTTGGGTTTGAGTCTTAGCCACTCCACGATCAGGTGAACCATTTCCTAAACATTTTGTGACTTCTGTGAGACTTTGCAGTAAATTGAAGAACCATGGAACATGAGGGAACATATTAAGGAAAGGAGCGGTGCTTAATACAGTGACACTGCAGTATTATCACATTTTGTAAGAAGCCCAGTGGCATAGTAGTTCCATGCTGGGTTGTTAACAGCAATGTCAGCAGTTTGAAACCACCAACTGCTCTGAGGGGAAAAGATGGGGCTTTCTTCTCCCATAAACAATTAAAGTCTCAGAAACTCACAGGGACAGTTCTACCCTATCATATAGTGTTGCTATGAGTTGCCATTGACATGATGGCAGTGAGTTTGTTTTCATTTGTTTGTAAATCTCATTTTGTAAATTTGAATATTGGGATACCTTCAATCTCCACCTCCTTGAGACAAATGGAAAAAAAGTTACTTTTTCTAAGAGAAATTATTTTTTTCAGATAAGAAAAGTAAAAAGAGGAGGGGGACAAAAGAAAACTGCCGCAACAACAAAAGACCTTTCTCTTTTGAATAATATTTGATTGATCTTGCACCTACATCTTTTCTACTTTTTTAGTTTGGTCTGAGAATATTTGTATCAGAAAATTCCTAAGCAGCCTTTTTGCCATTCTTTTTCCAAATATAGAACACTAGACAAATGTTCATGAGCTTGCATTAATAGAGCTCATTGCTCTGTGACATTTTT
>NW_022111373.1:26161191-26162516 GCF_000313985.2 Echinops telfairi
TTATTGAATATAATCCGTAGGAATTAAATTCATCTCCCTGTGTAAATAAACTAAGTAAAAATTCAATACCATCAACCAAAATTATGTGAATTGACAATATGCAAATTCTAGTTTAAAATAATGAAAATTAAAACAAGTCCACAAGAGCAAACTTGGAACTAAGTATATTTCACCTGAAGTTAGATACCATTCAAGCAAATATTTTATATATTGAGCTCTATTTATCACCGATAGCAAATGCTGGGGGAGGACATCGTTGATGGAAAAGCATAAAAGACTTAGAAAGATGTGCGAGGGGAAAAGGACCAAAATGGATACCAGAAGAGATTCTGAAATTTGCTCTTGAACAGAGTATAGCTAAAGTAATTGTGAGAAATTATGAAGAGTTAGACAGATAATTTCCAAGGCTTACTTGAGATGACAAAATAAAACATGATAATGAAATGTACAAAGACCTGTTAAGGGAAAAAAATGGAAGAATACATTTAGCAGCTCTCAAGCTGCAATGACTGGATAAATAGTTCTATGTGTAAAATATTATTAAATGATACAAGAAATATTAAAAGAACATGGAAGGAATATATAGTGTCATAAAACTTTCCTTAGTCAACAATAAACCATTTTGGGAGGTGTTATATATTTCCTAGAACCTTTTGTGTCAGAAAGAGAAATATGAGCATTGCAGAGGTCATTGATTTAAAAAAAAAAAAAAACACAAGCAAAGTTCAAGAATTGACAGAATGTTAACTGAGATGTTTCAACAAAGAGATAGATACAGCTCTGGAAAGACTCATTCATCTATGTCAAAACAATTGGAAGACAGGTAGCTCCGGGTCAACCAACTGCCATCCATGATCATTCTAATCAAAGATGATACAGCAGAATGTTGGAATGATCAAAGACTATCATTAATATCCCAAAGAAGTAAATTATCTTTTCAGGAGATATTTCAATTATGATTGCAGCAGTACATTGACTGGGAACTGACAGAAATTGAAAGTGGATTCAATAGAGGATGCAAAATCACTGCTGATATCACATGAATCTCTGGTGAAAGAAGGGACTACCAGAAAGATGTCAATCTGTGTTTTATTGACAGGGCAAAGGCATTAGGCTCTTTGAATCTTAACAAATTATGGAGAGCATTATAAAGAATGAGAACTCTGGAAGACTTAATTGTGCTCGTGTGGTACAAGAACATGGACTGAGAGGCAATTATTTAGACAGAACAATGGATACTGCATTTAAAATTAGGAAAGGTGTATGCCAGGTTTGTATCCTTCACAATATATATTCAGACTATTAGCTGCACAGATAATCTGAGA
>NW_022111373.1:26162659-26187720 GCF_000313985.2 Echinops telfairi
TGCGGATTACACCTTCACAAAAGGAAAACAAAAACGCTCACAAATGGACCAATATCATCATAATATATCGAAGCTGTCAAGGATTTCATTTTACTTGGATCTACATTCAATGACCATAGAAGCACCAGTGAAGAAATCAAGAAGCATGCATTGCGTATGCTGGAAATGACCTTTTTAAGATGTTAAAAAGCAAATATGTCACTTGGAGTAATAAGGTACAGCTAATCCAACCCATGGAATTTTCAATTGCCCATATACATTGGAAAACTGAACAATAAATAAGTGAAACTGAAGAATTGATGCTTTCAAATTATGGTGTTGGCTAAGAATATTAAATATATCATATACTAACATAACGGCTAGTCCATCTCAGAATAAGCCCAGCTATAATGTTCCTTAGAACTGAGGATGATGAGGCTTTGTCTCACATATGTTGGAAATGTTATCAACATAGACCAGTCCTGGCAGAAGGACATTATGCAATAAAAAAAGAGGAAGACCCTCAAGATGGATCGATGCAGTGGTGGCAGCAATGTGTTCAAAGACAGCAATGGTGAAGATGATGTAGGCTATGACATTGTTTCTCTGTATTGAATGCTGTGAGTTCATGCCTTCAATAGTATTTAAAAACTTGATGATCATGAGTTCTTAGGTGAATTGACCCAGGTATTCAGCAATTAAAACAGGATGATTTGTTCTTTTTGTCTCTTGATCTTTCCTGGTAACTGTTGGCTGCTTTCAAACGCTGGTATGAAGACAGCCTCAGCTATGCCCTATTTTATTTTCAGTTCTGTCAATTTCCAGTTGTGAAAGAAAGTACTAAGTGTTCATCATAGAAGTGGTTTTTGGTTTTTGTCATTTTAATTTTGAAAATCTAAAGTCTTCTTAGAAACCATTTGATTGCTTTGGAAAATGAAGCCTCTAAGTAATAATGAGAATGAACTGACCTGGTTGATTTAGACTGATAAGTGTGAACTGTTTTAATGTGGGAAGCCGACTACAGAAAATGCAGAAAATGCCTAATATTTGAGTCATGGCTCTTACATTCGGAACAGGGAGATCCAGATAAAAAGATCTCTTCACCAAAAGTGGTTGATTTCACTGCACAATAAATATAAAACTATTTTTATGCCGTAGGAAAACCTACTTTTGGTAGATTTCTATCACAATTTCCCAAATCAAAGTCTTTTCTTAAAGACCCAGATCATTATCTGAAAGCTGAACATAAGGAGGCCACCATAACCAGCACATTCCTTTTGTTCCTTTTGTGTTTCTTGCCTTCATGTCACAGAGATAAACACTAAATAAATTATTGGAAGTTCCAAAAAGAACAAATCAACAGCTGATAAAACAAACCTGTCTCAAACCTGTTAAGTTATATTTGCAAATTAATTATGCTTACCATATTTTTGATTGGCGGTTGTGTGATTTCTGTCCAAAGGACCAGTTGTTGGCTTGAGGTCAACCTCAACATGAATGAGTACCTTTTAATAAACCAGTTCCAAATCCTACTGTGATGAAGTTCTGACATTTTCCTGGGAGCTTCTTTCCAGCTTGACTCTTCTGTCATCTTGACAATTGAATCTCATTTGCAAGGAAAGGATAAAAAAGAAAAATCTACATTAAGACACCTTCTAAAGTCCCAGTGGAGGTCATTAATCCCTGTTTGGGCAAAGCTCAAAGTAACTGAGCAATAGTAAGTAAATGAGAGAAAAGTTTCACAGTAGCAGCAGTTCTAAACATTCTGTCAAAGCGTCTTGTCAGGTTACAAAACAATGCTTAAAACCCCAGTGCAACTGCCTATTTCACTTTTGTGCAGTCTGTAGCTATGAACTAAGCTTCCTAAAGAGATGATATTAAAATTTGAAGGTAAAAACAACAGTTTGTTCTAACTAACAGAAGTTACTTTGCAACATGCATCAAACATCATTCATGTATTATGATAAGGATGTTTTAATGTATCTTGAAGTATTCTTTTATTCATTTATTTTTTCATAGAAACGGCTACCATGCAAAAAAAAAAAAACTCCAGCAATTACAGCAGAGTCAACAGGATACTCCTACTAATAGCAAAATAAAAGAAATAATGAAAATCAAGGCAGAAATCAATGAGTGGGGAAAGAAGAAAACCATGCAAAAAATCAATGCAACCAAAAGCTGGTTATTTGAAAGGATTAGCAGATGCAATAGACCATTAGCAAACCTAAACAAAGGAAGGAAGGAACCAAGATCAATAGTCAGGATGAGGGATGAAACAGGGGAAATTAGAACAAACCCTAATGAAATTAGAAGGCTAATTACACAGTACTATGAAGGCCTGTACTCAAATGAATTCAACAAGTAGGAAGACATTGACAAATAGTTGAAAAAACAATCACTCTCTAGACCAGTGGTTCTCAACCTGTGGGTCGCGACCCTTTTGGGGGTCAAATGACCCTTTCACTGGGGTCACCCAATTCATAACAGTAGCCAAATTACAGTTATGAAGTAGCAATGAAAATAATTTTATGGGTGGGGCCTTACCACAACATGAGGACCTGTATTAAAGGGTTGTGGCATTAGGAAGGCTGAGAACCACTGCTCTAGACCATCCCAGAAGGATGTCAAGAAACTCAACAGACCCATAACAATAGAGAAAATAGGCAAGGTTATCAAGGAAATACCAACTAAAAAATCCCCTGGGACAGACAGCTTCACAAGAAAAATCTACCAAGCATTCAGGGGAGAACTGAAATTAATCTTACAGAAACTCTTCCAGAGCATAGAAAAGGAAGGCAAACTCGCAAACTCTTTCTATAAAGCTATCATAAAACCGATAACTAAAGTGTACAAGAATCCCACAAGAATTGAGAGCTACAGACTGATATCTAATGAACATCAACATAAAAATCCTGAACAAAAACAGGCCTGTAGAATACAAAAGATTATAAAACAAATAATACACCATAACCAAGTGGGATTCATTTCAGGGATGCAGGGATGGTTCAACATCTAAAAGTCCATTAGCATCATTTGTCAAATTGATAAGACAAAGGATAAAAATGACATGATACTATCAATAGACACAGAAAAAGCATGGGACAACATTCAACACCCATTACTGTTTAACACATCCAGAAAGGGATGGAAGGAGAATTCGTCAATGTAATGCAAACTATGTATGAAAAGTCAAAAGCCAACGTGGTAGTCAATGGGGAAGAAATAAATCCCACTGCAAAAGGGGACCAGACAAGGATGCCTCTTGTCCACAGTTCTATTTAACATCATAATGGAGATATTAGCTAACAACAGAAGACAAAGGAAAGACATTGTGGTAGTCACCTAATCTGGTGTCAATTAAAGGATTAAGAGTGCAGGGGTGGAGTCTAGGCTGTCGATCTGGAGATAGCCAATGAGACTTCTGTGGGAATAGCCTTCTCCTGTTAATTCTGGGAAATCTGGTACTTCCTCCTTGGAAGTGGAAAACACCTCTCTCTCTGTGTCACTCCCTGGGAGACATTGCAGAAGACAAGCCACATGGATGCAACCAGACCTCTGAAGCCAGAGAAGCCACAGAGAGACCCCTGCCAGCGCTGAGATGCTTACAACACCACTGGACCTAAAGACTTTCTACCCACTGGTTTGTGATTGTCCTGCATTTGGCTTCATTGCATGTTTCGTGAGTCTTAAGAGGACTTTATAGATTGGTATCAGACATATGGGCTAATGTCATACTTAGGACCTGCACTGGACTGGGTTGGGATGCTTTCTTAATGTATAATTGTTCTTGTATATAAACCTCTTCCTTATACACATGTGTGTTCATGGATTTGTTTCTCTAGTCTACCCAGACTAACACAGACATCAAAGGTATTCATCTAGGGGAAGAAGAAGGGAAATTATCATTATTCACAGATGATATGATTTTATATAAGGAAAACCCCAAGAGCTCCACAAGAGGGGTGCTGAAAATGATAGCGGAATATGGCCGAGTGGCAGGATACAAGATGAACACACAGAAGTCTATAGGACTGCTATATTCATTGGATGAGTCCACGGAAGAAGAGATAAAAAATTTAGTACCCTTCACAATAGCCGAGGAGCACAAATGGAAATATCTAGGGATGTACCTAAACAACAACAAAAAAGATCTGTACATGGAAAACTACAGAACACTATTACAAGAAACCAAGAGTGACCTCTTCAAATGGAAGAATATCTTATTCTCATGGATCAGAAGACTTAATATAGTAAAGATGCAGTCCTGAGCAAGGCACTATCCTGATACATAATACCAACATCATTCTTGAAATAAGGGGAAAAACTGACTGCCAACTTCATATGGAGAGGGAAGAAGCCCAGAATTAGCAGAGAACTCCTCGAAAGACAAATCCAGAGGGCTTGCTTTACCTGACCTTAGCACCTACTATACAGCCATCGTGGTCAAAACAACATGGTACTGGTGTAATGACAGATAGTCAGACCAATGGAAAAGAACTGAAACCCAAGAAATGAAATCCTAAGCATTCAGACAACAAATTTTTGATAAGGGCCTCAAAAACATCAAGTGGGAAGTGGATGCCCTTTTCAACAAGTGATGCTGGAAAAATGGGATAGCTACCTGCAGAAAAATGAAGCAAGACCCTTACCTCACTCCATGCACAAAAATAAACTGAAGGTGGATAACAGACCTCAACATAAAGCCCCAAACTATGAGAGCCATTAATGAGGGAATTGGGACAGACCTAAAAACTTTAGCACAGGGAATAGATAGGCTATCAGATATAGGGAAGGACACATACAGAGGAAGCACAAATTGACAAGAGGGATATATTGAAGATAAATTACCTGTGTACACCAAAAGACATTACCAAGAGAGTATTAAGAGAGCCCACAGACTAGGAAAATATATTTAGCAATGACACGTCAGAATAAAAGGCCGTACAGTACTCTGCTAACCTATAATAAGCTGGAAAAAAAATCCATTTGAGGAAATGGACAAAAGACATGAGCAGAAGTTTCATAAGAGCAGAAACCCAAGTGAACAACAAACATATGAGAAAATGTTGCAGACCATTAGCCATGAGGGAAATGCAAATTAAAACAACTATGAGATACCACCTAACACCCTCAAAGATAGTCCAATTCAAAAAAGCAGAAAGCAACAAATGTTGGAGGGGCTGTGGTGAGATAGGAACTCTCATCCACTGTTCGTGGTTCTGTAAGTATATGCAGCCATTATGGAAATAGATTTGGTGATATGTAAAACAAATGGAATTTGAGATACCATATGACTCAGTTATCCCCCTACTGGGAATATACTGAGAAGAAGTAAGAAACAGACTGTGACCACACATCTCTGCTCCAATGTCCATCCCAGCACAGTTCACAATTGCAAAGAATATGAAATAACTTAAATTTCCATCAGCCGACTAATAGATTCAAAAACTCTGGTATATACATACAATGGAATAATCTGCATCCCTAAAATGGGAAGAGTTGGAGGAAATTACGTTAAGCAAAGCAAGCGAAGCACAAAAGGACAAGTACAACATGAGTCCACTGAGGTAAGCTTGAAAAGCACAAGGACCATAGGGGAAAACCCTACACAAATGCATCAATTCCCGGGGAGAGGTCTAGGCTCTCTGGCAGGGGGCAGACCCAATCCAGGGATGCATATGGCAGCCAACTATAAAGGAGGGGAAAGTTCGGGGGAGAGGACATGAATAGTGGGGAACAGGGCACTAACCCACAGATGGGGAGGGTATTGTTCAGTCTCCACAGGAAAGCAAGAAAGGGTCCAGAGCTCAGCTGTGGGTACCAAACCCCGAGGGCAACACACCAGCATAAAGCAATGGACTAATGGAAAGGTCTGCAGGGCCAGCCCCAGTCCCATCTACGTCACACACCCCTACCCACCCCTAATCCACCCCAGAAGAATGCTCTATAGAGGACAGCACTGAAGCTACAGCCCAGGGGAGTGGCAGTCTGCCCAGACCACACTTGGACAAACTAAAGGAAAGAAAGAGAGAGAGAGAGAGAGAGAGAGAGAGAAACATATATTGGCCCACCAAGCCTCGAAGATGACATTCCTGCTCAGATCAGCTAAGGCACAGAGAGGGCCTTAGGGCTGGCCCCACCACGAGACATGATACCCTCTCACTGACCCATAGCGCTCTGAGGGACAGCACAGGAATTGTGCCTGGGCTGACCCCTTCACACTGGAGTGAAACACAAAAGGGGCGCAACAGAACAGCAAGGGGAGCAAAGCAATGAAATCCCTGAGGAATCCTGAAAACAGACTTTGGAATTGGTGGGTAGGGCTTGGCATTTCATCACACCCAATGGGAAAACATTACTAAGGGTCAGCAGACAGACCTGGAACTATTTATAGGCATTTTCTTTTTCTCATGTCTATACATATAAGATAGGCAGGGTAAACAATCCTGAGGAGAAAATAATGGGGCAGAGGGCTCGGGGCGGACATAGGAGAGGAGGAGTTGGGAGAAAGGGATGGAGGGGGCCAATAAGTTCAGGGACAGGGAAAAACAGGAGATCTAAAATTGATGGCAGGGAGGGCAAAGAATGCTTAGTGGGGTTTGACCGAGTACAATGTAGCCTAGAAAAAGTACTGAGAGCCGACTGAAGGTTGAACATGATAGTGGGACAGGAGGGAAGTAAAAAGAAATAGAGGAAAGAATTAGGAGGCAAAAGACATTTATAGAGGTATAAATACAGGCATGTACATATGTAAATATATTAACATACAATGGTAGGGATATAAGTCTATGTACATATATTTAAATGTTAACTCTTTAGGTAGCAGACGATAATTGGGCCTCTACTCAAGTACTCCCTCAATGCAAGAACACTTTGTTCTAATAACCTAGCATCCTGTGATGTTCACCTTCCTGACACGATTGCTGAATGTGGTTGATGAATGAAAGCTGATGGTACCCAGCTATTAAAAGATATAGTGTCTAGAGTCTTAAAGGCTTGAAGTTAAACAAGTGGCCATCTATAGGGAAGCAACAAAGCCCACATGAAAGAAGTACACCAGCCTGTGTGATCACAAGGTGTCGACAGGATCAGGTACCAGGAATCAGAAGACCCAAACAAACACATATATTGATGCAAATGATAAGGGTCAGAGTGGAGACCCAAAGCCCATATGAAGACAATTGAACATTCCCTCAGAGAAGGGACACAAGGAAGGAATGTGTCAGCCAGGGTGCATCTCAGAACCAACAAAACAGACAACATACTTCTAGTTCTTTAATGCTTCCCCCACTCACCCTCCCCCACCACTATCATGACCCCAGTTTTACCATACAAATCATGCTAGACTGGAGAATGTGCTCTGGTACAGATAAGAGCTCTGGACACACGGAATCCAGGACAGATTATCCCCTCAGGAACAGTAATGGGATTAGCAATACCACAAGGACAGGGGGAAAAGTGGCGGGAGAAGGAGGAGAAACAGGGAACCGATTTAAATGATCAATTAATTTTAAGATGTATAAAACTCCTCACCACCATCCTCAGCACCCAGGGGGACAAACAGCAGAAACATGGGTGAAGGCAGACAGTGAACAGTAATATAAATATATGGTAATAATAATTTATAATTTATCAGAGGTTCACAAGAGTGGGAGGGAGGGAGAGATAGGGGAAAAAAGAGGACCACACTCAGAAAGAAAATCTTTTAAAAATGATGATGACAACATGTGTACAAATGTGTTTGATATTAATTTATGTATGGATTGTTATAAGAGCTGTAAGAGTCCCCAATAAAATGATTTATTAATAAAAAAATGAAAGGACTATCATGTATTAAAATAAACATCTGACCAGTTCCAGACTCAGTTCTTGAGAGAAGCAAAACCAGTGAAGTGTGTGTGTGTGTGTGTGTGTGTGTGTGTGTGTGTGTGAAAAACCTTATTGACAATTGAACCAATTTCTATTCATAGCAACCTTGTATGACAGAACTTGCCCTTTGGGCTTTATAGACCCAGAAAGCCTCATCTTTCTCCCGAGGAACAACTGGTGTGTTTGAACTGCTGAGCATGTGGTTAACAACCCACTATTTCGCTAGTGCTCCCTATATATCATCTATACAATCTACCTACAATTCTATCTTCTATCTATCTATCTGGAGAGATTTATCTCAGGGTCATGCTTCACATGTTCTTGTAGTCTAACAAATTATCAGTCCAAATGATCAAGTGTCAGACTATCAGCTTCTCCTATAGGCCGTGACTCAAGATACACACATTAATCTTGCCTTAAGAAAATATAATGTTAGGATTTACAACACATAAAATGGAAAATAATTACATCAAAGAAAAAAAGAAAACCAGAAGGTGATTATATAACACTGGTTTGTAGGCTGGTTGAGAAACAAACCAGTGGCACTCATCTATGTTCAAGAGAGAACTTTATATCGTAAGGTAATTTCATATCAAGAAGATATCCTAACCCAGTACAGCTCAAGTCCCTAAGTCCAATGCTAGCTGGAGCACTATACAGACTTACATAACTGCAGTCCAATTACACTGAAAGGTCACATGGGAAACACAGAGATCACAGGACGGTGGGTGCAGAGTCATGTGGATCCAGGGTTGGTGGAAACAAGGCGGGCACCCATAGCTCTCAGGATTGGACAGCCCACATGAGGCTGCCACTGGAGGCAAACTGTCCCAGCATGGATGAAAGTGAAGAGCAAGAGAGAGAGCAGTTCCCAGCAACAATTCTCTCTTCTACAAATGGGCATAGCCCCACAGAGCTATCATCTGGCTACCACTTGCTTGACAGGTGGGTCTCTGCCCAACAAGTTCACACAAATTCAAAGTGACATAAAATATAACTGCTACACCTGGGAATTGTGAACTAAGAATTTTACATATAACATTGCATATAGCATTAACGACCACACTTTAACCACTGATGTTAAAGATTAACTATGCTTAACTGCTTTTATTTGCATAATGATTGCACTTAGACTTAGATACAAAATGTATTTGTAATTTGGGGTCTCCTGGTATCAGATATATTCTCTAAAGTAGGGGATATTCTACTTGGTTTTATTTTTGTCGTTATTTTTAACACACATTGGAAACAACATGAAAGAAAAATTTATATTCTAGACTAAATCACTGTAGCACAAAAATAGTTGTTATTTGTATATTAATATGGAAATTATCTTGATTTATAGTCTAGAAAAAGTATTGACCTAAATCACCTCTCACCTTGCTTCCCCAGCTTGCCACAGATTAAGCAAGGAGAAAATTATTTGTCTAAAAAGTTTATCTTTTCCCTTTCAATATATTTTAGTGATATATTAAGTGTCCATTGCTATGAATTATTATCAATCTTTATTTAAAATCAAAACAGACACCAGTGATATTCCCTCATTTGTTAAATGCTATTTGTTTGTTTATTTAAAAATTCCACAGAACACATATGGTTTCCTTATTGCCCTGGAGTAAAAATTAAATATGAAGCTTATAAACACTGACTTAAAAGAACAGACTGAATAAAAGCCAACTGCTGAGGTGAGATTTAAGTAGAGGTCCAAAGTCCATCTACTTCTTTGTTGTATTTGCATATATATATGAAAATACACATATATTTATGCATTTTTCTTTCTATTCTTTATTCTCTCCTCCTACCCCAATATCATGTTAACCCCACTCAATGTGATTAAACAACAGAGTAGTATGTGAGTGGGTATATTGGATCCTGTAAGATATGGCAAATATATATATTTATATATATAAAATAGGGAGGGAAATAAGGATTCCTCAGATGGGGGAGGGGGATAAAAGGGAGCTGATATCAAGGAGTTAAAGAAGAAAATGTATTGAAACTGGTTGTGGTAGCAATTGGACAAAATTACTTGATTTGATTGAATTATGGATTGTTATGATATATGTAAATGCTCCCAATAAAATGATGAGTTTTAAAATGTTTTTAAAAAACTAACTGCTGGAGAGACCATAGAAAACAAGATAGACTCTACACTAACTGCTCATTTCAGTACATTTCAACATTTCAACATTATTCTTTAGTTCTTGAAATTTGGAACTTTCTCACTGAAATATACTCAGCTACATGCCTTATCATCTGTAAGTACAAACTGTGGCATTTAAAATCACTGCTTAACCAAGTAAATGGTCTTAATTCAATACTAAAATTTATTCTGTCAAAAACTATTACCATTTTTATTTTATTTAGTCAATGAGGAGAGGGTGAATATGTCTCAGAAACCCTAAAGCAGCAAAAATTGGTAGACATAATGAACCATCACCCATAATTCTATCTCTACCTGTTTAACATAAAATATCAGTAAAAAGAATTAGAACATTTTTATTTAGAACATTTTTATTTAGACAGAAATTTGAAATCATCTCCTGCACTTAAAGGTAACTAGAGATGTATATTATTTACTTGAATTGGCTGACAAGGACAAGCACTTACAGTAACAGAAATTGCAATATGCAGTTTTAATGTTTCTGGTCAATACCTAATAATTGAGCAATTATTATGGATAGATATTATTTTCAGAGTCTGGGATATGGCAATGAACAAAACAAAAGCCCTTTCTCTCAAAAAGCTTACATTCATTTAATACTGATCATAGACTCTTGAAATATGGGCCATTATAAACCTCATTTTTTCAAAGACAAATATAATGGGGATTAGAGGTTAATTCATTTACCTGATGTTGAATGGCTCTTCAGTGTCCAAGACATGCTGTGAATACAGGTCTGTATGTCTCTGGGGATTGAATATTAAATTACTTCATATATAAAATCCAATGGATACTAAATTCTAATTGATCACAGACTGGTGGCAATTTTCTTAATCTAAAAGATTTGGAAATATAAAAATGAGGCCTTAATTATGATAGAGAATTAACTTCAGAGAATCAGCCACTTATTTCTTAAAACTCCCATGTTAAAGGTTTACACCCATTGTAACAAATTCTTGAGGCTGTATTAAATATTAAATGCGATGATGAAAGTACACAGAGTTGTAATGTCAGCATGACCTGGCATTACCCCTTGTGATATTGCTTATGTGAACCCATAAAGTCTCAAGGTAGATGTTGTTGTTGTTAAGTGCCATTGAGTGGGTTGCAACCTTACGTACAGGAGAACAAAACACTGTCCAGTCTTGTGCTAGCCTCAAAATTGTTCCTGTTTGAGCCCATCTCTGTAGCCACTGTGTCAGCACATCTTATTGAAACTGTTCCTGAGTTTGTCCCAGCCCTGCCTTTTGTAGGTGTGGATGTACTCACTTCTAAAAGGAGGGAGACATTGGAACCCACCAAGGAGGGTTTTGTGTGGTTGACATAGGAAGTTCTATGCCGAGTTTTACACAGTAACTGACATGTAGATAACATGCAACTGACATGTAGATAACATGTTGATAACAAGCAGCTCTAATGCTTTTCTTTGTACTCTTTTTTTCTCTTTTGTAACTGGCATTTTAATGATTGTTTTGAAGTCCATACAGGGATATTATGAACAATTTGCACAAAATTTTAATGTGCATACCAAACTCCTGAAATGGCATGTAGATGCAATTCTTTAATTCTTTTCTAAGTTTCAGTTACTTTCCAGCTTTAAATTTGGAGGTAATTTTTTAAAAGAGGTTATCAAGTATCATTATCTTCAAATGTTGATAAGCTGGTCCATCTTAAGTCCCACTAATTCACAATTTGATGTAACACACTCAAATATTTAACTGTACGCCACACACAGCAAAGTAATCAGGAAAACTGAACTACCACGACTACAGCTGTGACAGAAAGTACACACTTCTGATAAGACAGCCATGATGACAGGTGGTTTTCAGACACAATTCTATTAAAAAGCCAACAACATATAAACAAAAATTTAGGTGTTCAAGTCAAGTCATACAACTGCATGACAGTAGCTCCAAATTGCCAGTATGTTTTGTTCTGGGAATGCAAAAACGACCCCTCACCCCAATCCCATGGAATGTTCTGTTGACTCCCAAGACAGTCAAATGTCCCCACCATTCAACATCCCACTATCCTGGCTGAAAAGTAAACCACCGATAAATTATTTCAAATCTTAAGAGAAAACACTTAAAAATGGAATGAAGTCGAACTTCCTCTTTCTTAGAAATATTTCTAGAGCGACTAAAAATCTTGCGTTTACAAATTAAATATTCCTCTGGATTGTACAAGAAGAGCCCACTGATAAAACATGGTAGATAAACATTAAGCAGAACTTGCTTCATTTTCTTCTGCTTTATCAGAAACTGTATTCTCATTTTTCCTTTCTCCGTTTTCGGCATGTAAGCCTTCTTAGTTTCTTGGTTAGCTACTTGAGCCTGTTTTCTCTTTCCTCCGCTTATCCCTTTGGCTTGCATTTTTGTCTGAAGATTCATCCTTTCCTCCTGCCTTTTTTGGCATCTCCTCCACTTGGCAGGAGCAGCTGTCCCTGATAATCTTGCCATCTCCTCCTGGGCTCCTCCTTCACCTCCCCTTCTGCGGAGCTGAGCTGACCTTCCTTGCGCGCATCTTGGCTGTGAGGAAGGCACTTGCCGCATGCCAGTGGACTGCGGGGCACTGAGAGATTTCTCAAAGCTGGGTTGCCTGGACGCTGCCAGTCTGCCCACCACCTGAGCTGTCTGTACTCTTATTTCTGAATAAATGCATACATTAGTGTGATTATCCACATTAAGCATACAGGTATCTGGTATTTTAGTGAGGAAAAATCATAACTTTTCATGCCTTTAATTCTAGGAGTTTTGGGGGAGAGTAACATTAAGAAAAAAGATATGTGCTATTCATCTTGAAGATCGCTAATCATCGTTGCAGAATTCAGGTGCTGCCGAGTCAGTTCTGGATGGATAGAAACCATATGTGCAACAGGACGAAGCAGTGGCCCGTCCTTAGCCGTCCTCACAATGTCTTCTTATGTTTGAGCACATTGCTGCAGTACACTGTCTCAATCCATCTTCCTGTCTTTTGCTGCCCCTCCACTTTCATAAACATGATATCCTGCCCCGGAAATGGGTTTCTGCTGACACTATGTCCAAAGTACTTGAGACAATGCTTCACAATCATTTAGCATTCTGGCTGTATGTCTTCCAAGACAGATTCGTTTGTACTTTTGTCAATCCACAGTACTTTCAAGATTCTTCACCAGCTCCATAATGCATCCCTTCTTCTTCAATCTTCCTTACTCAATGTACAACATTCCCACGCATATGAGGTGACTGAAAATACCATTCCTTGGTTAGACGCACCTGAGTCTTCAAAGTAACATTCTTGCTTTTCAACATTTTAAAGAGTTTCCTTCATGAATGATGTCTTTGACGTCCTCCCACAGATTTTCAGGTTCTCTGTCATTCCTGTTCCTTGTGCCCATCTGTTCTTGACATTCAGGTAGGATAGACTCAAGAGTGCATTTTGGCTCTCATGGACTTGTTTTCATTTTCTTCTGCTTTATCTTGAACTTACATGTGAGCCATTGATGATCTGTTCCTCAGTAAGCGTTTGGCCTGGATTTAGCTGCTGAGATTGACTCTGGCGTTTCTTTCTCCAGATGTAGTCAATTTGATTCCTGTGCAGTCCATCTGGAAAAGTTCATGTGGATAGTTGCCTTTTTATTGTTGAAAAAAGGTATTTGCTATGAACAAAAATGGGTTTAGAAAAATTCCTTCACTCAATTGCCAGTTTAATTTCTATCACAAAGTCCATATTTGCTAACTACTATTCCTTTCTCTGTTTCCAACTTTTTCATTCTAATCACTATAAATTATCAATACATCTTGATTATATATTTGATCAATTTCCAACAGAAGTCATTGGTAGAATTCTTCAACTCCTTAATCACTAGTCTTTTGTGGCATAAATTTGAATAATAATTGTATTGATTGGATTTCCTTGGAGGTAGATAGATATTATCATATCTTAGGCAGCATTGTCCTTTGTGATTTTATTTTCCAATGTCCCTTTTGACAATCAGTGTAATGTTACTTATTCCTCTTGATTGTGTTATTCTTGACAAAGTACATGGTATGATCTCATACAAAATGGCCAATACCAGTCCAGTTCAACTCACTAATGGCAAGGATATCAATTGTTATGCATTTCATTTTATTTTTGACCACTTCCAATTTCCCCAGATTGATATTTGAGCATACTAAGTTATGATCTTTAGTAGATTCTTGCTACCTTGAGTAGTGCCCCACCGGCAAATGAAGATCCAGCAGGCACCACTCCCACAGGGTTTATACCATTCAGCTCACAGTGGTCGAGTCCACTCTGAGAAATCAGCTCTTCCTCAGTCACATTTTGAGAGCCGTCTGACCTGAGGGACCCATCCCCTGGCATTATCTTTGTCAAAGTTCCACTCCCATTCATAGGTCTTCAGTATTTGACAGTACTTTAAAGTTACCAACAAGGTTTCTAGTGGCTCCTTCTTCATAATTGGGGAGGTGAATCCTTCTTCGTTGTCTGTTGTTAGTCTTTAAGATCTGCTGAGCCCTATTTACTTTGGGTAACCCTGATTGCTGGCGTTGGCAATATCAGTGCACAGCTTCCAGCATGACAGTGACACGTAAGCCACCACAGTAGAACAACCTGACAAGAAAATGATGGTCTGAATATAGTGAGAGAAAACGTGAGACAGATCAATTTAATTATTTAAATTGTAGCAAGCCTAAATTTAGTTTTAAAAAGACAAAAATAAAAACAACCTGTATGTGTGACAAGACTGATTTTTCATATCTACATTTTATGCACCTTTCTTTTTAATTATGTATCATATTAATTTCTTTTAGAAGATGAAATTATTATGAAACATAATTTAAAAGGAGGTGGATATAAAAGATGTCCCAAATATCCAACTTTTCCAAGTCTCATCCACACTCCCCACCACACACACACTACCACTTACACTCCCTCTGGACCTGGGTTCTGCAATTTCTTCAACAACTCATAAAAATGCAAAAAACTTTAAGAAAATATCTCAAGTGCTTAAGAGCTGTTAATCCCAAAGGTGAAGGTCTGAAAGAGGTAAGCAAATGCAGGGCCCAGAGTCCAAAGGTACATATTCACAAAGTCAAAGCAAGGCTTCTTACTCCCACCAAAGCTCAGACAAAAAATGGAGCTCACAGAAGAGAAGGCTTTGTTGAAGGCGTGGCTTATATTTTCCAACAGTGGATACCCCTCAGGAAAACTTAAAGTCTCACTCTCCAGCAGAGGAGACTACAGATACATCCCATTTTAATCCTGTGCACAGAGCTCCCTCCGAAATGAGGTTAGAACTAGAGATATGGAGGCTAGGATTGAGAGTATATCTCAAAAGGGATTAGAGCAGAGTGGAGCATGGTGAAAGAGCCATTTTAAGTAATCGAGCACATCTCATTCTGTAATTAGAACATACATAACCAGAGAGCATTCTAAGAAAGAGATAAATCTGAACCGTCAGAATAGATAATGGCAGGAAGAATAAAACTAAAAGAAGATACATGATTAATATATGATAAATATGTAATCCATACATTATATATAAAATTAGAAGTTAAGAAATATTGCCTGGAAATTAAAACTATAGTGGCTAATGTAATAATTATTTAGAGAAGATAAGAGTAACTTTTCCGGATGGAATGTAGAGAGAAAGAAATGTATTAAAGGTGATAGAAAAACTAGGAAACTAATCATGAGATGTTTGAACACCATGAAGGCCATTACTAATATGCATTATATATGTAAAGAATGTTGAAATAGCAAATATTTAGCATAATTTTTAAAGAAAGAGTTAAACAAATAATTGGATGGAGAAAGATAAAGAAAAAGAGAACCACAATGGTGAACAAAAGTTAATTTTTTTTAAATGTTAATTTATATTGAGAGTGACATTTAAGAGGTTTTCAAGTATCTACTTAATACAAGTTCTGGAAAAAGGAACATTAAATTTGGATAGGAAAGTGTGAAAGAGAAATAAAAGACCACTACCTAAAATTTGGCATTTCCAGATACATAGGAAAGAAAACAATTTAAAACAGTCCAAAAGAAAGGAGGAAAAATAATGATCTACAAATTATACTAAAAATAGTATTTACTTATTTGTTTTTAATGATTGACTCCGTTAACTCTCTGAGAGGCATTTACTGATAGTCAGTAAAATTTCTATATACAGTGAAAATATCCATACAGTTGACAAAATAAAGAACATCATAAAAAGACTCAACAGTATTGTTTTCTGTACCAGAGTCTTTACCAATCACTTGAGTGTACTTTGCTGTTAGAGGGGCAGTGTTAGGGTTTTCCTCGTTGGTGTGACTGCTTATGGGTTTATGGAGTATTCAGTTGTCAGGCACAGAGAAAGGTAAAACAGTAGACGTTCAGTTAAACGTTATAGATTGCAACATATATTGAAAGCAAAGTAAACAATCCAGGAGCAAGGGATATATAATAGACCCAAATGGAAATCTCCCCAACTTTCTACAATTCACAGATTTTCCAAAAGGATTTCTTTCAAAGGGAAATGTTAGTGGTGGCCGAGTATAATCTGTAGTCCAAAACATTAATGCATTAAGCTGTAACTATGTTAATTGTGTTGTGTTATGTTAACTATGTTAGGTGTTAACTGGAGTTTTGCATGAACCCAAAAAAGTGTGGTGATTTACATCTGACAAATTCGTCACTGAAAACCTGATGGAATCAAGTTTACTCTGACACACAGGATTTAACATAAATTGCAATCCATTTGAAGACATTTCTTTTTAGAGTAACACTTTATTCTGTGTCTCTGGAATATAAGATATTTAACTCTTAAGATTAAGCCTCTAATATATATACATCACCTCCGAAATTGCTACTTCCTAATGTTAATATTTTACAGATTGTTTCATAATTTTAAATCATTATCAAAATTTATCTTTAATACTGACAATTGAATATTTAATGGACTAAGCATTTTGCTTGTTACAGATGTAGGATTCACTTGCTTTTAATGAAATCATTTAATTTTGAAAGTTATTTAATGAAGAAACGGCCAAAATGAAAATGATAAAAATCTCAAGTAAGTGGTACAAAAAGACAAAGTAAATAAGAAGTAATGGATTAAATAATGAATGCCTTGGAAAACTTCATTAATTCTAGAAAGCATTCCCCAATTCTTTATTAACTGTGAAGTATTTAGATGCTAGATAATTGAAGAAATACACCATAGTGTATTAGCTGAGTTCAGTATTAATTAAGAGAGAAACTGAGGTTTTCATTATGGACGGTGAAAAAGATGAAATCACTAAGATGCAGTTATAGGTCGTCCAACTGAAGCAGGGGACAGAGAAAACATCACTTTGCCGCAGGTGTCATAGCTTCATCTCAAGTAAGGATTGGAAAATGTAAAAAGTTTTCATTGGTATAAATATATGATTATATCACTTGCTTGCAGAAATTTTGATGTAGAGAAAGCAATTTCAAATTATTTTCCATGGATCTGTTCATTTGGTTCTAGCATCCCTCTCACTTCCCACTACTAAAAACCTACACATATTATTATGGAAAACTTCAAACGAATTTTAAACAAAATTTGATTCTCAATATTACATAAGATCTATGAAACCAAACATTATCTGTGAACAATAATTGAATATTCCCTAAACTCATAAGCAGCAATGCCAATAAAGTAAAACCATAAAAATTTCTGGTATAAAATCCAATATATACTTCAGGCTATTTATGACCATTATCACTAGCTTCTGCTAGTACATAGGGTCATGACATTTTCTATCTCGGAATCTTATGATTAAACTTCAGGGTAGCCTGTTGATGGATAGATAGGATCATTAATCCCTCTAGTTGCAAACAAAGTAGAATATGATGTGGATTCCAGAATAGGAGATTTTAACATGTGTCACTATCCAATCCATAGTAATAAAGTTTTAGTTAAGTAAAGTCATCCAATATGGTACAGATAAATAAATATTCCAATAATTGTGATTTATTTCCAAACAATGAAAACCTATGAGAGACTCAAAGTACTACATATTTGATATCACATCACATTAAAGGCTCAGAAATCTCTCTCATATATATATATATATATAATCACTTAGCTGAACAACATCAATACTTAACTTCCTCCTCTCCACACCTTTACAAAGAATTTCTCTTGCATAAAAATTTATCAAAATTGTAGATATGTTTCTAATACATTAAAGAATGGATTTTAGGGATATGTTTGGATAAATTATTCTTCTATCTTTCTATGCAATTCCTTTCATGAATCTCAAGGTTGAGCTAGGGCAAATGAAAAATCGGGCCTTTGAACAGCAGGCCAGTGAGTTACTAGAATCTTGAGCACTCTATCTCCTTTTTTTTTTTTCTTTTCCTTTAAAATTTTATTTAAAAAACCTTCGGTGCAATATTAAAAAGCAAGACAGCAACCTGGAGCGGACAACCGACAGAGGGTTGGGGGTGGGGAAGACCCAAGACCCCACCCCAGCTGCTCACAAGAGCCTAGAGGCCAGGAGACTGGGGAGGGGCAGGGGTGGTGGGGGAGGGAGGAAAGGTCACCCACCCACCACAATGAACAGGCAGAAGAAAATATTTATTTAGGAAACATCTGGCTTTAACTACAATGCAGTGTGATAGCATAGTATCTATGCACATGCCAGAATACCCATTCAATAAAACTATTATTCAAATTTATACACCAAGCACTAAAGGTAGTGAGGAAAAAGTTAAAGAATTCATTTAATGTCTACAATCTGAAATTGATCAAACAGGAAATCAAGTTGCATTGATAATGACTGGTAAGTAGAATGCAAAATTTGGAAACTAAGGGAAAAAAGTATGGTTGGAAAACATCTCTGGTGACAGAAATGAAACTGGAGATTGTATGATAGAAGTTTGCAAAACCAACAATTTCTTCACAACAATACCTTTTTTCAATAATAAAAATGGTGACTACAGAGAAATGAAATTGACTACCACTGTGAGAAAGGAGATGAAGAAGCTCAATACCAGCAGTTAAAATAAGGCAAGGGCCTGACTGTGCAATAACCCATCGATTACTCCTTTGCAAATTCAGGTGGAAGCTGAAGGCAATGAAAACAAGTCTCTGAGAGTCAAAAGATGGCCTTGTGCACATGCCACCTGAATTTTGAGAACATTTCTAGAAGAGGTTGACAGCTTGAACAGTAATGACTTCAGAAGACCTGATAAGTCGTGGGAGGACATCACGGATATCATACATGATGAAAGCAAAAGGTCTTTAAAAAAACAGTAAAGAAAGCAGAGATCAAAGTGGATGTCAGAAGAGAAACTGAAACATGCACTCTATCACAGAGTATCTAAGACAAATAGAAAAAATGATTAACTCAAAGCACTGAATAAAAAAGTCAAAGGGTAACTCATGAAGACAAAATAAAGTATTATACTGAATGGCTCAAAGACCTAGAGATAGAAAACAAAATAGGAAGAATATTCACAGCGTATCTCAGACTGTAAGAATGGAAGAAAAATGCAAACCTTGAAAAGCAATATTGAAAGACTTTATGGGCAGAATATTAAACTATGCCAGAGGTATCAAAAGAGGATGGTGACTTCCGGGATGATGTTTTCCATGTAGGGTGACCCTCCTGAGGTTCCAGATATGTGTGATCACCAGATCTGTGGGTGAGGGGGTGAATTTGGGGGATTCAGAAGAGAGACTTGGTCTTGCAGCACCCCAGGATTCTTTTGCTGGTTCTCCCACAGAAGGCTTAGCTGTACACCCTTCCCACATCCTCTCTCTTCACACTACCCATGCGCATTCCCTATTCACAGAGCCTTCCCACACCTTGCCTCCCTTGTCAGTGGAACGGCATCTGCCACCCTTTTTCCTGTTCTCCCTCACCCCCACCCCCAGCCCGGGTTTGTTGATGTGCTAGTATGGGGAAGCGGCACAGGACAGTCTTGCCCTCAAGGGCATCCCATGGATACCTGTGAGGACTAAGGTAGAACTTGGCTGCTGGAGCCTGTGGCGGCCTGGAAAACAGAATTCCCATTGGGATAATCCCTTACGAAGGCCCTGTTCAGTCCACCAATAGCAAGGGCACAACTAGGTCCTCCACATAGTTAACCCTGGAAATCTAGGGAGGGATCCAAGCCCCCTGAAACAGAGGTACAACTCACACCTACAACCATAGTGGGCTCCCGGAGGTTATTAGATTTGAACCTATTTTGTTTTGAGAAGGAAAATTCAGGACTCCTTTCCCTGAAAAAGGAAATGGACCCCGACACTGGCATGGGCACCCACTGTTTTTAGCCAGATGGTCCTCTGATTGGAAGTCCTTCCTTCCTTGGGTACCCACTACAATAGTTTTTATCCAGGCTGGGACCAGATAATTCTGAGTTGTGCAGAAATCCACTGTAAAGGTGACTTCTGTTATAAATACAAAACTGAAGGGCTGCGCTCTCCCTACATAAGACACACGTTTGATAAATTACTCTGATAGATTTATCCCACTCACTTACCCCAACCACCAGGGTCTAAAGTCTACACTCTGCTTCCTCCACCTCAAAAACACATGCTCTCCTTCAACTAGCCAAGTAGAATTACATCTCCCATAACCCTCTTTGCCAACCCATTAAAAATCACTATACTTAACAGGAGGCACCAGTGATTAATACCACCACTTAAAAACTACTCCCAAGACCCTATATGCCATTCCTCATACTCACCCAACTAAGACTCTTCTTCATCTACACACAATATGTTTTCCAGCACCTATCTCATCCTCTCCTAACATAAAGAGCCAGCCCCCTTTCCATACATTTCAGAAGCCCATATCACACCTTCAGCTCAAACACTATGCAGCGAAAACAACAACCAACACTCAAAGCTACCACCAAAAAAAAATTTTTTTTAATCAAGAAAAACAAAAGTCAGTTACTTAAAATTACCCAAACCCAATGGGATTACACGGAACAGAAGCCCTTGAATTGCCAGATAAAGAATACAAGAGAATGATGCTTAGGGCCTTACAAGATATTAGGGGATCAGTCCTGAAAACGGTTGAGAAAAATGGAGATTCTAGAATCCTCACACCCAAGGGAACTCCAGAAGTTAAGGATTGATGTGGCAGAAAGAATAAGGTGCATGCTCTGACAAATAGAATGGAAGAATTGGAAAATGAAGCAGCGAACTGGAAGACAACCAGACAGAATTCAGCCAATGAGAGAAACAATCAAACAAAGATGCAAAATAATCTGAAAAAAGTCTGAGAATGATGTGGGAAACCATGTTATAAAATAGTATTTGAATTATTGGGGTTCCTGAACAGGAAAAAAAGAGATAAGCCTATAGCTAAAATAATAAGGGAATTTTTGGAAGAAACATTCCCCAATATCACAAGGAGGAGACAATACCATTCAGTAAACAGAGAGAACACCAATTAGCTTAAATCCCTGAAGAAGAAGAAAAAAACACATCAAGACATATAGTAGTCAAATTATCCAACTGCAAGGAAAAGGAAAATATCAAGCAAAAATAATATGAGATGAAAGTGACTTATCAAAATGTAGATTTAATAACACTGAAAGCCAAAGGACTAAAAGCACCTATCAAAAGACAAAGAGGACAGACTGGATTAGACAACAAAACCCATCAATCTGCTGCCTTCAAGAGACACATTTCAAACTCACAGAAAAAATATAGACTGAGAGTCAAATGATGGCAAAAAGTTTACCAAGCTAATGACGATTAAAAACAAAAATCATGGGTGGCAGTATTAATCTCTGACAAAATAGACTTCAAGGTATAGGATATAATGAGGGCTAAGAAGGGACATTACATAATGCTCCATTGAATAGACCAACAACTCATGAACATAATAAACATATATGTGCCCAATGAAAGACCCTCCAAATTCATCAACAAAATCCTCAAAGACATGAAAAGAGAAATCACCAGATCAACAGTAAGAGTGATTTCAATACACTGCTCTCAAGAAGATCAACCAGCTGAGAAACTCAATAAAGCAATGGAAGAACTTAACAACACAAACAACTAGACCTCCTAAATATTTACAGAGCTCTATAACCAACAGCAAAAAAATACACATTCTTCTCTACTGCACACACTCATTTTAAAATGAACCACATGCTGGGACATAAGACTAACTTGATAAAATTCAAACATAGAGATCTTTAAATCATCTTCTGCAACCACAGTGTCATAAATCTGGAAATCAACAATAGAAAGAAAAAAAAAAACAAAGACAAAACGTTGGAAACTCAACGATATACTACTCAAAAAAGAATGAGTAAAAACTCAAATTAGAGAGGAAATTAGAAAGTTCCTAGAAACCAATAAAATGACAATACAACATACCAAAACCTATGGGTTGCAGCGAAGGCAATTATCAGAAGTCACTTTATTGAAATAGATGCACAAATTTTAAAAAATGAGAGAATTATAGTCATCACCTTAACTCAGCAGCCTCCAGCAGCTAAAAAGTGTCAAAAGCATAATCCTTCTAATGGGCAAAGAAAAAAATCATAAAAATTAGAATGGAGATAAGTGAACTGGAAAACAAAAGACCAATGGGAAAAATCAACAAAGCAAAAAGTTGGTTCTTTTTTATTGCAAAGATCAATAAAATCAACAAACCAGTAGCAAGCCTGTCAAAGGAAAAGGAGATGCAGATGTCAATATCTAGAATTAAAGAGGAAACAGGGAAAGTCAAAACAGACCCTAAGGAAATATAAAACCTAACAATGCAGTATTATGAAAGAATATATTCCAACATTCAGTAATTTAGAGAACATGGATAAGTACCTAGCAAATCAGTCTCTCCTAAAATGAATGCATATGGACATAAAGAATTGAACAGACCCATAGCAAAAGAAGAAATAGATAAGGTCATCAAGAAATTCCCAACAAAATTAAGCCCTGGTCAAAATAGCTTCACAGGAGAATTCTACCAAGGATTCAGGCAAGAGCTGACACCATCCTACACAAAATCTTCCAGAACATAGAAAAGGACAGCAAACTCCCAAATTCATTCTATGAAGCCAAGAAAACTCTGAAACCAAATTCAGGCAAAGACCCCACAAGAATAGAGAATTACAGACTGATATCTCTCATAAACATGCATGCAAAAATCCTCAACAAAGTCTCGGCCAATAGACCCCAACAACAATCAAAAAAAAAAAAAAAAGTCCAAGTGGGATTCATTCCAGGGATGCAGGGATGGGTCAACATTTAAAAAAAAATGAACACAATACACAATATCACCAAGAACAACAAAAGGATGAGAACCATATGACCATAACAATTGCTGCAGAAAAAGCATTTGATAACATCCAACACACATTCCTAAGAAAATTCTCGATAGGATTAGAAGGGAAAATCCTCAGTAAAATAAAAGCCCTACACAAAAAACAATAGCCAGTATTACATCAATGAAGAAAAGCTGAAAACATTCCCACTGAATAAGAAACCCTGACAAAGATGCCCTTTATCCCCACTTTTATTCAACATTGTGCAGGAAATCCAAACCAGTAATATAAGACAAAGGCAAGAAATCAAGGGAGTACAATTGGGTAAAGAAGAAGTGAAATTTTCACTCTTTGTACATGGCATGATTTTATATATTGAGGATCGAAAGGTGTCCACAATAGGATTACTGGAAACAATAAAGGAGTACAGTAGCAGATACAAGATTAACATGAAGAAATTAATTGGATTCCTATATACCAGTGATGGGAATACTGAAAAAGATACAAAGAAATCAATACCAATTGCCAGGTAAAAGCTGAAATATTTAGAAATAAACTTAACAATGAAACAAAAGACTTGTATGAAGAAAACTATAGAACATTACTACAAGAAACCAAAAGGAAGCTACAAAAATGGAAGAATATTCTGTGTTCGTGGATCAGAAGATTCAATATTGTGAAAATGTGAATACTACCTAAAGCTATCTACAAATTCAATGCAATCCCAATCCAAATTTCAGCATCATTTTTCAAAGAAATGAAAAAGCTGATTACCAACTTCATGTGGAGAAGAAAGAAACCCAGGATAGCCAAAGAACTCCTCAAAAGGAAGAACCAAGGAATTGGACTTGCGCTACCTGACCTAAAAAGCCACAGTGGGCAAGCAGCCTGGTACTGGTAGTATGGTAGATACTCAGACCAATGGATCAGGATAGAGAACCCAGAAATAAAAATATCCACATACAAACAAGAGATTTTTGACAAAGGCCCCCAAACATATATTAAGAAGTAGATGCCCTCTTCAATAAATGGTGTTGGAAATTTTGGATATCCATCTGCAGTAGAATGAAATAAGACCTATATCTCACCCCATGCACAAAAACAAACTCAAGGTATGTCAAAGACCTAAATGTAAAACCCAAAGTTATCAGGATCATCAATGAGAAAATTAGGACAAAGCTAGGGCCCTGGTGCAGGTAATGCATGGGCTATCAGAAACAACAAAGGAAACAAACTATGTGGACAATAAAATAAACGAGTGGGACCTATGCGAAATAACACTTGTGTACATCGAAAGACATCATCTTCTTCAAAGAATTGGAAAAAATAATTACCAACTTCAGACGGAGAGGGAAGAAGCCCAGAATTAGCAGAGAACTCCTCAAGAAGAAGGACAAAGTCGGAGGGTTTGCTTTGCCTGACTTTAGCACCTATTATACAGCCACAGTGGTCAAAACTGTGGTGTTGGTATAATGACAGATACTCACACCAATGGATAAAAGCGGAAAACCCAAAATAAAATCATCAGCATACAGCCTACAACTGATTTTTGATAAGGGCCCAAAAAATATCAAATGGGAAGCAGGTGCCCTCTTCAATAAAGGACTCTGGAAAAACTGGATATCTACCTTCAGAAAAAAGAAGCAAGACCCTTACCAAATTCCATGCACAAGAAATAAACTCACAGTAGATCACAGATCTTAAGGTAAAACCCCAAATTATTAGGGCCAGCAAGGAGGGAACTGAGACAAACCTGAGAGAATTGGCACAGGGAATATAGTAGTTATCAGAAACAGGAAAGGACACAATACAGAGGAGG
>NW_022111373.1:26189241-26216677 GCF_000313985.2 Echinops telfairi
CATAACAGTAGAAAAATTATAGTTATAAAGTAACAACAAAAAGAATTCTATGGTTCACAACATTAGGAACTGTACTAAAGGGTTGTGGCAAAAAAAAAAAAAAGGTTGAGAACCACTGCCCTAAGGGTATGCTACTGAGCAGCAAGGGGAGCAAAGAGATGAAGTCCCTGGGAATACCAAATATAGACTTTGGGGACAGAGTGTGGCACTACATCAGACTCAACTGGCAAACACTCCTAAAGGTCAAAAAACAGACCTGGAACTATTTATAGGCTTTTCTTTCTTTGTCATTGGCTTTCCTAATGTTGCTGTTATTTTGTGTTTGGTTTTTGTTAGTGTTCTTGTTGGTGTGTTGCTTTTGTCTTCCTTTGTTGTTTTGCTTGGCTTTGCCTGATTTTTGTGCCTATTAATGTTTTGGATGTCTATCTAGATAAGATAGGTGGGATAAACAATTCTGAGAAGAAAACAATGGGACTGACGGTTCCAAGGGGACAAGGGAAAAGGGCAGGTGGTAGAAAGGAAGGGGAGGTCAACCATCCCAGGGACAGGGGAAGAATAAATGAACTAAAATTAATGGATTGCAGGGCATAGCAGGCCTAATGAGGCTTAGTCAAGGGCAATGTAACAGCAAGGAATTACTGAACCAGAATGAAGGCCAAACATGATAATGGGACAAAAGGAAAGCAAAAGGTAATAGAGGAAAGAACTAGGGGGAAAAGGGCATTTATAGAGGTCTAAATACAGGCATTTACATATGTAGATATATTTATATGTCAATAGGGAAATAAATCTATGTACCTATATTTATATATCAAGTATCAAGGTAGCAGATGGACATTGGGCCTCTACTCAAGTACTCCCTCAACACAATACTTTGTTATAATAATCCGGCATTCTTTGATGCTCACCGTCCTGACACGATTGCTGAAGTCAAAATGAGTAAAGAAAGTTGATGGTGCCCAGCTATCAAAAGATATAGCATCTGGGTCTTAAAGGCTTGAAGATAAACAAGTAGCCATCTAGCTCAGAAGCAACAAAGTCCACATGGAAGAAACACATGAGCCTGTGTGATCATGAGGTGTCAATGAGATCAGGTATTAGGCATCTAAAACCCAGAACAAAATCATATCGATGTGAATGGGGGGAGGAGGCGTGGAGTGGAGACCCAAAGTCCATCTGTAGACAATAGACATTGTCTTACAGAAGAATCACAAGGAAGAGACGGGGCAGTTGGGGTGCACTATAGCACCAATGAAACATAAAACTTTCTTCTAGTTATTTAATGCTTCCTCCCCCCCACTATCAAGACCCCCAAATCTACCTCACAAATCTGGCTAGACCAGAGCATGCACACTGGTACAGATAAGAGCTTGCAACACAGGGAATCCAGGGCCAATAAACCCTTCAGGACCAATAATGAGAACAGAGATACCAGGAGGGGAAGGGGAAGATGGGGCTGGAAAGGGGAACTGATTGCAATGATCTACATATAAAGCCCTTCCCAGAGAGGTAGACAACAGAAAAGTGGGTGATGGGAGACAGCAGTCAGTGTAAGACATGGGGAAAAAAAGATTTTATAAATTGTCAAGGAGATAATCCATGAAGGAGGGAGAGTTGGGAAAGAGGGAAACGATAAGCTGATATCAAGGGTTCAAGTAGAAAGAAAATGGCTTGAAAATGATGATGCCAACATATGTACTAATGTGCTTGACACAATGGATATATATATGGATTGTGATAAGAGCTGTAAGAACCCCCAATAAAATGATTTAGAAAAAAAAAAAGAGAGAGACCACACACTGGGAACAGATATTCAGTAACAACATAACAAAGGAATAATGACTAAAATCTACAAGCCTACAACAAGGAAAAAAACAAAACAACTAATAACCCCTGAAAAGGTGGGCAAAGGATCTGAATAGATGAGTCACCAAGGATGACATTTGAATGGCTAATAAACACATGAAGAAATGCTCCTGGTTACCAGCCAACAGGAAATGCAAGTCAAAACAACCATGAAATACCACCTAACACCCATAACTGTAGTGCAATTAAATTAAAGAAAAGAACAATAAATTTTGGAGAGTGTGTGGTGTTTGAAACTCTTGTCCCCTGTGGGTGGCCTTGTAAACATGTGTAGCCACTGTGGAAGGCAATGTGGCTATACATAAAACATATGGCAATTGAACTACCATATAATCCAGCAATACTATTACTGGGGATTTACCCAAAAGAATTCAGAAACAGATCCCAAACAGATGTTTTTTCCTCTGTGTTCACTGTAGCACAGTTCACAATAACAAGAAGCTTGAAACAGAGTAAATTCCCATCAGTAAAAGAGTGGATAAAAAAGCCCTGGTATATACACACAATGGAACACTACGCATCCCTGAAAAACAGCGGTGAAACCCTGAAACACCCCGAGATGAGGAGGGATCTGGAAGTCTTCATGCTGACTGAAGTTATGCAAGCACAATAGGAAAAAATACTGTCTGAGTGCACTGCAATAGGAAAAAGCATCAGTAATGGCACAAGCTCAAGCTTGTAGGGCCTCCAGTCTTCTGACTCGGGGGACCGACAGCCTGGTAGAGAACCTGATGGTGCCAATGAACCATACACCATCTGCTCCAGTTAAGCGTTGTGTAGCTCATTTTGCCAAAGGTCGCCTCCAATCAACTGGGATCAAATGGGGTGAGGGTGGGGGATGCTGTCTACTGAGTGGCTGCCAAGTGGATCTGGGATGAGGTGCCCCAGAAAGGGCCCTGTCAGAGGCATGAGACTTACTGATGTGAAGAGCTGCACAAACCAAAATTAACAACAACAGCAAAAAAGAGGATGGAAAACCTACAGAGTCACTGTACTAAATAGAAATAGTGGGCACTCAACCATTTTCTAAATCTATGTTGAAGTGGTTGTTCTTGTTAAGTAAAATCTAGTAAGTTCCCATCCAGTTATTCTATGTGTGGACTAATAAAATGCTCCCAAGTCCTGTCCAATCTGAGTTTGAGGCCATTGTCAGTTTGTCTCACTGAGGACCTTCCTCTTTTTGCTGTCCCCCTGCCAACTTTGCCAAGCATGATGTCCTTCGCCAAGAAGTAGTCTGTCCTGACAACATATCCAAAGGACAATGAGGACTGATGTGTAATTAACGTAAGCCATGGTATTTTCAATGGCCTCATATGTATGAGAATTGAATAAGGACATTGAATAAGGAAGACCGAAGAAGAATTGATGTGTTTTAATTGTGGTGTTGGTGAACAGTATTGAAGGAACCATAGATTGCTAAAAGGACAAATCAATCTTTCTTGGAAAAATTGTGGCCAGAGTACTCCATAGAGAAAAGAATGGGAAGGCATTGTCTTTAAAGAAGCAATATAATAAAGAAAAAAGTGCAAGCTTCACTGAAGGCATTGGGCAAATACAAGTCTCCAGGAAATTGATGGAATACCAATTCAAATATTCTAGTAAACTGATGAGGCATTAGAAGAACTCACTCTTCTATGTCAAGAAATTTAAAGGTAACTAACTACCTGGTCATTGACTGGAAGAGGCCCATTCCAAACAAACAAACAAACATTTACCCCACACAATGTGCAATTTATAGAACAATAGCATTGATACAAGTAAAATTTTGCTAAATATCATTCATGAAGGGTTGTAGAAGTACATTGACAAGCGCTGCCATAAGGATTCAGAAGAGGATGTGGCAAGAAGATATCATTGTTGACATCAGGTAAATCTTGACTGAAAGCAGAGAACACCAGGAAAAAAAAAAGATTTGTGTCTTATTGATGATACAAAGTCATTCAACTATGTGGATATTAACTAACTCTGGATAACTTAGAAAAGAATGAGAAATACAGTATCCTTACTTGTGCTCATGCAAAACCATGTGCATGCCTCAAGAGACGATTGTGTGAGCAGAACAAGAGAATACAGCATGGATTAAAATGAAGAAAATTGTGTGTCATGGTTGTATCCTATCAGCGTACTTATTTAGTCTGTTGCCGAGCCAGTAATCAGAGAAACTGGATAATGTGGAGACGAACATGGCCTCCAGATCGGAGGAATGCTTACTAACAAACTGTGATAGGCAGATAGCACAATTTTACTTGCTGAAAGTGAGGACGCTTGAAGCGATTGCTAATGAAGGTCAAGGACTACAGCATTTTCTATCCATTTCCATTTAATATCATGGAAACCAAAATCATCAAAACTGGGCCAATCAATAGCTCATGATAAATGAGAAAAAATTACATTTTCAAGGATTTCATATTGCTTGGATCCTCAATCAATGCTTATAGAAACATAATTCAAGAGGTTAAATGACCAAAAATATTTTAAAGCCCTTGAATAATAAGGGAAATGTTTTTAAATGTTGGTTCGATACAGGATTATGGCTACTTTAGGGACCTTGGATGCCCTTTGTTTACAGTCACTGAAATGTCAGTGATTGTAACTCACCAGCAGAAAGATGTGCCACTATACTGCTGTAAAGATAATAGCTCTAGAAACTCTAAGGTACAGAGCTACTCTGTTCTTTAAGATAAATATGAGTCTAGATGCACTCATTGTCAATCAGTGTTTTCAGATTAGATCAAGGAGCCCTGAAATTGCCTTTGCTTAAAAACACTCAGCTGCTAACCAAAATGTATTTCAAACACACCAGCTACTCTGGGGGAGAACGATACAGTATTGCAATTTGCTTTAGTGCTGATTCTACTCTGTTTCTATCGTTCTCTATGAGTTGGACAGCATCACGAGAAAGGATTGAAGCTATTTCATCTCATTGATTGCAACTCCACAATTTCACATCACTTATCCTACTCGCTCTCTGTGTTTTATTTTTCTTTCCTTCTGAAATTGTCCTTTGGTAAATGCTTCCCTTTGATATCAAATGATTCATTGTTCTAAGATACGCTTATTTCCCTAGTGCTAGTGTTTCACTTAGAACATTGCTTCCAGGGCGTATACTGTGGCAATCGATCTAAATATGCCCTCAGACTATGATCTGGAACACTCAGCCCAAGCTCCTTTCTTCAAGGTCTTTTGTGATCTCTAAACACAAAGCACAAAAATATTCAGAGAGTCATAATTTAAAAAACAGAGCAGTGAATGTGCACAAGGACATAAATGTTGCATTTGTTAAACAGACCGATAATTGATTTGTGTAGGATGTTGCAAAATGTAGGATTGAGTCTCTTGGGAAAGACTGGGCATATAAAAATTCAGGAAGACATCTTGATACCTTTTGAAAAATTACAAATCCTCATATCTAACCTATGGCCAATCAAAAGAAGAAATTAAACATCTATTAACATGGAAATATAACAGAATTCAACGGAGGGAAAGTTACAGATAAATTCAAAGAGTTTAAAGCTAAAGCCAAATATATTTATGTTCAAAGCATGAGCTTCAAAACTATGTAGATATTATTCATTGCAATCTTCAATTAACCTTTCTAATCATAATATGTTTATTTGGAGATAGTTTTTATAATATATTTATTTTAAAATAGTTTCCCCTTTCTTCTTCCTTTTATCCTAGTCATCTTAAAAAATACTTTATTTCAGAAAACAATCTAAATAATCTGCTATCAATATGTTTCTTATTTGAATTATTCATATATGGATTTGGAAATTTAAGTTTAATTTTATGACTTACTCCAAATACGTAGAAGTTAAAGCTTTGAATGTCACTTCTGTTATCAGTGTCCTGGAAATCCCCACCTGTCCAATATTCTCCAGTCACGGTGACAAGTAATGGCTCCCTGAGCCCGGGACTCTTCTAAAATGCAGTTCAATCATGGAAAAGGAAACAGGGAGCACTGGTCAGTTTCTGGGTGGAACTGATAATCCCAAATGTCTTTCTTGGCTACAAGGACACATTTTGTATGTTTGGGAAGTTAGAAATTCTGAGAAATAAAAATGTTGACAGAAGTATTTTTGTTTACCTATGGCTATCATGCATCACAAAAGATAACATCAGAATTGGAGTAGAGAGCCAAACTCTCTTTGCTGATATCTCCTTAATAAGAAACTCAGATGAATGCAAAATATAGCTGATATATAGTAATATTTGAAATGTGATAGAATGTATCTTTCATTTTTTTCTATTTGATTTTTCTTCTTTCTCTTTTTTGTTTCATTTTTTAAAACTTGTTTTATAATTTGACAAAGCTCCTTGTGGCACAGTTACTAATGTACCACAGAGAACATGTACTATGAATAAGGACTGTCATCTAACCCATCACCCATTTGCAGCTGCTCAGGATACATTCAACTTCAGCTGGTAAACTCTTTTTTCTGTTCTTAAAGAGATAGGTAGGCACAGTGCACCTACAAATTCTGTCTAGCTTCACTTAAAGTACATCACTTTGTTGCTAATATACACGAAGGGGTGAAACACACACACACACACACACACACACACACCTATTTGAGGGCTATAGAACAGTTCATAGGTGGGTAAAAGTTAATTTCCAAAGCATTTGAATTTTTTTACTTTTAGTCTCTTGTCATTTGACAGTATTTTTTTTTTTACTACAGGTTAAGGATGTTTCCTTTTACAACTGAGATTTCATAGGGTTGAAATATTAATTACCAAAGGGTCTCATTTAAAACTCATCATTATAATATATTATAAATACTCAATTAATACCTATTTTCAAATGCATTATATCACTACTTAAAACCTAATGCACATATTTCTACACAAAAGTTTGTATATAAATGTTCATGCAGCTTTGTTCACATTAGTGCAAAGATAAAGCCTACCCAAATAGCTATCAATTAGTAAGTGGAGAATGAAACTGCTGTATACCTTTGCAATGAAATACTACTTGACAGTAAAAGGAATAAACCATGATACCACAGAAATATTGATGGATCCAAAATTACTCTTTTTAGTCAATGAAGTAATATATAAAAGAACACATACGCTGTCATTCCATTCTTATCACATTCAAATAAAATAAAACTGCACTGATAAAAAAGCAGAGTGGGCTTGCCAGAAGCCAGGAATAGAAACAGGAATTAACTATAAAAGGGAAGAAGGGATTTTTTTGTGTGTGAATGTAATTTCATAGTTGTGGTGATTCTATGTTTCTATACACTTAGCAGAAATCATAGGAGTATACACTTAAATTGAGTAGATTTATGAGTTTTATATCTCAACAATTCTGATTTTTTTAATTCAACATATTTCTATCAGGGATGGGATAGACTAAACCAACTAATGTTTAAAATCAGATTAAGAAAAACTAACAAAGATGCACTATGGTGCCCAAGAACAGCATGTACCATAAGTCAAATGAAATAACAATTTTACTACATGCAATTTGTACAAAACTTGGATAAGAATAATATATAATTCTGAGGGTTTCAGTAAGAATTAAATGACATAATATGTGTGAAGTGCTTAGCAGAATACTTGGTTCAATATAAGAACTTCAAATATATTAACAATATTATTATTACCATGAGAAATTGTTTAGTCAATTATTTATAGCATTAATATGTCCTCTAATTTATGTCTCTTAACACTAATATATCTGAGTGGGCCCATATCCTAAGTTCCTGTTTTCTTTATGCCTTAAAATGTTCAACTAAAATTTACTGATTATTTTTTATGTATCATGTGATCTGGTAAGTGCTGGCAAAAAACTCTAAACAACTCACACATCACTTAGCAATCTTAGGAGAGACCAGATTAAACAAACATAATTAAATATCCAAACTTAAATTATGAAAAATACTATTAATTTTAAAATGATATTACTATGGTAGACAATAGCCTATTTATCGCAATTGAGTCAAATACAATTCATAGTATCTCTATTTTGGGTTTCCCAAGCTATGAATCTTTAAGCTAATTGTCAGTCTCATCTTTCTTCCATGGAGATGCTGGTGGTATTGAACAACAAATTTTGTGGCTAGCAATGCAATGCTATAATACCAACAGAGTACCATTAGATAAAAGAGAGAGGAGGATAATTACATGAGGGATATTATAGAAATCTTCTCTAACAAGTAATATATGAGCAAGGATCTACAAGAAAGTGTTTCAGGGGGAAAAATCCATGAAGAAATAACAGCATGAGCTCAACAGTGTACAAAAACTTAAGGAATCTGAGCAATTTGTAAACAGAACAACTGTAGTGTAGAGGAAAAGCAGACTTGCCAAGACACACTTAAGTGGATAGTGAAGAGGCTGTTGGGCCATATCAAGATCAAGTTTTATTGTGCCCATTAACTTTAAAGTGTAACATAATCAACTGGAATAGATCTGTATTTCTGCTCATTCCAAAGAAAGGTGACTCAAAAATGCCTGTATTATCAATAATATCAATATTACTCACAAGCAAATATGTGCTAAAGATGACGTGAAAACAATTGCACCAGGACAGTGAGCTGCTAGAAGTTAAAGCTAGTTTCAAAAGAGGATGTTGAGGAAGAGATATCATTTCAGATGCCAGATGAATGTTAACTGCAAACAGAGAACAACAGAGATGTATACTTCTGTTTCATTGGTTATTCAAAGTCATATGACTCTGGATCATAACTTGCCACAGAGAAATTGTGAAAAACCGGAAATCCAAAACCCTTCTGTCATGCAGAGCCCAAGCCAAGAAGCAGTCCGTCGCACAGAAGAAGGGGATAGGGCCTGGTTTAAAATAGGGGAAGGCGTGCATCAGAGTTTTAGCTTTTCATCATACTTACTTAATCTGTATGCTGAGCAAAAATCTCAGAAGCTGGATTATATGAAGAAGGACAAGGCAGCAGGACTGGAGGGAGGCTCAATATAAGACACAAACTTGCTTATTGAAAGTCAAGAGGACTTGAAGGACTTACTGATGAACATCAAACAATCATATCACAGATTCAGTATGAATTACAACTCAATGTAAAAGCATAAAACAAAACAAAACAAAAATCCTCAAAACCAAACCAATAGGCAACATCATTGGGTCCACAAACAACACCTACAGAAGCAGCAGTCAAAAAAAGCAGTGAATGCATTGCATTAGACAAATGTGCTTCACAAGAACCATTTAAAGTGTTAAAGAGCAAAGGCATCGTTTTTCAAAGTAAGGTGCATCTGACCCATGTCCTGGTATTTCCACTTGCTTCGATGCCTGTCAAAGTTGGACAGAGGGTAAGGAAGCCCAGTGCAGAATATTGAAAGTAATAGAGACTGCAACGCAGCCAGAACACTCCACAGAAATGGGGATGGCAAGCCTTTTCCTCACATACTTTGGACAAATTATCAGGAGATACCTGTTCCTGGAGAACGATACCATGTTTAGTAAAGTAAAAAGTCAGTGATAAAAAAGAACAACTTCCAATTAGATTAATTGAAACAGGGACCACAATAATGGATTTGAGAACAACAAATGTGTCAATGATTCAAGATCATTGTACCATACATAAGGTGAGTGTGTGTCAAAGCCCACTCAATTGTACTTAATAACAACACTATTGTCAAACTATTGATAGCCGCACAAGTCCTACATGAATGTGCACTTCTTTGGTCACTTAGAGAATCTGTAAATGTTGCTATAATGACTCATTGAATCAAATCCCCTCAACTCTAGAGGTTGGAGTTTACCCAGATCTTGAGTGTCAAACAAAAATCCTGTATCTCAGCAGAACTCGCACAACCACACATACGCTGTTGTTAAGCGCCGCCGAGTCAGCTTCAACACAAAGGGAACCTGTGCACAGCAGACAAAACGCTGCATGGCCCTGCACCATCCTCACGACTGCTGCTATGCTCCAGACAATCGATGTTGCTAGTATGTCAGTCCATCCCACTGAGGGCCTCCCTCTCCATCCCTGCCCCTCCACTTTACCAAACTTGATGTCCTTCTGAAGAGACTGGTCTCTCTTGACAATATGCACAAATATGTAAGATGAAATCTTGCCACCTTTGCCTCTAAGGAACACTCTGATCTTACCTTTTCAATACAGATCAGTTTGTCTTTTTATAAGGCTATGGTATTTTCAAGATTCTTCTCCAGCACCTCAATTCACATGCATTGGTTCTTCTAAGGGCTTCCGTATTCAATGTCCAATTTTCACAAGCACCTGATGCAATGGGGAAAGCATGGCTTGGGTCAGGGGCATCTTAATCCTCAAAATAACATCCTTGCTCTTCAATACTCTAAAGATCTATTGTGCAGTACAACTTCAACCTTTCTCCATTTATCAAGCTGTTACCTATTGGTCCAGTTGTGAGGACTTTGCAATCCTTGATCTTCATCAGCAAGTGATTCAATCCTCTACACTTTCAGCAAGCGAGGTCGTGTCATCTGCATACCGCAGGTTGTTAATAAGCCTTCCTCTAATTCTAATACAGGACTCTTCTTCATATAATCTGCCTTCTCTGATGATTTTCTCAACATATAGGTTTAACAAGTATAGTGAAATGATACAACCCCGACACACAGCTTTCCTTATTTTAAACCATGAAGAATTCCCTTGTTCTCTTCACACAACTGCATCTTGATCCAGGTACAAGTTTTCAATGAAGTGTTCTGTAATTTCCATTCTTCTCAAGGTTATCTAAAGTTTATTATGTTGCACAGAGTCTAATGCCTTTGCACAGTCAACAAAACTCAATTAAACATCTTTCTGGTATTCTCTGCCACACATATATAGCATTGACCAAATTCAGACATTGAGGAGCAATATGAAAGTTATATGAGGCAATATAAACACATTCAAAACTAAAATAATGATATATTTCTAATAAATATCATTGCTACAATTATACTTTTAAAATTGAAATTTAATTAGAATAGGCTAATCATTTAATCGTTTAATTTTCCTCACAGTCTCTGGTAACCATACAAAATCTTAATCAGTACAGTAGATGTAATATTCAATATATGTTCAAATTATTAATGAGAATGTGATTTCCCAAATCCATTGCATGCCCTGAGGAGGAAAAGAAAATCAATTGTATTAGTGAATAAATATAAGGGGAAAAATAGTGTTATCTTTTGCTTAGAGAAACTTTACTTTGCATCATATCTCATTTAGTTGATAGTTAACGCCTAGGTGAGGCATCTACTTAAATATCAGGCTTTCTGTCCTTCTCAAGTATCAGAGTCTCTGGCATAGCACTGATTTGTTCATTAGAAGCAAAACTTGGCTGCTAGAGACATTGTACTGAATAGCATTCCCACTGCATGCTAACTCTGAGAATTCCTAAGAGAGGGATTCAAATTGACATCTTTCATTTACATGAAGCTGACAATTTCAGTCTGTTGGAAAGTTTTCTGTAAATTCCAGTTGTAACACAGACATAAATGGCACCTGAATAATCTCCCAATTGTACTAAATGAAGAGTTTTATCACCACAATCCTGGGGCCTTTCTTAGGTGTTTATTTAGCAATTAACACACAGTAAATGAAAAAAATGAAACTTTCTTCAATGTAATGTTCTTTATTGATTAACAGTACTTTGTTGTTGCTTCCCCCACCCCTCTCTCTGTCTATAATAACAATTCCTTGAATAAAAAGAATGAGCCATGCATACCCTCATCCATCTTTATATGTCTGTAGTATAATTATGATAGCATACCTTAAAAGGGAGTAGAAGGATCTATTAATCTCACATTTTCTAAATATTAGAAAATTATTTAAGATTTTAAATCCATTAGACTAGGTTTATTGGAAGATGAAATTGTGAGGGAGGTTTTGAACCTCTCCCTAGTAAATTGGAAAGTATATTGGGAAATATTATAGCTGGAAATTCATTTTATTTGCTCCATGAATGACATACCCTATAAGACTGAAAACCTTCAGTACACTAACTATTCTTTTGATGGACCAGTCAAGAAACACTAATTAAAAATCCATCCACACTTACAAGTAAGGTGACCATAAAATTCATCATCAAACAGACACACTTTTAATGGGGAAAACAGGTACTAATAATAATTTCATTAAGAGAACAAGAATACAATTTAGTTTTCTTAGGAAAATCATTAACTTTCATTAGAAGTGACCATTGCCACCAGTGCACACTCAATATAAGGCAAATTACTCAGAAATTAACAGACACTGAAGACAAACTGGATGTTAGATCATTAAATCAATAAAGTTCAAAATTATAAATAAGCTAAGTGTATCATTTCTTTTTAGAAGCAGAAATGTAATCCATAGTTCTAGCTGGGTCAAAAAAGATAACATAAGAAAATTGTCTTTATCTAAAATGAAGACAGCTCAGGGGTGGGGGTTGGGGGAAAGAGTTGGGGCAATGAAGGATCTAGAAATCATGACATGGAGAAAGAATCTGAAAAGACAGAGGCATTTTAGATAAGAAAGGCAAGATTAGCAGTGGGTGTTGAAAACTGTTTCTAAATCTGTAATGGATTGTCCTGAATGGGATGACTTTTACTGTTGTTCTCTGCCTTGAATGGTCAGAACTAAGATTAAGTACTGGAAGAGAGAATGGGATGGATTTTTCTGCTCAGCATGACATTGTTTTTAAGCAATAGTAAGTTTCAAACAAATATCAGTGTGTCATGTATATTAGTGATTTCCCAGCTTTAGGAACATGTAAGAGTAAGCTGAGTAATAGTAATTCTTTCCATAGAAAATAAAGTATTTGTCAGACATTATGCTAAATAATAAGCAGACAAAATCCTCCCTAAAATCACCATAATTTTATATGCTAAGAGCCTTGATGGCTGGTATAGTGGGTTACATGTTAGGCTGCTAACAACAAGGGCCACTTCACCACAAGATAAAGCTGAGGCTGTCTACTCCTCTACAGAATTGCAGTCTCAGACGCCCAGAGGGACAGTTGTACGTTGTCCTATAGGGCCATTATGAGTCAAAATATACGAAATGGGAGTGAATTGTGTGTTTTGATTTTAATGTGATAGATTCGCAGGAATATAAAGTAGGGAAAACATAGTGGAGATGGATGCGGAGTCAAGTGACCTCAAAGCTGACAGTCTCTTAATGGCTTCTGAGATCAGACGATGGGAAGGAGAGAAACTAAATGCAGGATCTAGGTCTAGCAGCAGCAGTGAGCTAGCTTCCCACCATGTCACTTTATACTGAGGACTGCTACTAAGAGGAGGCCGCCCTCCAAATGAAACTTTTGCTCAATTATATTAAGTATGTGACCAAATTAAGGAGATGGTACTTCACCCTATTTTTCCCACAACCACTTGATTGCTTCACAGAAGATCCCATCATGGAATTTAATTTGTTAGCTCACATAATGGGAGGATCCCGACTCATCAAAGTTGACATAAAACCTAACCATGACATACATACTATGCAGGGTTGATCTAAACTGATTTATAAATTTCTTCAGTAGTCAATACAATCCTGCTATTCTTTTGTTTTGTTTTCAATGATATCAAATAGGGTGGCGTCTAGTATCTGATTTAGGTTGTTCTTTTGCTTGGTTCACCCAAAGATTGTTTGTAAAATAATGGTAATAGTTCCAGATATACTACCCAGAAATAAGAGTATACAAAAGTAGAGAAGAAATATTCTCATTTTTTCGATGGTCAATCACTTCCCAGGAGTCCTGCAGTGATGCCCCATCACATTTCCTAGGACTGCATTTGATATATGTGCACGACTAACCAAACACTGGGGCCATCATCTTTCAATTATGCCATTCAATGTATCCTGTTTCAGAGATAGGAGATCAAACATTTGCAAAATAAAAAGATTCTGTTGATAACAATATAAGAGATTGCGGGATACCAATGGGTGCCCTTGAGTGTACTACTTGCTTCAGAGTTGAATTGTGCTCTCCAAAAAAAGATATATCCATGTCCAAATCCCTGATATTTTTGAATGTGACTTTTGAAAATGTGATTTCTTAAGTTGAGGTAATACTGCGGTGGGCCAAAATGCAAATCCATAGCCTTTAAGTTCATTCTGACACATACCAACCCGACATGGGGTGTCCACGTCTATAAATCTTTGCCAGCCCAGAGAGCTATAACTTTCTCCCTTGGAGCAGATAGTGGATTTGAATCACGGACCTTGCTATAAGAAACCCAATGCTCACCTGACAACACTACCAGGGCTCCTTATATGGGAGTAGGGTGGTCTCTAACCCAATACAATCAGTATCTTCTTAAGATGAGCAGAAGAGACTGAGACGTGAACAGATAGAGAATGTGAAAATACAGGCAAGTGCAGAAAGAAGATGGCCAGATAAAGAAAACTGAAGTCATTGAATATGGAGCCTAGGAACACATGAGGGCAAAAGGAAACAGGTGTTTTTTTGTTTTATTTTGTTTTTTCCTTTCAAGCATTCAGAATAAACATAGTATTACTAACAACATGGTTTCAGATTTCTAGCCTTTAGAACAATGGTTCTCAACCTGTGGGTCAAACAACCCTTTCACAGAGGTGGCCCGATTCATAACAGTAGCAAAATTACAGTTATGAAGTAGCAACCAAAATAATCTTATGGTTTGGGGCCACTACAACATGAGGAACTGTATGGAAGGGTCGTGGCATTAGGAAGGTTAAGAACCACTGTTCTAGAACAATGGGAAAAAACATTTCTGCAGTTTAACTCACTAGTGTGTGATACAGAGCCACTGTACCAAAAAGAATCAGTCAACATTCCACGTCTGGAGGTAGCATATGAGTAAGAAACAATAGTGCTGAGGGAAGAAATTCAAGCTTCAGTGAAAGCATTAGGCTTTAGGAAATAATGGAATATTAATTGAAATGTTTCAACAAGCTGATAGAGCCCTAGAAGCATTTACTTCTCTATGCCAGGAAATTTATATCACAACTACATGGCCAACTAACTAGAAAAGATCCATATTCGAAACCATTCCAAAGAAAGGTGACCAAACAAATTATTCAAACTACAGAAAATATGATTGATGGTACATGCAAGTAAAATTTGGCTGAAGATCATCCAAAAGTGGTTGAAATTGTACATTGACAGGAAACTGCCAGAGGTTCTGGCCAGATTCAGGAGAGACCATGTAACAACAGATATTATTGTGGTTATCAGATAGATCTTGACTGAACATAAAGAACACCAAAAAGATGTTTATTTCTGTGTTATTGACTATGATAAGGCATTCGGATCATAACAACTTTTGGATAACTTCAAGAAGAATGAGAATGCATTGCTTGTACAGAACTTGTACATGGGTCAAGAAGCAGTTGTGCAAACAGAACAAGGGAATATTACATGCTTTAAAATCAGGAGAGATGTGTGTCAGGGCTGTGTCCTCTCACCATACTTATTCAATCTGTGTGCTGAGCCAGTCATCAGAGAAGCTGGATTCTAGGCAGGAGAATGTGGCACCAGGATTGGAGAAAGACTTATTAACCTGAGCTATGCACATGACTCAACCTTGAACGTGAGGAATACTTAAAGCACTTGCCGATGAAGATCAAAGATTGCAGCCTTGAGTATAGGTTGTAACACAATTTAGGAAAGCCAAAGTCCTCCCTACTGGGCCGATAGGTAACATGATGATGAACGAAGAAAATAGAACTTGTCCAGGATGCCATCTTTCATGGGTCCACAATCAGTGTTCCTGGAAGCAGCAGTCAAGAGAGCGAAAGATGCATTGCATTAGGTAAATCTGCTGCCCAAGACCTCTTTAGAGAATTGAAAGGCAACAGTGTTACTTTGAGGACATTGAGGACAAGATGGGCTTGACCCCAGCCATAGTATACTCCATTGCCTCATCTCATATGAAAGTTGGACATTTCGCTAAGAAGATCGAAGAAGAATTGATGCATTTGAATTGTGGTGCTGGAGGAGAATATTGAAAGTGCCGTGGACTACTAAATGGACAAACAGATCTGTCTTGGAAGAACTTTGACCAGAGTGTTATTTAAAGGCAAGGATGACAAGATTCTGTCTTACGTACTTTGGACATATGGCCAGGAGAAACCAGTCTCTGAGAAAGGATATAATGGGAAAGTGGAGACGCATTGAAAAAGAGAAAGACCCCCATCCAGATGGATTGACAGGGTCTGCAGCAACAGGCTCAGGCATAGGAACAGTCATGAGCATGGCACAGGACTCGGCAGCATATCACCGTGCTGTGCACAGAGTGCCATGCGTCGGAACCAACTCCATGACACCTCACAACGACAAAAGTTTTTGGTGGTTTGTTATAGAAGTCCTAGGAAACTAATATAATTAAAGTTTTCAAAGTGCGGCTCACACAACAGGAGAAATTATAGCATTGGGAAACTTGTTTAAACATGAAAAATCTCAGGCCTTGCCCCTAATTTAATTACATTTTTGTAATTAAATTAAAGTTTGAATACTCCTGCTTTATAATGTCTGCTGCATTTCCCAAGGAATTGACTTGGTTGCAATGAGTTGAGAGCTCGAGATTGTAAAATGTCCGAAATAATATAATATAAATGAGTTGTTTTCCTATATTCCACTTGTGTTATTCTGAGTAGACTAAAGAAACAAATCCACAGAAACTCATATGCATATAAGAGAGAGTTTTATATAAAGGATAAGTGTACATTAAGAAAGCATCCCAACCCAGTGCTGATATAAGTCCAACATTAGCCCATATGTCTGGCACTGATCTACAAAATCGCCCTCAATCTCACAAAACATACGCAATGATGCCGACTGCAGGAGGAAAGCTGAGTCAGTGAATGTGTAAACATCTCAGCTCTGGCAGGGGTCTCCACAAGGGTGCTCCAGCACCCAGGGCTGCATCGGCGTAGGTCCATGTGGCTTCTCCTCAATGATGTCTGGCAGGAAGCGAGCCTTGGAAGCTGAAGCAGGCAACTGGCTAAGGTCTGACCATCAGAGAGCAAGAGACTTGAGAACTAGAAAGGCGAGGATTGCCAAGCCATTGATCTCGCCTCCCTTCAATTAATCTCACATGTGTTTATTGGCCAGGTTGGCACAATAAACCTGAACTAGCACCACTGTTTTTCTATTTTACCAAATATGATGTTCTTCTCAAGGAATTGTTACTTACTGATAATATGTCCAGTGCAGGAGACCTTCTCAATACTCTGCTTGTAAGAAACAGCAATAAACCGCATGGCGGTGTTCATATCTGACCTCCTCTTGTGTCCCTTTGCCGTAGGTAGGAGCCAAAGAGTCCTGCATACTCCATCCTCCTTTATCTATTTTGACAACAACGATTCCTCCCACACCACTCTATACCCATGCTGAGTTCAATATTATTTTGCAATGCACACACAGAACTCACAGACAACGCTCATGATTCAAATGACATCTTTAAATAGTTCTGGCTGCTGTCTCTGTGGCTATTGATTGTGGATGCAAGTAAAATGAATGCTTGAAAACATGCGTTCTTTTCTGTTTTTCTTGATATCACTTATTTGTCTAGTTGTGACCACTGTTGTTTTCTGTTGATGTGTAAAACATACTGCAGCAGTAGTCTTTGCTGTTCATCAGTCAGCGCTCCAAGTAGGATTCCTTGTCAGCGAGCAAAGTTGTGCTATCACTTCATAGGAGACTGCTCATTCTGATGCCAGATTCTAATACCAGTATTGCCGCTTCCTACAATTATTTCTTCAGAATAAAAATTGAACAAGAATGATTGAAAAAAAAAAACACTCTGACATGACATATACCTATTCTGATTTTAAACCTTGCAGTGTTCTGGTCTATGCAGAGGTTCCACATGAAGAAAATTAAATGCTTTGGGATTTCCATCATTCACAGTATTAGTCTTAATTTTTTTTAATGATACATCCAGTCTAATGCTTTTTCACAAGTCATTATATTTCTAGAACTTTTTGCTTCCTGACATGAGCAGTGGTTACCTTTATCCCACATCTTCTTCTCAATCAAACTTGACTTTCTGATAATCTGGTAAGGTACTGCTGCAGTTGTTTTTGAAATATTTTCAGCATAATTTTACTTGTATATAATATTTATCATATTTTCAATAATTTCTATATCCTGTTGTATTACCTTGATCTGGAATAAGCATAAATATAGATCTCTTCCAATCAGTTGGTCAGGTGACTGTCTTCCAAATGTCTTGGCATAGACCAGTCATTGACAAACTGCAGCTCAAAAGCCATATGTAGTTCTTTTGGTACATATATGTGGCTCTGCAATAAAACTAAAAATGAAAATAAAATTATCCTAGCTTCATTAGAGGCTAGTATTCCAATAATAGTGATTCCATTTGTTTTTAAAGATATGTTTATGGCTCTCAAATAATTTTTAAAATTGCTGTGAGGGCAAGATTAGCTTTCTGTCTCAAAAGTTTGCTGACTCCTGGCATAGACAATTCAGTCCTTCTAGCATCATATCCATCTGCTGAAACATGACAGTTGATATTCTGTCATTTCTTTGAGTTTTGGAGATTCTTCTAGTATCCATTCAACCAAGAAGCCTGGTTCTTGATTTTCTTTTTATGTTTTTTTTTTCTTTCACATTTTCTCCTACTATAAACAGGGCCAGCTAATGTTATTCTTTTCAGAATAATTTGTAGTAGTAGGAACTAACTACTTTTGCTGTCTCAGGTTTTCTTACATTAAATTTTTCTGGGCTTCATGTACACAAAGACCTCACTAGATGAATTACATAGATAGCAAATGAAATACATTTTTAGAAATGTGCCATGGCAAAGCTTACGTTATCATCAAAAAACCAGGCCAGGACCCCTGTAACAGACAAGCAGTTGCTCATAAAGGTGAGCCAAATAAATGGGAAAATTTGAGTAACATCACATGCAAGTAAAATTTTGCTGAAGATAATTCGTGGTTTCAGCAGTACCTCTATAGAGAGCTCTCAGAAACTTAAGCTGAATTCAGAAGATGGAACAGGGTGAATCATATCAGACTATGGATAATATTGCAAAAAAACCCAACCCTGCAGACACTGCAGAATATTTAATCATGCTCATGGGGAAACTGCCAATAAGCCAAGAAGCAGTCATTCAAGCAGAACAAGGTGATAGCGCATGGCTTCAAATGTATGTATCCGGATGCACACTTTCACCAGGGTTATCTAATTTATATGCTGAGCAAATAAACTGAGGAGGAGACCTCAGAATTGAAAGAAAGCTCATTAATCACCTTTAATAATCAAGTAACACAAGTGTTCTTGCTGCAAACACAGAGATCTTGAAGCACTCACTGATGAAGTACAAAAAGCAAAAGCTCTCAGTATGGATCGCAACTGAATGCAAAGGAAACAAAAATCCTAGCATGTGGGCCAATATACAACTGAGGAACAGAAAAATGATTAACATTGTCAATAATTTCATTTTACTTATACCCACAATCAAGATTTATGGAATCAGCAATGAAGAGTTCCAATGACTCATTGCATTGGACAAATTTACTGTACAACACCATTCAATGTATTATTTATTTTAAACTTTACATTGTGAATTAGGTGGAGTTTCATACTTCAGATAATCATTTTTTCATTCAACAGTTAAACTACTTATCAACCCCCCACCAAAGTTTACCTTGTCTTCTCCCTCTTAAAGAACATTACTTTTTCCTTCATCCAAGTTCACACCTGTCTAGCCTCTCGCCTATTACTTCAACTTCTCTCCCACTCTTGAGCCAGGGAGCCATCAAACTGTTTTTCAATTGGGACGGAAAGATTTGTCTTTATTTTTCCTTTATAACAATGACCTCATACAATATTGTCCTTTTGGGATTGACTTGACTCAATATAATATTCCCCAAGTTCTTCCATATCAGCAGTTCTCAACCTGTGGGTTGCGACTCCTTTGGGGGTCCAACGACCCTTTCAGAGGGGTCACCTAAGACCATCGGAAAACACATAAATATTTCACAATATATAATTACATATTGTTTTGTGATTATTCACTATGCTTTAATTATGTTTAACTATGTTCAATTCATAGCAATGAAAATACATCCTGCATATCAGATATTTACATTATGATTCATAACAGTAGCAAAATTACAGTTATGAAGCAGCAACAAAAATAATTTTATCATTGGGTGTCACCACAACATGAGGAACTGTATTGAAGGGTCGCGGCTTGAGGAAGGTTGCGAACTGTTGCTGCATACCATATGGCACTTCACATTATTTTAGTTTCAACGTCATTTATTATTAAGTGGTTGTGCTCGTCTGGGTAGACTAGAGAAACAAATTCATAGAAACTCATATGTGTATAAGAAAAAGCTTTATAAGAGAATGATGAGGGTAATGAAAGTACAAATGTGCTTTTGACAATGGATGGATGGATGGATTGTGATTAGAGTTGTATGAGCCCCCAAGAAAATGATCATTAAAAAAAAGAAAAAGCTTTATATATAAGTGAAATTGAATACTGAGAAAACATTCCAGCCCAGTCCAGATCAAGTCCACAAGTCCGATATTAACTCATATGTCCGATACCAATCTATAAATTCCTCTTCAGACTCACAAAACACATGCAATGACGCATATGCAGGACAATCATAGGCTAGTAGGTGGAAAGTCTTGTGGATCCAGTGGTGGTAAAGGCATCTCAGCACTGGCAACAGTTTCCATGTAGCTCCTTCAGCTCCAAGGCTCTAGTGTAGCTCCACATGTCATGTCAGCAAGCAAGTCTCACTGGGATTGAGTGTGTGTCCTGCCTTCCAGAGAACTATTTACCTCCTTAGTGGCCCCAAATGAGGTGATCAAGCTGTGACCTGATTGACAGGCTAAGCTCCACCCTTCACTCTCAAATCTCAAATTGACAACAGATTATATAACTACTACAGTGATATATAGTGTTGCTCTATGTACCAAAGTTTATTTACATATTCTTCCACTCATGTATGTTTAGGTTGTTTTTATCTTCTTGCTATTCTGAAAAGCATGATAAACATGGTATGCATATATCTGTTCCTGCTTTGCTCTTACTTCTTTATATACTACGCAAAGTGATTGCTGCGGTGAATGATTGATCTATTTCTGATTATTTGAGGAAGTGTCATTTCACTTTCCATAGTGGTTGCAGCTTTTTAAAGTCCCACTGGCAGTGAATCTGACCTTTCTGCACTATTTCCAGGATGTGTTACTTTCTGTTTTGTGTTTGTTTGTTTTATTTTGGTATCAATTCCTGTGGAAGGTAGTACCTCATCTTTGGCTTGCTTTCTAGCTCTAAAATGCCTAATGATTGTGAGCATCTCTTCATATTGGTTGGTTTCCTGAATCTCTTCTTCGATAAATTATCTGTTCATGTACTTTGCCCTTTTTGAATTGGATTAATCTTTTGTTGTTGAAGTGTTGCAGTTCGCAATAAATTTTAGAGTATAGGCCCTTGTCCAATGGATTGTTGCCATTTTTTTCCAATTTATGTGTTTATTATTACTCTTTTATGAAATTTTATGTGCATATGTGTCTTCTTAATAAGTGGCCCCATCATATGTTTTGTCTTCTGCTGTGTGTGCTTTTTTTTTTAAACATGTGTGGTGGTATGTTTATGCCCTACATCGGGGCCCTTAAAATTATCCATGTTTCCTCATTGATGATCTATTTATAATTCTAGAATTTACATTTAATTTGAGCTCATTTTTGTACAAGGAGTGAGGTATAAATTCTGTTTTCTTCTTCTGAAAAGAGAAATCAAATTTTGGTGGCGCCGTTTCTTGAAGAGACTATCTCATCATCAATTAAACTACTTTGGTCCTATGTCCAAGATCAGCTTCCTTTATGTGGATGGATTTATTTCTGCATTATATGTTCTGCTACATTGGTCTATATATCTACCAGTGTACTTGTATCAGACTGCTTTGACTACTGTAACTTTGTAATAGAATTTGAGGCTATAAAATGAGAGGTAGTTTATTTTGTTCCCCTTACATAGTGCTCTTTTATCCCGCTTGTCTTTCCTCTCCATATAAAATGTGTAATTAGTTTCTTCAAAGAATGATGTTGATATCTGAATAAAGATTAACGTAGTGTATTCATAGAATTCTTTGGGGTTGTTGTTATGAAGAATTTGAAGACTTCTACAAACTTCTTTAGTGAGGAATTGATTAAACATATGATTAATATGCATTGATCATTATTGAAAGTTGGAACATGAAATTTGGAATCAAAGGAAAGATTAGTAGTTGGAAAATATCGTTTTGGTGATAGAAAGGAAGCAACAAATCAAATGAGAGAATAATGAAAAACCAATGTCTTCTTTATTAAAAATACCTTTTGGAAAATATATTTATGGAAAATATCATTAATAACAATTAGACACCTGGACCTCACCAGACAAATTACACAGGTATCAAAATGACTATGTCTGTGGAAAGAGATTATGGAGAACATCAGTAATAAAACATGTCCTTGGGATAACTGTGGAAGAAAATGTCAGTTGCTGATATGTAAGTTCAGGTTGAAGTGGAAGGAAATGTTTTTAAAAGTCCACAGAAGTCAAAATAAGACCTGAGTGTATCTCTCCTGAATTTAGAGATAATCTCAAAAATAGATTAGACTCACTGAGCACTAATGAATAACAGAACTTCAGGAGAAACATTAACAAAAACAGTTAAAGGTCAGAAAAGGAAGAAAAGACCAGAAGGGTCTCAGAAACGTGCTCTTGAACACAGAGCAGCTAAAGAGAACGGAGGACTTGGTGATGCAAAAGAGCGGAATAGAAAACGTATAAGGGCAACCCAGAAGACAAAATAAAACTGTACAGTAAAAATGTGCAAAGACCAGGGGAGAGAAGGCCAGCATGGAAGAAACACACAGCTGAAAGAACTGAAGAAAAAAATGAAGAAAAAAGATTGAATCTCAACCTTTGAGATTCAAATAAAATCTTCTATGATAAAAATATTAAGTGATGCAGGAAACACGAAAAGAAGGTAAAATGAATACAAAAGTTACTGCACTAATAATAATTTATCAGTATTCAACCATTTAAAAAGGGAACAGATGATCAAGAGCCATTGGGACTGAAGGAGTAAGTCTAACTAGACGAAGGCATTTCACACATAAACGCCCCAGAAATGGAAGGAATACCAATTAAAAAGTTTGAACGTGCTGATGCAGCATTGGGAGCACTCACTAGTTTTTCCAAGAAATTGAAAGACACCTTCTTGGTCAACAACTGGAAGTGATCCATATTTCTGCCCATTACAAAAGAAGGTGACCAACATAATGGGGAAATAAACAATTAATATTATTAATATCACATGTAAATCAAAGTAGCTGAAGAGAACTCAAAACAGAGTTACAGCAGTACATCAACAGGGAGCGGCTAGAAATTCAAGCTTAATTCAGGAGAGGATGAAGGATGAGGTCTACAATTGCTGAGGTGAGATGGTTCTTGTCTAAAAGCAGAAAATAACCCAAAGACGTTCACTTATGTTTTATTGACTACACAACCAGATTTTTTTTTTTGGTTTCTTGTTATTTATGCCTGTTCCTAAGACTGTAGAGCATGTTCATTAACAAAATTGCATGGATAGACAGCATTAGCTCTAATTTCTTGGATGTGGCATTCCACGCTACTTTCAGCTAGTAAGTTATACTAAGTTATTAATTTAACATCCTAGTTTTAAATATGAAAAGAATTCAGACCCCCAAATTATAGGATAAGACAAAAAATGTAAGATATATATATATACACATACATATGTATACATACATACACACACACACATATATATTTTTAATTAGGTATTAAGGAACTTCCAAGGGAAGTTGTGTATAGACTCATGTTGGCTAGTTGGTTATGTATTGAACTGCCAATCTTAAAGTGAGGGGTTCAAACCCACTATTCACTCATTAAAAGCCTTTAAAAGATTTAAAGGTTTGACCCCCCAAAGGGGCAGTTCTCTGTCATATAAGGTAACTATGAGTTAGAATCAATTAGATGGGAACTTATTTTACTTTTTGGTATGGGAGGCTGTACTACCAATTAATTACAGTGCCCTCCCACGAAAGACTCCCAGAGCCATGCTGTCTTTTGCACATTAGCTATTTCATATTATGGTGTACAGAGACTACAATTTGATACTGCAAAGCCAGAACACAGCTTGAGAAGAGTGGAAAACAAAAGAGAAAATTGAAGAAGAACAATATGGAGTGTGTGAGGGCAATTTAGAGCACTGAAAATATGAGTCCATAGCAATTTTCATAAATATCTTGAAGATCTAAATTTTTCTCCTTAAAATTGGTCAGTAAGCATTTCAGAGCACATTTTAGTATGTAAAAGCCAACAGATAATTCATATGAAATGTTTCAGAGATGAGGTTGACTCCAAGCCTCTTTATAAAAAAAAATCAAACATTTTTAAAGAATGTTTGTGTACCGGTGGAGAATCTGTGCCATCTAATAAGAAGACAAGGGCATTTTAATTTGAATAAAAGAGTTTGAGCTCTGACAATTTGGGTTTCCAAAACATTTGAATCTTTATTTGTTGTACCCAACTCATTATCAGTCAGTCTATTATGATCCTAGAGACCCCAGAAGACAGAGTGGGACTCTCCTGTGGGTTTCTCAGGGTTTCTATAAATCTTCAGAGGAACAGGAAGTCCTATCTTTCTCTTCCAGAGCGGCTGGTGGGCTCAAATAGCTGACCTGTGGCTAGCAGGCAAGCACATAGCCCACTACGTCATAAGTACTCCTTATTTATTGTACTGTAACTCTTATTTCTGACCCCAGTTTAAGATAACAAATTGGAACCATCTGCTATTCAGTTCCTAGTAAAGGTGAAGGTATATTTGGGGAAAATTCTAAGTTGATGTAATTTAAACTGTTGAAATATATCTTTGGGTCAAAGAAACCTTGTGAATTATAACTTGATCTAAATATTTAGTACAACAAAAACTAGTTTAAATAAAGATAGTGTCCATCTGTTCTATCTCAGATTAGCTAATACATTAAAATATCCTGATTTTTCACAGATGATTAGAATGATGTGGCCTATATTCTGTATCTCACAAACTAGAGCTGATGAGAAATCTGGTGACATGTTTTGGCATCAGCAGGTTAAATACATGCATACATAAGTCTAACTTTTGAGGCACCAAAATGTGTTTTGGCTAGTGCTATGCAAAGGCATTCAATAGTATGGTTGATAAAAATTAAAGGTAGCATTGAGGTAAAAAGTATGGATAATGCTCATGGAAATTCTAAAACAAGTGTACTCATGCAGAACCTACACATAGACTAAGAAACAAATATTTGAGTAGACCAAAGTGATAGGGTAAAATTTAAAATAAGAAACAGTGTGTTAGACTTCACCATACTAATTTAATCTCTATGCCAAGCAAATAATCTGAGAAGGTGGAGCACACTAAGAAGAATGTGACATCAGTATAGAGGAAGGCTCTTTAACAACTCTTGATACGCAGACAATTTGCTTGCTGAAAATGAAGACTGGATTACACTTAAAAGTAAAGAAAATGAAATCCTCAAAATTGGATGCATAAACACATCATAGAGAAAAGTTTGAAGTTGTTAAAGAATTTATTATGTTTGAATTCAAAATCAATGGCGATGGAATCCTCAGTATTCAAATCTAATGATGAACTGTTATTATTGTTAGGTGCTGAGTTAGTTAAAGTTTATTGTGCCAACCTGGCCGATAAACACATGCGGGTTTAATTGAAGGGTAAAGAGATAAATGGCTCGGTGAGCCTCGCCTTTCTAATTTTCTGGTCTCTTGCTTTCTGATGGTCAGACCAGGATGCAGCTGTCATAGCCAGTTCTCTGCTTCAGCTTTCAAGGCTCACTTCCTGCAAGACATCCCAAAAGAGAAGCTGCATGGACCTGCCCTTGGGCAATCCTGGGTGCTGGAGCAGCCGTGTGGAGACCCCTGCCAGTGCTGAGATGCTTACATATTCACTGATTCAGCTTTCCTCCTCTTCGGCATCATAGTGTGAGTTTTGTGAGATGGAGGAGGACTTTGTGGATTGGTGTTGGACATATGGTTAATGTCGGACTTGAGGGCTCGGGCAGCACTGGGTTGGGATGTTTTCTTGATGTACGCTTAACCTTTATATAAAACTCTCTCTTATACATGAGTTTCTGTGGATTTGTTTCTCTAAAGTACCCAGACCAACACCAGTGCCTCAGGTCAGTTTGATGCATAGTGACTGCACATACAACAGAATCACACACTGCCAGGTTCTAGGTCATCCTCACAATTGTTATGTTACATCCGATTGTTGTATCCACTGTGTCAATCCATCTCCTTGAGGCACTTCCTCTTTTTCTTGGTTTTCTACGTTACTAAGTGTGAAGTTATTTTCTAGGGACTAGTCTCTACAAAGTATGCGACATGGTATCTGGAGGGACTAATTCCTGGGAAAACATGGAAGGTAGAATGACAGCAAAACATGAAGAACACAAATGGCTGCAGAACTGGCTTAAGCATTGACTGCAGCTTTGAGAGTGATGGACTGCTGTTTCATTCTGTTCTACCTCGGGTAGCTAGGACTCGAAGCCAGCTCGACAGCCCCTAATAACAACAGCATATATGTTACACTTCATGTAGTTTAATTCTTATGTTTCTGGTGGTGTGTATGAGTGCTGATTTTGAAGAAGGATGCCATCACAAATGTGTTTACCAATACCACTTCCTGTTCATTTGTTGATTTCAGTTGCTTTACTAATAACTGGGCTTTGAGGGGAAGGTGGAAGAAAGTGGTTATTTATAAATTTGTGTTTGAGGCTAGTTCATTGGAATATTACCATAATTTGAAACAGCTAATATGCAAAAGACAGCATGGCTCTGTTGATCTTTCATGGGATGGCCCTGTAATTAATTGGTGGCATCTTGGCCAAAGGTTATTAGTTAACCAGCTGCTTCCTTACAAAGCCTGTGCAATGTGTAGCCAAAGAGTTATCATGGGGAGGAAACCAATCATTTTATTTACTTGTGAGAGTGTAAGTCCCTTATTTCTAGAAATTAATTTTCTGACCAGTATGTCTCTCCTGAGCAGACCTTCTGCCACCGTTGCCTGGGAATGGAGAAACAGCTCACCAGATGGTTGAATATTGAATGCAAAAACTTATATTCTATTTGGGGTTTATATTCTTCTCTTGAGTAAAATAAATAATCCTGTTGATAATTGTAAACGTAGAAAAATAATTCATCCAATCAAGGTGTCTGAGGAATCTAGAATGGTGCAACCAGAGAAAGGAACCGCACATCATAGAGCGAATGGGGTATTTTCCTTTCCTTGCAGATATTGAGCCAACAGCTTATTTTAGAGATTTGTCAACTATGGTACTGAAGGAAGTTGATATTAAGAAGGATGTAAATCTGGAAAGAATTTACATGCTGAATACAATGAGGAGAGTGCTTGCTAACCAGGATTAGAACATGTGACATGTCTAATGTTGAATATGAAAAACAAGAAAGAGGCTCAGTGGATGAATCCTACACTTTTTGTGTGTGTGTGTGATCTAGGCACTTTAGGCAGGACCCTCAGACACCTACTGAGCCAAAATGAGTTATCAGAAGAGTCCTGTGACTGCCAGA
>NW_022111373.1:26217350-26242412 GCF_000313985.2 Echinops telfairi
CTTACACCTGATCCCTTCGACACCTCGTGATCGCATAGGCTGGTGTGCTTCTTCCATGTGGGCTTTGTTGCTTCTGAGCTTGATGGCCGCTTGATCATTTTTAATGCTATGTTTTATTACCTACAATTTATCGGTCAGTTTATTACACTTGGATGTCTTGTGTGTTGCTTGGAGGCAGGAAGCTATGCTTCTGGTACTTCAAACACCAGCAGGGTCACCTGAGTTGAACAGATGTCAGCAGAACTTTCAGAACAGCACTACAAAGGAAGAATATACTGTCCACTTCTGAGGAATTAGCCACTGAACCTTCATGAATAGCAGAGGGTCATTGTCAGAGATAGTGCTGGCAGATGAGCCTCTCAAGTTGGAAGGCAGTCAAAATATGACCGAGGAAGAGCTGCCTCCTCACAGTAGAGTCCACCACAATGACAATAATGACATGGCTGCTGCAAAGTCCTGAGGGCCTTTAGAGTATGACTCAAGATGAAAAGAAACAGCTGAAAACATCCACAAAAATTGACATTTGGGATGGATGGGGTATGAATCTAAGAAAATTGAAAGTTGTCAAAAATGAAACTGACTGATCTATATCTGTGGTAGTTACATAATCTATCGTCAATTTGAGACTTAGAGTAAAGGGTGGAGTTTGCCTGTCAATCAGGTCACAGCTTGATGATCTCATTTGGAGGCACCAAGGAGATAAGTAGCTTGCTGGAGGTGGGACACATGCTCACTCCCTGGGAGACATTGCTGTTGACAAGCTGCATGGAGAAAAGCTGATGGATCCAGAGTCCTGGAGCTGAGGAGTCACGTGGAGACCCATGCCAGTGCTGAGAGGCTTCCACCACCATAGAACCCCACACAGCTTTGCACCCACTAGCCTGTGATCTTACTGCATTCGGCATCATTGCATGTGTTGCATGAGTCTGAAGAAGAATTTATAGACTGATAACAGACATATGGGCTAATATCGGATTTATGGACTTGATTTGGATTGGGTTGGAATGTTTTCTTAATATATGATTACTCTTTATATAAAGCTCTGTCTTATACACATATGAGTGTCCATGAATTTCTTTCTCTAGTTTACCCAAACTAACACAATATCTTAGGCATTACTGAGCTGAAATGGACTGTGATTGGCTATTTTGAATGAAATAATTATATGGTTTATTATGCTGGGAATGACAAATTCAAGAGAAATGATATATTCATCAACAAAAAGAACATTTCAATATTATTAAAACACAATGGTATCTATGACAGGAAAATATCTGCATGCAACGAAATCCAATCAATACATATTTCCAAGTTATACCCCAATAACTAAAGCTCCATAAAGCCAAACTAATATCAACCCTATAGGACAGGATCGAACTGCTGCTGTTGGTTTTAGAGACTGTAACTCTTTCCAGCAGAAGAAACCTTCCTCTTTTCCCCTGGGAGGTGTTAGTGGTTAGTGAATTCTGTGAACTTCTTCCATCTGTAACTGAACAAACACGCAGTGAAGACGCACTGCTGATTTTCAGAGTTGGGAATGAGAATGGTGGAAACACAGAGAAAGGAACAGCCACTGGGAAACATGGCCTTGGTCATAGAAATGAAGCTGGACTTCACAGAATTGTCAAGACCAATGACTTCCTCTCTCCACACCCCTTTTCTCAACAAGATAAATGAAAACTACATACATAAAATTATCCACGAGGAATACAAAAATATGTAAACAGACTATATCTGTGGGAAGAGATGGTAGAGAAACTGAATATTATCAGCCGGAATTAGTCCAGGGGCAAGGGAAGGTATCAGAGCTTAAATGTGAGCACCTACTATGCAGAAAGCTATGAAGAACAGTGAGAGCCCAACGTTCTCTGCAGAGTACCTACTTGGACCACGTCCACCTGCTCCCTTCAGACCACAGTGAAGGAACACAAGCAGCCTTGTATCAGACAGAGATTATTGTAAACTTCACTATGGTAGATAGAATTATGATATAATATGATAGCTGGCCATCTGACCTCCCTTTTGGCCCATACTGAATTTGCTCTAAGTTGAAATATTTCTTGCTTGCACCACAACAAAAATGTTCTCTATGGCTTATTTTCCTTCTTTCTTTCTTCCTTGTTTTCATTGCTTCTGTTATGTTTCCCAGTTTAGAAGTGCATAAGTAACAGATGCACAGAGACAATAACTGATTCAATAGCTTATCAAGGATGGCAGGGGAGGTTGAGGGGAATTGGGGAGCAAATAATGAATACAGGAGTGGAGAGGGTACAGTATAACTACTTGTGATGATGTATATACAACACCTTTTAAAAGTAACTTAGTTATAAAAATGTATGATATGTGAATTTTATATCAGTAAAACTATTGGAAAGAAATATAAATAAAATATTAGTCCAGGGGATGACTGTGGAACAGACCATCAATTATTCATATATACAACTTCAAGTTAAAATTGATAGCAATTAAAACAAGAACACAATAAATAAAACACGACCTTGACCATATTCCACTTGAATTTTGAGAACATCTGAAGACTAGATTAGACACATTGAACATGATGGCAAAAGGCCTGACTAGCTGTGGCATGCCATCAAGAACATGGTATTTGAAGAAAGCAAAAGATCATTAAAAAGTCAAATAAATCAAAACCAAAAACCCTCCAAACTAACTACTGTCAAGTTGATATCAACTCATAGAGGCCCGGTAGGACAGCAATAGTGCTGTCCTATGAGTTTCTAAGATTGTTACTCTTTTTTGGAATAGAAAGCCTTGTCTGTCTCCCTTGGAGATACAGGTGGTTGTTGAATTATGCTTACTTGAGTTTTATTGATTATTCAGTGACATTCAACTTTGTGGATCCTAACTATGGATAAGATAGAAAAGAATAGGAACATGTGTTCATGCATAAACCGTACATGTATCAAGAGGCAGTCTTTTGAACAGAACAGAGGAGTGGTTTTAAATCAGGAAAGGGGTGCATCAGAATTATCCCTTCACCATATTTATTGTCTGTATGTTGAGCAAATAATCATACAGTATGTACTATAGGAAGAACAATGCAGCATCAGGATTGGGGCAAGGCTTAATTACAATCTTCTATATGGAGATGTCAGACTTATCTTGGAAGAAGTATGACCAGTGTAGAGAAAAGGATGGCTAGACTTCATCTTACTTACTTGGAGATGTTGTCAGGAGAGACCAATCCCTGGAGGCCATCATATTTGATGAGTAGAGGGGCAGTGAAGAAGAGAAAACTTTAAAGAGATGGATTGACACCTTGACTGTTCAATGGGCTCAAGCATCGGAACAATTTTGAGGAGGCTCTAGACCAGGCAGGGTTTCCTTTTGCATGGAATTTCCATAGTTTAGGACTTGCTGAATAGTATCTAACAACAAGGCAATGCTTGTCAGCCAATGCTCTAGAAAATCAGATGCCACATTTTCTGGAAAGTTCAGCTTTTCTATACAGCTTCATGAAACACCTCCTTTAAGTGCATTCAAACAGTTGTTTACTTTTTTCACTTGTTTACTCTTAAAGAGAAACTCAAAAGGGGGAAGTTAGTAAGATAAAGTATACACCCTATTTCCCGTAGTTTATCTTAGGGAAGGGGGAAATAAATGTGACTCATTCTTTCCCTCTTCCACTTTAATTTCCCTCACTCTCACTATCATTTTGAACACCTTCATTATGGATGGGTCTGATCCTTTTAAAAAGCTATACCTTTTTCAGTTTGTGGTTGATGTGCGTGTCTTTTTTCAAAGTGGTGCTGGAGCTATGGGGTATGCCTGAGCTCCTAACCATGAGGTCAATGATTCAAACCCACCATGTGCTTCACAGGAGAAAGATGAATCTTTTTGTTCTCATAAATATTTACAGCCTTGGAAAGTACGTATATGGTCACTATGAATTCAAATTGACTTAACGATACCAGGAAGACTCTCTAGGTAGGCCTTATTATTCCTTCCCCTTCCTTTAAATTCAGCTGATCAGAGTCAATGACGTCTAACAAACAGCACAGAGACATTTCTTTTGTTGCCGGCTTGTTTCTGGTCACCTGGCTTCCAAAGAATCCTGGGGGCAGTCTCACTTGTAATTCCCTGGAAAAATTGCTTTGACTCCTGACTTGAAGTTGCCCCTTTATTTGGTAACAGGACCCACATCTATATAGAAGCTAGAAATGAAGGAAAAGAAAGTAAGAAAATCTTTCTTTGAGTCATTCTTTCTTCTACCCCTTGGTTCCTGGATCTATATATTCTGTGTATTCCTGGATATATATACCGGAATACACACGCACACACGTATACACATATGTGTGTATACATACGTATATATGTATGTATGTATATCCTTAAGAATAAGTGTTAGGTTGGGTTCTCTAGAGAAATAAAATCAGTGACATTCGTATATGTGCAAGCAAGAACATTATATCAAGAAATAATTTTATATCAAGGAGGCCCATGCAACTCAAGTCCATAATTCCAATGTTAGACAGCACATCTTCCCACTCACAGAGAGGTGAACCAGAAAACTACAGGCCAGTGGATGCAGTCACGTGGAGCCAAAGTCAGTGAACTCATGGCAGAGCACTGAGAGCTCTTAGAGTTGGACGGCCCACGTGGGGCCACTCCTAGAAGCAGACACAGAGTTCCAGCAAGAAAGGAGGCAAAAGGAAAAAGAAAGAGAGAGGTTCCAATTACCCACATATAAGAATGCCACATCCCCTGGAGGTATCATCAGTCTGTGACATAATTGGCAAGTTAGATTCCACTCCTAAACCTTCATAAAAATTCGAGTTGACACAGGATCTAACTGCCACAATATATTAACCAGAATCTTTCTTCTGAAGTGGTACTTCAGCTCCGTCTATAGAAGACCATTCCAGCATTCTATGTGGTCAGTTGTTTCTGGATGGGGCAGTGTGTGATACGAATGCAATGGGCCATTGATCAAGCAACGCTTCCAAATTCTTCAGTGTGATGAGGTTGCTTTAGTGGGATGATATACTGTATATGAGTCCATGACTGTGAGGATCCGAAATTACATAACCTGCTAAGGGTGTGCTTGTTGAGGTTACACAGGCATAGAAGACATCTCCAAACAGAGTAAGTAGCTATTGCTGTGGTCTTGACCTTCTGGGACTTCCCAGGTATAATAAACTCAATGAAGTCAAATCTACCAAGTGATTAGTTGCTCTCCACAAGGAATAGTCTCTATTTTAAAAATATATATATTTTACTGAATAGTTTATATTCCAGTAGCAGTATGTACATCAGCCTTGGAAAATGATGGACAGTCCTATGATGCCCCTATCTAACTTCATTTATGCCAGCGTAGTAACTCCATTTATGTATCTACCATTACAGTTTTTTTGTAACCAATAGCACAGATTAACTGATGTTAATTGAATTAATAATTCAAGCTATTTACCATGATAGATATTTTCTTGTGGCCAAACCATGTCATATAAACATCATAATATTGAATGGCCACTTCTACATGTTTAAATCTAACTGAGGAATTATAAAAGAAGGTAGGAGAAGCTCCTCAACAAGATGTTTGTTGCCATGTGGAGAAGAGCCTTTGCAGTTTCTTCCAGCAGAGTAGAAGTTCTGAATATTATAGCTCAGAGGAAAACTTCTGTAAAAGCAGAGGATCAAGGATGCACATAATCTCAATATCCCTTGGACCATTTATTCAGATTCCTTATTGTGAGGATCTCATATTTCCTTACCAGAGCCCTGTACTTCTATAACAGTACGATTCTACTGTGGTAGTTCTATAATCTGTTGTCAATTTGAGAGGATTTAAAGTGAATGGGTGGAGTTTAACCTGTCAATCAGGTTGCAGCTTGATGACTTCATTGTGAAACATAACCCTTACCAAAACATGAAGATAAATTTTCTAGATGAATACCTGAAGTCAGGACCAGCTTCATGCCCTTGTGGTCTGTGAAGTCACATAAAACCCTGCACTCAGCAGGACCTTGGCCTTGTGTCAGTCTCCTAGAGTTGCCACCTATCTAGCCTTAGTAATTTTATCCTTCAACTTGTGTTTTATAACTGAAGACTAAGAGTACAGTGTGGGATTTGTTTTAACCTATGTGTATCTGTTAGTCCATATAAAGAATTTATGATACTCCTTTCAGGGGGACGAATGAATCCAACTACCCATTACAATGTGCAATGTGTTACACCTCCATCGTAATAAGCAGGCACCCTGAGAGCCCCACGAGACCATTCTTTCTGATTCCAAGAGAACCTACTTCAAACTAAAAAGTTCTAAGAAACTAACGACTAAGGATGATATCATATCCTTTCTTTGTTGTTCCTTGTATTAACGGACAACTTACACTGAAATTAATAACAGAAGGAGGGGAAAAATAGTACAGTCTATAATTTATTTTTTATTATATATTCATCAGTAAGCTGAAGATAGGTAGTGTTAACAGAATGTCTATTTTAAACAGTGAAATAAACATATTTATGTTAGTTTTATATAATATATCCACTGTTCTACTAAGAACACAATTTCACAGTCATGTCTGAGCTGTGAGACGCTAATGGTGGAATTTTTGAGATTCCATACACAAGCTTCACTCCAAAATAGGTGTGTTAGTCCGGGTAGACTAGAGAAACAAACCCACAGACACTCATATGTGAATTAGAAAGAGATTTATATACAAGAGAGATTGAATATTGAGAAAACATCCCAGTCCAGTCCACGTCAAATCCAATATTAGCCCATATGTCTGATACCAAACTATAAATTTCTCTTCAGGCTCATGAAACACATGCAATGATGCCAAATACAGGAAAATCACAGGCCAGTGGGTGGAAAGTCTTGTGGATCCAGTGGTGGTAGAGGCATCGTAACAATGGCAAGGGTCTCCACATGGCTCCTTCTGCTCCAAGGCTCTAGAGTAGCTCCAGTTGTCTTATCAGCAAGCATGTCTCATAGGGAGTGAGAGTGTTTCCCACCTCAAGTGAGCTATTTATCTCCTTAGAGCCTCCAAATGAGTTCTGTCATCAAGCTGTGACCTGATCACCTGATTGACAAGCTAGACTCCACCCCTTCACTCTTCAGTCTCAAAATGACAGCAGATTATGTAACTACCACAGTGGGTTAGTAATTGGGCTGCTAACTACAAGATTAGCAGTTCAAAACCACCAGCTACTGAGCAGAAAAATGAGGCTTTCTACTCCCATAAAAAGTTGCAGTTTGGAAACCCACATTGTCATTTCTACTCCTTGTTTTGTCAGTTTGCTGTGAGTGGAAATTGACTCAAAGACAGTGAATTTGGTTTAGTTTTTCACCACATTTGCTTATGCACCTATTTTTTCTTCAGTGATCGTGTCAAGAGGGTGAGCATTACAGAATGCCAGGTTGTTAGAATAAAGTGTTCTTGTGTTGAGGGAGGGCTTGAGCAGAGGTCCAAAGTCAATGTACTTCCTCATATATACATATAACAATACCTCTATTTTTATGAATTAATATCTTTACATAAGTGCACACCTATGTTCATACCTCTACCCATAGCTTTGCTTCCTAGATCTTTCCTCTGTTTCCTTTTACCTTACTCCTCCTTTACCGTCACATTCACCCTTCTTCACCTCTTTGTAGTTTCTCTCATCTAGATTTCCATTGCTATACCACCACCAGAATCATTATACCCCTCCTCATTGCTGCTTTTAATTCTCTAGTTGTTTTCATGTCTATGGCGTTATTTGTTCACCATTTCTTTCCCCCACCTCTTCCCTCTCTGCCCAAGTCCCTCTGGAACCTTTGGTGCCGTTGCTTTCTCCTTGGACTTGCTTCCCATGCCTATCTTATATTGGTAGACAAAACAACAATAGCAGAGACAAAAGAAAAAGAAAAAAGATTGAATAAGAAGAGAAAAAACACAAAAAAGTTTGAAAAAACTAGCAAAAATATAAACAACAGAAAAATCAAACAAAAAAGCATACATAATTCAAGGTCTGTCCACAGACCATGATTATCTCCCCACTGGTCCTGGTGGTTCAAGGAACTGCCCCTCCTAGCCTAAAGGCTATTTTGGGGTCTCCTCGGGGGAGGGGGGGGTTATGGCTTGGTTTTGCTGCCGTTGCTAATCTGTTATGTTCAGTCCTTGGTTCGCCCGATCATGGGGGTGGTCAGACCGAACTCATGCCCTGCCATGTGAACCCAGTATCATCCTCCATTGTGGTCTGCTCCAGCAAGGGAAGATCATGTTTTCAGCTGTTGTTGGCCTTACAGCAGTTCTGTGGAGGGCCATCATCCTCCTGGCTTATTGTGCCAGTATAGGGTCTAGTTCCTCACTCTCACTTTTTCCTTTTTTATTTACTTCTGTATGGGCATGGAAGGCAGGCCCCTCTCCCCAAACTGTAAATTTAGTGTTGTCTCTGCAACACATACTTGGGTGGTGGGGAAGTCATTTTGTCTCTGATTGTGGTTGGCCCTGTAATCCTCTCTGTTCATGAATTGCTCCATGCAGTTACATTGCCCTCAAGGTTGATGCACCATCGTGGGGGTCTGTACTCACATTCCCATTTCTATGGAGACATAAATAGTACCCTCACCCTGGGTGGATTAGTGCCCTACTCCCCAATGCCATTGTCTCCCTCTTTCCCTGCACCCTTTTCTCCCTTTCCCTGCCCCTTCCACTTCTTTCTGTTGGGATGACATGTAAATCCTTGGGTACAGGCCTGCCCCACTTGATGGCTTGCACCTCAGCACAAAAAGTGTGAGATATGTGGCTTTCATTCAGTGCCTACTATGCTGATTATACTTGCCTCAGGGGACTCATATTGTACTTGTCCTTTGGTGCTTCACTAATTTACCTTAGCATAATTTCCTCCAATTCTTCCCATGATATTATTTGCTTCATGTAACATCAATGCTTTTCAGCGATGTGTAGTACTCCATTGTTTGTATTGCCAGAGTGATCTAATCCACTTGTCTTGATGGAAATTTAAGATGCTTCCAATTCTTTGCAATTATGAGTTGCACCAAATAAACACTGGACTGCAGATGACTGATCTTGAACTATTTCTTACCTTTTCTGGGTATATGCAATCCCTGTAGAGGGATTGCTGGGTTGTGAGGTGTGTTAATTCAAGTAGACTACAGAAACAAATTCATGGACACCAAAATGTGTATGAGAAAGAGCTAGATATAAAAGAGAAATCAAATATTCAGAAAAAAATCACAATCTAGTTGAGATCAAATCCATTAAGTCTGAAATTAGCCCATTATGTCTAATACCAGTCTATAAAGTTCTCTTCCGACTCACACAACACATGCAATGACGCCAAATGCAGTATGATCACAGGTCAGTGGCTGGAAAGTCTTATGGATCCAGTTGCAATAGAAACATCTGTGTTATCAGGGGCTCTAACAGCTCCAGGGCTCTAGTGTAGTTTCATGTGTCTTCTCAACAGGAATGTCTTACAGGGAGTGTACATGTGTCCCACCTCCAGTGAGTTATTTATCTCCTTAGTGGCTCCAAATGAGGTCATCAAGCTGAGATCTGATTGACAGGCTAAACTCCATCCCTTCACTCTTAGTTCTCAAATGGACAACTGATTATGTAAGTACCACAGACCACCCCTTATCAGTTTGATACTTTTATAAGTTCTTTAGCCAAACATCATTTTAAACAAACAGTAATAAAGTCATAGCTGTACCTAACAGGACAAAACTAAAATCCATACAATTCAATATATGTCATCCTCATTTAAATATAATATTCTATAAGTGACAAAATAACAATATTCTATGCCTGACAATTGCAATTAAGTAACATCTACACCATTATCTTATAATCCAATGAATATATTCCAGCACCTCTGCCTTTATCCTCCCCATTTTGGTTATCCAATATCTAACTGCCCACTTACATCAATCCAGTACTCTGAGGAGACAATCATATTCTTTGATGTGAAACTTCATTCCAGTTGGAATGTTGTGAAGTCCACATCCATTAGCAAAGTCAAATCAGGACAGGCCATCCATAAAATCAGCAATATGCACCAGTTAACAGTCTCAGAAATCTCTTCAACTGGTCAGGTTCTGGTCAACTCAATGTGGGCTGCCTCACTTACCTCACCAAGGTGCCCATTGGCTGCCTTGCCTTTAGGCCATGGGCCCCATCACAAATTCTCAACAACACTATCTCCCTTGTGTTAGGTCTTGAACTTCAGACAAGTTAACATGCTCATCTTCTCCTCTAATTCCTGTAAACCAGGTCCATGGGTGTCAATGATTAGACCAAACCATCTCTTTATTGCTGCATTTCTCCCACTTCCACTGAGCAAGTAGGTCCAGGTGGTCATCTAGCAAGCATTTCAGCTTGCCCACAAGTTCCCTTTAACAGTTCAGTCCTGGAGCAGAGAGCTCCAGATATTTTTCTAGCTTCTGACAAAAACCACTAGTTCAAGATTCAAAAAGTCAAAGAATTCCTTTTACTTCAATCTGTCAACAGCCCCCTAAGTATGTCTCTTCACCTTCAAATGTCCTGAGCATTCAAGAAACTGGGTGGGTCTTATCTTTTCAAAGCTTTCTTTGCAGGACTGTGCTAAATCCATTTAAAGATTCAAATTTTCATGGCTCAAGGCTAGTGGGCTTACAAGCTCACTATTGCCATACTTCCCAATAATCATTTCTATCAATCATTGTATCAACAACAATAAGCAGAACACATCAGTAAAAACAAAGTAGAATCAGGTACTAATCTCGATTCTTAAAACAATCAAGTTCAATCCTTATTTAGCTAATCTCAATTCTTTATCTAAACAATTCTGTTGATACAAAAATATGGGAGTAGGCCTCTGACAGCATCAAGCCAGGGCCAGGCTTTCTGTCAGCCATTTTGACCTTCTGTCAGACATTTTCTTTAAGTATCTCTGAGAAATTCAAACAGTGATTTTTGCCCCCTGAGTTAAGTATTCATTAATCACATTCGTTTTTGCCATTTCACACAGGAATAACCAAAGACTACAACCAAACAAAATAATCAAACTTTAACCTCCCATATTCCTTCCAGAAAACAACTCAGTAAACTGTTTTGCTATATCTGGCCTTAGCTAGCCAAATAAGAAACACTACCATCAGGGAGAAGTCAAACAAACATCCACTCTCCATTTCATGATTTGTTTCTCTAGTACCCCACTCCCAAGGTACCATAATGTATGTAATACAGAACTTTGTATTACAGAGTAATAGAATATTGAAAAAAAATCCCAGCCCAGTCCAGATGAAGTCCATAATTCTGAAATTAGCTCATATGTCCAATACCAATCTATAAAGTCCTCTTCAGACTCACACAATGCATGGACTGATGCTGAATGCAGGAAGAGCACAGGTCAGTGGGTGGAAAGTCTTGTGGCTCCAATGACAGTAGAAGCATCTCAGCACTGGCAGGAGTCTCCACATGGTTCCTACAGCTCAAGGGCTCTAGTGTAGCTCTATGTGTCTTCTCAACAGGGATGCCTCACTTCCAAAGAGATATTTATCTCCTTAGAGGCACCAAATGAGGTCATCAAGCTTTGAACTGATTGACAGGCTAAACTCCACCCCTTCACTTTTAAGTCTCAAATTGACAACATATTATGTAACTACCAAATAAAGTAACTCTATTTCCATTTGATTTAAATATAGCCAGATGACTTTCCACTGTGGTTGTAAATATCTATATGAATACCAGCAGAGGAGGAGAGTTCCTGTTTCACCACATCCCCTCCAACATTTGTTGCTGTTTGATTTTCTGATTTGGGCTATCCTTATGGGTGTTAGTTGGTATATCTTAGTTGTTTTAATTTGCATTTCTTTGATTACTAATGATCAGGAGCATTTTCTCATATGTTTGTTAGCCATTCAGTTATCTTCCCTAGTGAACTTCTGTTCAGGTGTTTTGCCCACTTCCTCAGTGGTGCAACTGTTTTCTTCTTTCTGCAGGCTAGGAGGGCATTGTACATTTTAATAATAACTCCTTTCTCTGTGGTGTCATTTCTAAAAATCCTCTCCCAGTCTGTGGGCTCTCTTGTTACCCTCTCTTTCAATGCGAACAGGTATTTTATCCTCAGTATATCCAACTTGTCAATTTCAGTTTCATCTGAGTGGGTACCCTTCCCTACTACCATAAGCCTATATATTCCCTGCACCAAGGTTCTTAGATTTGTCCTGATTCATTTGTTGATGGTTCTGATAATTTGAGGTTTTAATCCTAGGTCTGTGATACACCTTGAGTTTGCTTTTGTGCATGAGTTGAGGTTAGGGTCTTGTTTCATTTTTGTACAGTTGGCTATCAATTGTCTCCAGCACCACTTGTTAAAGAGGACATCCACCTCACACTTGATGCTTTGGGGCATTTGTTGAAGATCAGTTGTCAATATATTAATGGTTTTATTTCTGGGTTTTCTGTTATTTTCCATTGGTCTGGGTATCTGTCATCGTTCCAATGCCATGTCATTTTGAGCACTTTGGCTGTATGGTAGGTATTAAAATCAGGTAAGGCAAGCCCTCCAATTTTGACCTTCTTCTTGAAGAGTTCTCTGGTATTTCTGGGATTCTTCCCTCTACATATGAAATTGGTTGTCAGTTTTCCAGTTCTTTGAAGAAGGTTGTTAGTACTTGAATCAGGATAGTGCTAAACTTATATAGTGAATTGGGAAAGATTGACATCTTTTTACTATATTGATTCTTCTGATCCATGAGCTTGGGATATACTTCCATTTGTAGAGGACACTTTTGATTCACTTTGGTAAAGTTCTGTAGTTTGCCGTAGGTATGTCAGTTTGTTCTTGGCCATTATGAAGGGTACTGCCTTCTTGAGCTCCTCTTCCATGGTCTTGTCCAATGTATATATCAAACCAATAGACTTCTGTTTGTTGATCTTGTAACTTGCCACTCTTCCACATTCCTCTATCACTGTCAGTACTCCTGTTATGGAGTTTTGGGGTTTTCGATGTACAGAATGATGTCATCTGTACGTAGCAATAGTTTCAACTCCTCCTCTCCCAGACAGGTACCCTTAATTTCCTCCTGCTGCCTTAACTTGTTAGCTAGGACCTTCAATACAATGTTGAAAAGAAGTGGGGATAAGAGGCATTCTTGTCTGCTCCCCTTTTCAGTGGGAGTGTTTTAATCTTCTCTCTGTTGACTATTTTGTAAATACCTTTTATCAAGCTGAGGAATCGCTCTTCCATTCCTAGCTTCTTGAGTGTCTTAAATAGGAATGGGTGTTTGATGTTGAACAAAGGGTTTTTCTGCATCCATTGATATTATCATGGGATTCCTATCCTTTTACTTATCAAGGTAGAAAATAATATTGATGGACTTTCAGATGTTAAACCATCCCAGTATCCCTGGCATGAATCGCACCTGATCATGATGGATGACATTTTTTTCATACGGTTGTATTCTTTTGAGGAATATTTATTAAAGATTTTTGTATTTATGTTCATTAGAGATATCAGTCTGTATTTCTCTACTCCTGTGGGATCCTCGTCCTGGTTGGTATCAAAATGATACTCACTTCGTAGAATGAGTTTGGGAATTTGCCATCATTTTCAATGCTCTGGAATAGTTTGTGGTGCATCAGTGTTAGCTCTTCTCTGAATGCATGGCAGAATTCTCCTGTTCAGTCATTTGGTCCAGGAGCTTTTTTCATTGTTAGTTTCTTGATAACCATATCTATTCCTTATTTTGCTGAGTCTGTTGAGGTTCTTGACCTCTATCTGGAATAATAAAGGGAGGGATTGTTTTCCAAGTATTTGTTCATGTCTTCCATGTTGGAGAATTTTTGAATAGATGTTCACACTACTTTGTGATTATCCTTTAAACTTGGCTTGGGGCCTTTGTGATTTCCCATGTTTCACCCTCATCCTTGCTATTGATGTTTGATCCTTCCTTTCCTTGGTTAGGGTTGTCAACTGTCTGTCAATTGTGTTGATCCTTTCAAAGAGCCAGCTGTTTTCCAGCATTGATTTTTTTACATAATTCTGTTGTCTTCCCACTCATTTAACTTTGCCCTGATTTTTATTACTTCTCACCTTTTGCTATTGGAGGGGTTATTCTTTTGACTCTGTTCTAGTGGCTGCAGGTTTTGTGATGGGGTATCAGTCATACATCTCTCTTCCTTTTTCATATATGCATTAATTGCTATCAAACTTCCTCTGATAAAGGCTTTTGATGTATCCCGAGGATTTTGGTACCTTGTATTCTCATTTTAACTAGTTTCTACAAACTTCCTAACTTCCTTTCTAATCTGGACAAGTACCCATTTGTGTTGCAGAAGATTCTGTTTCCTCCAGTTGCTTGTCCTTATTTCTGGTTGTCCTTTTGTTAATCTCCAGAGTTAGTGTGTGTGGGGGTCTAAGAGGGACCACCTGAGTGATCTTTGTGTTTTAATTTATTCAGGCTCAACTTGTGTCACGTGATGTTGTCTATTTTTAAAAATGAGCCATGGACACTTGAAAGAAGGTGGTTTTTTAACATTTGACTAGAGAGCTCTATAAACATCTATCAGGTCCAATTGCCTAATAGTAACTCTGTGAACTCCTTGCTAAGCTTCTTTCCCAGTGCTCTATCTTTCTCTGATAGTGGTGTATTAATGTCATCTACCATAATTGTTGAATCTCTGATTTCTTTTTTTATCCTTTGGATAGTTTGATGAATTTCACGGATCTCTTGTTTTGCACATATATATTTATTATGCTTACGGATTCCTGCTCTACTTGTTCTTTGAGCATTATATAGTACCCCTCCTTAACTCTTATCATGATTTTCACCTTTAGGTCATTTCTGTCGGACATTGGGATTGCCACGCTTGCTTTTTTTAAGTTGCTGTTTGCCTGGTTTATTTTATGCCAGCCTTTTATTCTTAGTCTATTTTTTCTTTGAGCTTAAGACATATCCCTGGTGGGCAGCAGATATGTTTTATGACCTAGTCTGTTATCCTTCGGCTTTTAATGGGTGAGTTCAGGCCATTGATATTCAGAGTTATTACCACTATCTGTGGATTCATTGCTGACATCTCATACATTTTGTGTTGGGTATTTTTCTATCTTCTTACATATCAGTGGGCAGTGTTTATGTGGGGGCATCATTCTTGTCTGGTTTTCCCTCTCAGTGTTACAGTATTGTGGTAATTGTTTTCAGCTCATTGACTTCTGGATGGAGTGAGCTATATAGTGGTCTCTTGCTTGTGCTTGGTGGATGTTGGTCTTCTGACCTCAATGCATTGGCAAATATTTTCCACAGGGTTGGGTGAGTTATGGCATATTCTTTGAGGCTTTTACCTCACCATCTATTTATTTTAATAGCTAGTTTGGCACAGTAGAGGATTATCAGGTTGGCATTTTTTTCTTTCAGCTTTCAGAAGATGTTACTCCACTCTCTCCTCCTCTTCATGGTATCTGCAGATAGTTCTGAGCATATTCTTACCTAAGCCCCATTCTATGTGACTGCCTTTTTTCTCTTGGTGCTCTTAAAATTATCTCTTTTTCCTATAATTGGATAATTTAACTGTTATGTGCCTTGGTGAGGTCTTCCTGGGGTTTAGCATACTTGTTGTCCTCTCTATTTATATGAAAGTCTGATTCTCATTCATTAAGGTGGTGAAGTTTGCTTCCAGGAATTCCCTCGCTAATTTAGCTATAGACTTCACTGTGTCTTGCTCTGGAAGACCAATAAGTCAAATGTTGTTCTTCTTCATAGAATCTGTCATTGTTGTCCATTTTTTCTTTCACCTCTTTACCTTGTTTCACTGTCTTTCCCATTTGTTGTTGTCTGCCTGATTGTCCTCCAGATCACGGTCATGATTCTCCACCTCTTCTAGTCTGTTTGTGAGGTCCGGTATCTTGTGTTTTGTTTCTATTAACTCATCCATTGGTTTTTGTACTTCCTTTTGGTGTCAGGACTTCATCCCTCTACTGTGGACTTCATCTACTCTATCACTGAGTCCTAATTCTGTGTTGTTTCCTTCATATCCTGTATTACTCCAAACAGCATTCTGAAGATTTTTGTTGCAGGTCAACATTTGTTTCTTCTATGAGCATCATTACATTTTGGATTACTTCTGTTGTTTCATTTTGGTTTTCTTGTTGAGATGGTTGAGGTATGTTGTTGTCTGTGTGTCATTTTGGAAAAATTGAGCACCATGGTCCTGGGAGACCAAGGGGCCCTGAGCTCTTTCTGTGTGACTGGTAAGAGTGGTTTCAGGGACTGCTTGTGGCCTACAATGGTGGTGAATAGGGCTGGTGTGTAGGCAAAGCGCTTCAGCAACTCAGTGGCCAGAGGCAGTGGGGGACTTTCTGGGATGTGCCAGTAAAGTAGGTATGCGACTGGGTGGAGATTGGGCAGACCTTCAGGGTGGGCACAGGTCTGATTTGGACTGTCTGGCTACAATTTATAGCCTTTCAAAGACTGTGTAATCCAAAATTGGTAGAGCCAGTTTTGGGCTTGGGCTTTCGCTCTCAGTCCCTGGCTTTTCCGGTTTTGTTATGTTAAAATCCTAGGCTGTGCTCTGGGTATTAGGGTTGTGCCTTCCTTGTCATGTTAAATCCTATGCTAATAGACCAGAACCAGGTTTATGGTGGCTTACATTCAAACTTACACAAAGGAACACATTCTGTAATGATAAGCATTTAGGAAAAAAATTTTTTTCTTCTTTCTACATTGGGCTTGTAATGTGGCTTGGTATCAGGGATGTGCTGTGCTGTCCCCCAGGGAATGGGGACCAGATTAGCTGAGTGGTTTTTGAGAAAAATGGATCTGTATTCTTCCCCTGTTGCATCCTGTGTCATTCCCACTCTCCAGCGCAGCTATGTCACGGTAAATATACCAGGGGCTCCTCAACTGCTGAAAATTAGTAAGTAATTTTCTATCATTACACATACTGGCAGGTGTGGAGCCTGGGAGAGGTAGAAAGGTGATGGTTGATGTAGTCACTCTGTTCCTGGCTGGGAGGAAGGATGTAAAATCTAAGAGTGCCAGAGTGGGGTGAATAGCAGAGAGGGGAACTCCCATGTGAAGCCTTGTGGCTAGTTCTCAGAAGCTCTCCGAGAGTCTGGTTTTGACCACCTTTAGTCTGCAGTCAGGAAATTACTGCATGTTGCATTACTGGGTATAGGAAGGGTTGGCAGACACTGTCCTGCTGGATCTGGTGAGGGATTAGCAGAATAGCAGAGCCTGTGGACAAACGTGATAAGCTTAGAGTGCTTCAGCACTCGATGGGTGAACATCGCAGGGGGAGGTCTGAACCAGACTCTAGTACACCAAACTTATTTTTAGCAGCCAGCCTCCCAATATTGGCCTCCTCACTTCTTAATTGTCTGATCTAACAACTGGAGCACCCAGTGGGTGATTCTACCTGAACTATCTTGACTCCCAAATCTCTATTTTAGTTTTTATTTATTAGCTGAATATTTTTACATATTCACCTAAAACCAAGATTTCATAATATAAAAATAGACAATAAAATTAATGATAATTATTTGGAATATTAATTTTTCTTAACTTTTAGTAGCTTTAACAGTATTTCTTCTTCTTTTTCTTCTTTCTTCTTTATAAGAAATTCTAGAGCTAATGTCACCAGCCCTGCCTGCAGTTCTTTACCAGATATATAACCTCTAACTTAAGAAGTATTTAAATATTTTGCCATAGCTGTCACAGCTGAATCCTGATACTTGGTCTAATGTATCAACCATATATCCTCTTCATACAGCTACTTCTCTTTTTTGTCTGTCAATGTATGTATAAAACTCCTGGTATGATAAGCTTCTCATTACTCCTAAATAAATGCAAGTAACAGATAATGATGATTATATATACATCAATCATATTTGACCAAGGTACCATCTATCTCTCTGTATCTAAGTGTGGCACACTTGCTCAAGGGCTTGTTAATTTTACCTGGACAAGTGGTTAAAACTGTGACTATGGATTCCATTTCTGACTCCACATGTGACTGGGTGCATTATTTATTATCTAAGCTTCAGTTTATTACTTTATAAGATGGAGCCAGATAAGGCAATTTATAGTGGGGGAAACATTTATCATAGTGGCATGGGCATATTTAAAAGTTAGTTTTACCATTCTATAAGAAGCCCTACTGGCATAGTGGGTTACACTGTACTGTTAACTCAAATGTGAGCAGTCACTCCACAGAATAAAGTTTAGACTTTCTGCTCCCCTGAATATTTACAGCTTTGGACATCCTTAGAGGCAGCTAGCTCTACCTTGTCCATGGGTTTGCTATGAGTCAGAATTGACTAGATTGCAGTGAGTTTATTTTGTTTTGAATTTGGGTTATCATATAATTCTTCTCTAGATTGTTTATAATTTTAACCCTATACAAGCCAATATCTGTTGCCAAGCTCTAAATTTATTAAATGCCATCTTTATGTTCAGATGCCTGTCTCTTGTTAATCTGATGATGCAATAGAATCCTCTGCTTTCTCAACTCCGCCTTTACATACTATTCATTTTAAACAATGGTATATTTCCTCTAAACAAATTAAAATGAAAATTTTGCTATTGAGTATAATCAGATATATAAGCATCTATCTACCTATAACTTTTGGATCACACGGTAAGAATCTGGTCATGTGTAAACTTAAAGTACTCTGTACATGGCTAGCTATCTAAAAAGAATGAAAAAATATATAATACTAATTATTCAGTTATATAACTACACTCTCTTAGGCATAGAATATAGTTACTGTATAATATTTACATAACATACTTAACATACTTTGGTGTTATATTATATATTATAGCTTTCATAATTACTATTATTCAACTTGCCCATAGACAAATAGAAGAGAAACTAATATCAATTTTTACAACTGTAATGAAGTTTAAAAAAAACCAATTCATCAGAAATTTTTTTTCGTTGTCAATGTATCAAAGGTTAAATTAAAAGACAATTCAATTCAGTCAACTACTGGTATGTAGAATTTTATTAAATTAAAGAAAACATGAGCCTAATGTTTCTTCATTTTGGGTTCTGGCTTGATTCTGATGATAACTACATTATCAAGTTGTATAAGGGAATCTCACACTCTACTGTCTTTGGAACTTCTCCCCTTTATAAGACCATAGAATCAAGTACAAGAAGGTATGTATTGATCTATTAACTACAAAGTCAGTGGCTCAAAACTCACTAGTTGCTTTACAGGATAAAGATAAGATATATGCTCTCATAAAGATTTGTAGCCTTGAACTCCTAAAAGATCCCTATGAGTCAGGAGTGGGTTTAGACTTGGGAGACTTCATTATGATATAAAATTTTATCAAACATATAAACTTTTGGTTAGGATAGTACCTTCAATAGTTCTTCAGTTCTATGACATTGTCAATTAAACTTAAGTTGAACAAAGATTATGCAGGACCAATGGTGAGAGTGGTGATACCTGGAGGGTGGATGGGAAGGTGGGGTAGATAGGGGGGACCATTTATAAGGATCTATATATAACCTCCTCCCTGGGGGATGGACAACAGAAAAGTGGGTGAAGGGAGACTTCGGACAGTGTAAGATATGACAAAATAATAATTATTTATAAATTATCAAGGTTTCATGGCAGGGGGGTGAGGGAAGGGGAAAATGAAGAGCTGATATTAAGAGCTCAAATAGAAAGCAAATGTTTTGAGAATGATGATGGTAACAAATGTACAAATGTGCTTGACACATGGATGGATGTATGGATTGTGAAAAGAATTGTACAAGCTTCCAATAAAATGATTTTTACAAAAATTATGGTCAGGAAAATAAAAGCTGACTGGGATAATTTAGTCACACACACAGATAGTTTATTCTGACTCATAGTGACCTTATAGGGCAGTAGAGAACTGTCTCTGTGAGTTTTTGAAGTTATAAATTTTTAAGGGAGTAGAAAACCTCATCTTTTTCCAGAGGAACAGTTAATGGTTTCAAATTTCTGACCTTCCAGTTAGCACCCTGCCAGAGTCCGCCGGCAAAGCAACCGGGACTCGATTGAGGGGGTGAGGACTGAGAAAAGACAGACACAAAAAAGCTGGGGTCAGGAGGACTGCAATTCAAGACTGCAGCCCCAAGTTTATTTTCCAGCAAGCTTTTATACACTGTTAAGCAGGAATTACTATTGCTCAAAATAGCGCCCCTATCCTTGTTCTTGTTTGTCTGGCAAATATTTTTCCCAAGGCTAAGCACCTGATGTTTTCAATAACATTAAAGCACAAAAGTCAATCTGACCATGAGAGAGACAATCTGACCATGAGAGAGTTGTGTCTGCACGTCCACATTTGAACGAACAGACCTCTGCTCTCAGAGCAGCTCCCAACAGCACCCAACACATAACTTGCTAAGCCTCCAGGGCTTAGTCAAAGTAGATTCAAATCCAGAAACGTACCTGTAACTTGGAATGACAACAACCAATTGATATGAATTAAAGACAGCTTGACATTCTTTTTGAGATCTTGATGGTCATTTATTATAGCAATTATAACTTTGTAAATGTTTTCTTCTTATTATACAAGAAAGTTCCTATTGGTGATTAAGGAAATGTTCAAATTTATTTGACAAGTTAAGGTCCAATTAAGATAAAATCTGTGCTCTGCTCTTGAGTTAGGAAGACTATTAGGACCAACCTTACTCCCCCCAGCAAAGGTATCTTTTCTTCTTGACTTTGTCATCTTCAAAGGTTGGAAATTAGGCCCATGTTCTTATGAACTGATATGAATCTTGAAAGGGAAATACATCCGGAATGTAACCATACCTGTTTGTCTCTCTTCTAGATTTTAATACCATTTGATTCATTCACTAGGCAAAAATATAAAGATGTAAATATTTTAGTTGTATGCAAAAACTTATGGACTGCTCTCTTTCTTTCTTTGTGATCTATGAGTTACTCTTCTATGTTTCATTCCACTCTTGAACATTGATTATACTCTCTGCAGTTTCTAGCCTTCATTTCCCCTGTGGGACAATAGGTTTTCAGTGTGGATTTACTCCACTCATCTCTTTTAACTTTTTAAGCTTTCGTCTGTCTTGTGCTTACTAGTCATCTGGGGGGAAGTGAAGTGGAAGTCACATATGATCCCCAAAAGCCATCTGTGCAGTAGACATGCCTCCATTTTCTATCCTTTATCATATTCTGATCCCAACTGACCCTCCCATGACACTCTGCTTCTATGGTGAGTTCAAGGGTTCGTTTCAATGGCAACACAGAACTCACAGAGAATATTTTGGAATATGGGGTTTATTTTGGAAGTTAATGATTTACAAAATGTTATGGATATAGTTATTTGGTCAACCATGCCTTTTCTAAGTCAGGCTAGCAGCCATGCCTCACTGTGGTCCTTGACCTCTCAGTCACCAGGTCCCTGAGCCTCTGCACTACTCAGGCAAGTATTACAAAGCTCGTTTACTAATGATATATGCCCAAAGGGCACCCCACACTGCAAGCCAACTTCCTGCTTAAAGGCACTCGATTTCACTCATTCACTGCCCTGCCTCCTATTCTCAGTGTTTCCTGTTTTGTTTCATGTTCTAGGCACTGTTTTTCTGCCATTGCTCTGTAAAAGGATCTTGGATGTGCCTCATTCTAGGTTTTCTTTTCCTTTCTTCTTATTTTTACTTTTTTATGGTTTTCTTTCTTGCTGGTTATGAGATTACATTAGCTGGGTTGACTAGAGAAACAAATTCATACACACTCATATGTGTGTAAGAGAGACCTTTATATCAAAGAGAAAGTGTACATTAAAAAAAAAATCCCAGTCCAGCCCAGATCAAAGCTATAAGCCCAATACTAGCCCATATATCCAATAGCAATCTATAAATTCTTCTTCAGACTCAAACAACACATGCAATGATGCTGAATGCAAGAAGATCATAGGGCAGTACGTAGAAAGTCTTGTGGATCCAGTGGAAATGGAAGCATCTCAGCACTGGCAGGGCTTTCCTCATGGATTCTTCAGCTCCAGAGCTTTAGAGTAGCTCCATGTGTCTTTTCAACAGGAATCTCTTGCAGGAAGTGAGTGTGTGCCCCACCTCCAGTGAGCTATTTATCTTCTTAGCATCTCTAAATGAGGTCATCAAATTCTGACCTGACTGACAGGTTAACCTCCACCCCTTCACTCTTAATAGTCTCAAATTGACAACAGATCATGTAACTACCACAAATCTTATTTGTTCCTTCTTCTGAAATGGCTTATTTTATACCATACAGAATGTAAAACTAACCAATCCCCTCTTTCAGAGTCACACAAACTCTATATGCATGTTCCCACACAATCATTTGGTGGGAGTTACAAAAACTATGAATAGAAAAGCTACACCAATTATTAATAAAGTAATGTGCCAGTCCCAGAAAATTCATACTCCTCTAATATTAAATATTTTGTCCTCTTTTGATCAACTTTTTCTGCATCACAACCCAAATTACTGAAACATGTAATACCTTCATGGTAATATTTATAATATTAAGCCTAAACCTTATTGTCCCCCACAACCACCCCCCACACACATTATTAAAAAATACACAGGAAAAAAAGAAGACTGTATTAGAGTCTACTTAGCTGCACTATGAATTAATGTGTAACTTTGAATTATGGTTCTTTATTAAATTAAGTGGTCTCTGAAAGTATTGAATCTTTGATAAAGGAAAACATCTTATTATAAAAGTGTTTCCCTAATAGCCAATTTTAATAGGCAATATGCATATGTATAGACACAGACAGGTATAAATTGTAAAGAAATTATATTCATAGTAACGTTAGGTGAGAAGAACTACCCAACAGAAACCTGAAATTCTGCCTCTATAGTTCACAAAAGGAAACGAACCAATTTAACATAAAGAACAATCACAAAGAAGTTCAGATCAAATCATAAAATCTTTTTATTTTTAATGAAGGAATGATTTTTATCTTTTCATTTTTTGTGTGTTAAAAGCTATAAAAATTGATGACTGCAATGTTCTACCAATTACATGAAAAATTGTCCCACTTTCTTTTGACTTTTAAAGATTTGTCAATTATCTTAACAGTGGTAGGAGGCAAATCTTAAAAGAGTAGACATAGAAATGTGAGCTGACCAGAAATTTGGAATGACTGAAAGAAGACTCTCTTTATCACGACCTCTCTACTTTGCCAAGCACAATACCCTTTTCCAGGGGCTGGTCTCTCCTGACAACACGTCCAAAATATGTAAGATGAACTCTTGCCATCATTGTCTATATGAAGCACTCTAGCCATACTTCTTCCAAGACAGATCCATTTGTCAGAACCTTATGAATAGCTTCAAAACATTGGCAGATACTAAATGTAGCAACCTAAAATTAGATATTTTATTTTTGTTCTTCCATCCAATGTTGGCTTTCAACAAAGGATCAAAAAAAAAATTCTAGGCTTCTCTATACCTTGTGACAAAACAAAAACATGTATAAGTCTTGAAAAGGAATTTCCCTGCCTTAACAATTCACATAGCTAAGAATGAAAAGACATGGGAGAAATCAAAAGTAATTGATTATCCTATACTGTGCATTGTTCATGACATCTCTATCAGTTTTTTGTATTGTGATGGCTTCTAAGAGGAAAGAAGCTATGTCATCAACATTTCAAATATCAGCAATTCACCCATGGTAAACCAGTGTCAGCAGAACTTTCAGATTAAGATGAAAAATAAGGAAGAGGAGGTTCATTTCTGAGGAATCGTATTGGAAATCTAATAAATTGCTGTGAGACATTCTTGTCATCATTAATTGTTGCCAAATTTAGTGGCAACCTTATATACCAAAAATGGGGAAAAAAAGCCCACTGGATGGAGCTTTTGTAGTATACATTTTTCCTGCGAGGCGAGTATCTAGCAACTTGTTCCAAGTTAGTTCACCCAGTGGCATCATCTATGCAAATTCTCTCTGGTCACAGTGAATTTATTCATAAAAGCAGTATCACTCAAGCCTCTGCTTTTGGGATGGCAAATTTAAGAGAACAGCATAAGCTGCGAAATTTTGTTTCCTGATCAGGGAAAAAATGCTGCAGAAACTTTTGTGAGTTTGAACACAGCTTACAAGGAAAACACTACAAAAAAACTCAAAGGTATGAGTGGTTTTCTTGTTTCAAAAAAGGTGAAAAACACATTGATGACAAACCTCCTTCTGGACATCCATCAACTTCCTGATTGGATGAAAATGTCAACTCATAGAGCATTTATAGTTCGTTCTAGTATTAGGTCAGACTATTAATCAAGCTTTCTATTTAGAGGTTCTGAAAAGATTGTGTAACTGTGTGCTACTAAAAAGGGCCTGATATGTGGCAGATGAGGGACTGGTTTTGCCACCATGACAATGGTCCTGCTCACGCAGCCATGTCAGTGCAACAGTGTGTTAGTCTGGGTAGACTAGAGAAACAAATCCATAGACAGTCATATATGAATTAGAAAGAGGTTTATATGCAAGAGTAATAGGATATTGAGGAAAACATCGCAGCCCAGTCCAGATCAAGTCCATATGGCTGATATTAGCCCATATGTCCAATACCAATTTATAAAGTCCTTTTCAGACTCACTAAACACATGCAATGATGCCAAATGTAGAACAATCACAGGCGAGTGGGTGCAAAGTCTTGTGGATCCAGTGGCAGTAAAAGCTTCTCAGCTCTGATCAGGGTTTCCATGTGGCTCCTCCAGTTCCCACAGCATGGGATCTATCAATGTAGTGCCATGTGTGTCTTGTCAGGAGAGGGTCTCTCAGGGAGTCAGCAGAAAGAGAAAAGCCAGGATTCCCAGAATACTCACGGAAAAGTCATTCACTCGTAATTCTTTCAAATCCCAAATTGACACCAGATTATGTATCTACCACAACCAGTTTTTGGCAAGAAGCAGCATGCCTTTCTTTCTCCATGTACCTTACTCACCTAATCTTGCTCTGTGGGACTTCTTTTTGTTTCCACAAATGAAGCAGAACTTGAAACGACAGTGATTTGATGATGTAGATGAGTTATATAGTTAAAGTTTATTGTGCCAACCTGGCCGATAAACACATGTGGGGTTAATTGAAGGACAGAGGGATAAATGGCTCAGTGAG
>NW_022111373.1:26242528-26257964 GCF_000313985.2 Echinops telfairi
GCTAGAGCAGCCACATGGAGACCACTGCCAGCACTGAGATGCTTACATGTTCACTGATTCGGCTTACCTCCTGAAGTCTGCATCATAGTGTCTGTTTTGTGAGATGGAGAAGGACTTTGTGGATTGGTGTCAGACATATGGGTTAATGTTGCATTTGTGGGCATGGGCCGCACTGTGTTGGGATGTTTTCTTGATGTGCATGTAACCTTTATATAAAACTCTCTCTTATACTTGAGTTTCAGTGGATTTGTTTCTCTAAAGTACTCAGACTAACACAACCAGGTAAAGAAAAAAAAATGATGGAGGTGCTGTCAGCCATCCAAACAGATGAGTTTGAAAACCTTTCCAGGAATTGAATAGCAAATTTAACAAATACATTAAGTGTTATGGAGGGTACTTGGAGGGTGATAAGGTTAATTTGTTAAGAACAAATTAAATACATAGCTTTTGGGGGGGGAAATCTGTTTTTTGGAGGGGGTAGAGGGCGGGGAGGAATCCATCATATAACAGAGGGAATCATGTCTCCATCCTATGTCATCTTCATGGTTATTGGTATGTTTGAGGATCTCATTAAAGCTTTCCTTTATTTTCACGGCTTTCTATTTTGCCAAAAATGTTTTATTTCTTGTAAATGTTATTTTCTGATGGTACATTGAAAGTAAGAGAATGTAAATATTACTATTGTATTTATAAGGTACATTTTTTCAAATGCTAATTTGTTAATTTTGCAATCATATTCAAAAGAATATGGAAACATTACACAACATCACTGTACCAAAAAAGAAGTAGATTACATTCCATCACTTCAGAAGGGAGCATATGAACAAGATTCAATGTTGCTGAAGGAAGAAGTTCAAGCTGCACTGTAAGCATTAGCCAAAAAAGACTCCAAGTATTGAAAACTACCAATAGAAATATTTCAAAAATATGATGAAGCATTGGAAATACTCACTTGTCTACACCAGGAAATTTGGAAGACAGCTACTCTGTCAACTTATTGGAAGAGATCTATATTTGTACTCATTTCAAATAAAGATGACCCAACAGAATGCTCAAATTATATAACAATATTATTGATGTCAAATTCAAGTAACATTTTGCTGAAAACACAATATCAGCAGTCACAGCAGTGCATTGACATAGATCTACCAGAGGTTCTATCTGAATTCAGAAGAACGTATGGAAAAAAAGATATCATTGCTGATGTCAGATGAACCTTGGTTGAAAGGAGCGGATAACGGAAAGACGTTTCACTTGTGTTTTGTTAACTATGAAAAGGCAATTAACTGCATGGGTCACAGCAAATTCTGGATAATCTTGAAGATAACAGGAATTCCAGAACATTTTATGTGCTCATGCGATGCATGCACCTGAATCAAGAAGCTATTGTACAAACAAATCAAGGGGATACTGAATAGTTTAAAATAAGTTAAGATGTGAGGTTTGTATCCTCTCACTATACTTAGTCAATCTGTGTACTGAGCATACACAGAAAAAGTGAACTACATGAAGAAGAATGAGGCATCAGAATTGGAGGAAGGCTTATTAAGAACCTACAATGCTCTGTGAAAGTGAGGAGGCCTGATGCACTTGCATATTTGGATAAACAATTGTACCAATATGAATGAGGGGCATCAGAGTGGAGACCCAAAGCCCATCTGTAGATAATGGGACTTGCCATCACAGAAGGGCACAAGGAAAGGATGACTCGGCCAGCGACAAAACACACAACATTCTTCTCGTTCTTTAATGCTTCCTCTTCTCCACTATCACGACCCCGGTTCTTTAAAAACCCAGGTAGATTGGCACACGTACACTGGTGCAGATAAGAATTCTTGACACACAGACTCCAGGACAGAAAACTCCCCAGGAAGAGTAATGGGAGTAGCAATACCAGTAATGGGAAGGTGGGGGGAGAAGGGGGGAAAGGGGGAAACCTATCACAAGAATGGATGTATAAACCCCCTCCCTCATGAGACAAACAACAGAAACGTGGGTGAAGGGAGACATCAGATAGTGTAAGATATACAATAATTGTGTAAGAAAACAAAGATAATTTATAAATTATCAAGTGTTCATGAGGATGGGGGATAGGGAGGGAAAAAGAGGAACTGATACTAAGGGCTCATGTAGAAAGAAAATGTTTTGAAAAGGATGGTGCAACGTATGTACAAACGTACTTAATACAATCGATGTATGTATTGTTATAAGAACTGTAAGAGGCCCCAGTAAAATGATTTATTTAAAAAAGAAAAAGAATTTCAGCCTTCAGTATGTATTAAATTCAATGTGAAGGAGACCAAAACCATCACACCTGGACCAATAGATAATCATCATAAATGGAAAAAAATGGAAGTTGTTAAGGATTTTTGTCTTGCTTAGATCCACAGTCAATGTTCATGGAAGCAGAAGTCAAGAGGTTAAACGACCCATTTTATGGGGTAAGACTTCTATACAAGACCTCTTCAGGGTATTGAAAAGTAGGGATGTTACTTTGAGAACTGGTGTGTTTGACCCAAGTCACACTATTTTGATTGCCTCCTATTCATGAGGACATTAGGCATTGAATAGGGAAGATCAGGAAAAGCCAATGCATTGGGATTTTGGTGCTAGTGCAGAATATGGAAAGTAACATAGACTACAAAAAGAAGAAACAGATATGTCTTGGAAGAAGTGCAGCTAGAATGTTACTTAGGAGCAAAGATGGCGAGACTTATCTCAATTGCTTTGTACATGTTATCAGCAGAGACCAGTTCCTGGGGAAGAACATCATGCTCGGTAAATTATAGGGGCAGCAAAAATGAGGAAAGCCCTGAACAAGATGGGTCGACGCCATGGTTGCAACAATGGGTTCAAACATAAGAAACCCTGTGACTGTGCTTGAGGATCAGGTAGTGTTTTGTTGTCATACATAAGGCAGCCCTGAGTCGGACCTGCCTTGATGGCCAATAACAAGAGCAACATCTTCAAATAGTTAATGTTTTTCATTCAGACCGTAGTTCAAAACCCTCAATTCTTCTCTCCTTTCCTTTTCACCATTCCGTTTTCACACAGATGGCAGGTTACTAAATGAGTGACTCAAGTCAGTTGTACCTTAGCCATTAGAGAAACATTACATATTTTTAAGTTTTAGACTATTTTGCCCAAGATTTCCATAACGCAATAGATTTGTTGACTTCCAGAGTAAATAGATAGATAATAGATTTATGCTGATATGATGTCTGCTGTGATTTTTCTGTCGATCAAGAAATAGTATATGGCAGAAAATAAAGCTATTCATTATTTCCAGATGCTGAGCCTACAATCCATGGAGACTTTCCATTCAAAAGATTTAGCTCTTTGCCTACCACGTAGCTAATGTGCCATGGCAATGTAAACAGCAAATGTTATATCTGTATCACAAACAAATGGGGTCGAATTGGATCAAGAATGCTGTCAAAATCTGGGTGGTATCTTAAAAGATAGTAAAGGAAGAGATAAAAATTCTAAGGTATAGAATAGAATAAGATAATTGGAATTTTTAAATCTTTCTTCATGTTTACTTGTAAGGTTTGGACATACCCTGATATTTTTAAAGTAACATTTCTTTCTGAGTGAATGGTCCTAACTCAAGAGCCCACTTTTTTTTTAGCAACCTTGTATCTTATTATATTCAGAACTAAGGACAATACTTAGCTTGGGATACTTTGTTTTGATTTTAATTTCCTCCTGGAAATCAAGATAACAGTACAGTTTTGTATAGCTTCTGTCATTGTACATTTAGTTATGACAAAAAATGTATAGCAATTAGCCCTAACGATTTTCAATGAGGATACTTCTAAGTAAACACATGCTAGAGATAGTGTGTATCAAAAATAAAAGGTGATGCTAGATAAAATCTAAAGCTCTGCATGTATTTCTTTAATTTACCATTGAGGCTTGTGGATGGTGGGATTATTTGCCCACATAGTCTTCTGATCATCAAATGAGAGGAAAGGAACTGAATTTAAAGATGCTTTTGCTTAGCTAATAGAGAACCTGGAGCCATTTGTTTTGTGTCCACAAGGCAGTGCGGTCAACAGGACAGAGGCAATGCCTTCCACTTGGGAACTAAGAACAACAAACGAGATGCCTGAAACAGACAGACTGTAACTCACAAGTGTCCAACCCTGCCCTCAGATACTTTTAGACAAGTCTCAGTGGGGCTTTAACTGAAAGTCAATTGAAATTCAGGGCCTTTAAAGAACTCTTGGTCTACTGGGAGCAACTATTCTTGGCTGAAACATGGAAAAGGAACTTTAGGTAATAATAAGACACTAACAGTAACCATCTGGATAAAAACAGGATTGTTCTTTCTCTTTTAAAACCAGCCATTCACACTGAACACTTATTCAAAGGTAATAAATGAATATCACATCTTCAGTCTCCATTTGACAATAATTAGGCATCACACATTCTGAAAGGGAACCTTATTTAGCATTCCAGTAAGAGATGGGAATCTTTCAAAGAGAGCACTCTCACTCTGTATGTGTCCGAGCCTTCTGACCCCTGCCACCCAGGAGCGGAGGAAGTACTTATGTAGGAAACAGTGACTATAAAATGAATTATTAAGGAGAAGAGTCAGTCCCAAATAATCATCCCATTCAGGAACAGCTTCTATATCTTGGTAGTCACAAGTGCTTCAACAAAATGTCATACATATGGAAATGCTTAAGTGAAAGGGGGTAATGGGAAACTCTTCATTTAAATCCAGTGGGTATGGTTTATGATAATCCACAGTCTTCACATCCTTAGGTAGCATATGCTTTAAGGAAATGCAAGGAACTTGATTGTTTTGAAATGTCAATAATGATGAATATGACTAATGAATTGATACGCACAACTTTCCATCACCGTGTGCTGAAAGAATTATTGAATAAAATTGAATAGGTGTGAGATTGTGAAAATGAAAACATTTGTGGAAAAGTACATTTTAAACAAACATTTCATAAAAATAAGTATTTTAGAGGAAAGAAAGAAATCTGAAATGCTGGGAGAAAAAAAATGCATGGAGAAGAATAACTTAAAACCACAGGTAATTTGGTGGCTCTTCTCAAAGCCAGAATCCCTGCACGTCATGAAAATAAAAAAAAGATTTAAAAGGGCAAGTCATCAAAATTGAAATTGCTTTAAATCCACAATAGAATGTCTTAATTAATTTTAAAAAGCAACCAAAATCTATTGACTGGTTGGCAATGAGTTTGTTTGGTTTAGTTTGGCTTCGCAAAATAGGTCATAAAGGCCCCTTGGTCCCATGGAATGATCCAATGGAGCTGCCAAAGCAAATACCTCCACTTTATCCTGGATTATGGGCCATAATACTCAAGCTAGTATACTAAATTCACTGCCACTGAGTCATTTCTGACTCAAACCACCCTGTTTATAGCACAGGGTAGAACTGCACTATGGTTTCAAAAATTGTAACTCTTTATTGGAGTAGAAAGCCTCAATCGATGGTTTTGAAAACTTGTGACATTGTGGTTAGCAGTCCAATTTGTATTCACTACTCTGCCAAGATGCATGGGTTTGCAGACAAGCTTTTAAGACCCCAGATGCTATTTTATCTGATAGTTGGACACATTTTCTGTAGTACCCTTCTATAATATCTTCTGTATTCCCTTCCTGAGGGAGAGTATCAAGCAGAACCATGATGTAAGAATTAATTGTTCTTAAGTTGGAACTAGGATTTAGTGTGAACCCAAAACCCATTCCTGGATCTGCCCTCCCCCCCTTTTAATTTGTTGTGTCTTGGGAGTTGATACATATGTAATATCATATCACAGTTCAATCACATCAAACAGAATTATACAATTGCTTCCATAATCAGTCTTCAAACATACATTTCCTTTATGGACTCCTTGACATTATTTTCCTTTTATTTCCCACCACCCTTTATCCCCCTCCCACCAAAACCCTTGTTCTATTGTGAAAAAACTTCGTTGGCAATGAAAAGGCAGACAACTACACGCAGTAGAAGACATAGCTTTCATTTTAGCAGGCTAGTCTCTAAAATGCATGTTCAAGTTTACTACGACCTGCACGGTCACCTAGATAATTTTCCAGAGAAGTTTGGTGATTTAAGGGAAGAGCCAGGTGAAAACTTTCAATAAGACATAAAAATAATGGAAGCCAGATACCAGGGACGATGGCCTACATGATGGCAAATTATTGTTGGAATCTTATGAAGGATTGTCCTATTGGACCCATTCTCAAAAATGTTACAAAAGAAGTTTCTTAAATGACTAGAGAGTGCATATTAGAAATCTGTGCTTTTGGCACAAAACAAATAGATTTTCATGTAGTATATTTTTCTTAAAAAAATTAATGTTTCCTTCATGCTTAAAATATATTGATTTAAACACTACTGTAAAATATTCTGAATATTAAGGGCACACAGAGTGAAGTCATGGCACATGTTCAGCATCTTAAAAACTAGAGCTGAGAGGGGGAAATTAGTATAATATTGAAATCAGCAGGAACAAGTCTAATTTTTGAGGCACCAAAATGTGTGTTGATCAATGGACTGCATGAATGAAAGAGGAGGAGGGAGGAAAATTATAAAAGGAAGAGAGAAAGGGACAAAAAGTGTGGCATGTTTTAGTCTGAAGAGTTCTTAGAGGGCTCCAGAAGAGATCAAATCAGTGGATCACGCTCTCAGGCAATGCAGAAACGACCTAATGTTTCTAGTAGTTATGGTCACAGTGTATTATTTTAGTCATGATTTCTTACGTATATGGGGGAAGAAAAGCAAACAAAAACCCTAAACCAAATTATCTAAATGAAAGGATGAATTTTATACTACTTGTGATAACCGGTGTCTGCAATTTATCGAACAATGCTCAAGTTTGGAAATATAAGGAAACAAACCGACCATGTTATTGAGCCACACTGTATGATCAAGGATTGCAAATAGAAACAGAGTGACCCTTCATGTCAAGGGGACATGTGCAGAAGTAAAATCATAGGTTAGCATGATTAAAATGGTTTTACTATAAAAGCACAATTATTATTTTCTAATTATATACTCTTTATCCAGGATCCTTATTCCCAAGATTTAAATAATATTTTCTTTCTTCTGAACAACATCATATTTTCAATTATTTGCACCTTATAACTTCCATATTTTACCTCAGATTAGTATTTTATGAAGAGGGACCCTGCTTTTGCAAATCAATGTCACTCAGCCTTACTCCATTTTATATACTATCTTGTGAAGAACATCCTAATAATTTCTATCGTAAATAATAATCACTTGATGCTCACAGTAATTAAATATTTAAATATTCTTGCACTTAACATAGTAAATCTATAATATTTCAATAAACTATGAGTAATATCTTCAGAAATAATATAATGTTATAGAATATTTTATAGTATCTACAGCCAACCCATATTTAAAGTTTTTGTCCCAAAGGTAGATAAGTGACCTCTATACTGTGTTTTTCAAAACCATATGATTGACAGAGAAAGAAAACTTTCTGGAAAAAAAAAACATTTACTTCTGTTTAGTTATACAAGTATTAACTATTTCATCGTGAAATTTCCACTCAGGAAAACTTTTAGGAGGAATAGCAAAAATACATTTTTTTTTTAGAAATAATGTTAGTTCCTATGAGTGCCATTTATTATCCAGAGATGTTCCCATATGGTTGCAAATTAGTTGTTCAATACTGTTTTGCACAAAGGGAGGGGAAGATAAGGCATCTAATCGATGCATTAGTAGTCATTCCCGCCTCCAAAATTTGCAGGGGGTGTTGTTACAGCCCTCATTTTCTTTGCAGGAGACTTCTTTGCAGGGAATAGAATAGTCAGTGTTTGTTCTGTCTCACATTTACTTAGCAAGAACCATTATCCAGGCACACACCTTCACAGAAAACCAAACTGCATAGAGCAACAATGGCCTTCACCATAAGCACAATTCTTAGGGGAAGAAGTTCTTGTTTTATTAAGTGCTTTCTGTTTTGCCTAAGGAGCTTGTCAATCTGAGGAGATTCATTCTATGTTGTACACAGATGGCCCTTTTGTGATTCCTTATTACATATTGTTAATCTATTGTAATGGGGAAATCGGTGGACTTCCTTTCTCCCTTTCCTTTTAACCATTTTGATCCAAATAATTAGTTTTGAGAAAAATGAATGAAAAGAATTATCACACCACTTCTGTGATCCTGTGAAGTGAAAATTTGACAGTCCTTCCATCATAAACATCCATTTCTAAAATTGTATGTCACCATTTAAAATATTTCCCTATGCTGAAATTTAATACTTTATCTTAAATTCCTTTATTTGCATTTTCTGCCCCTTTTTACATTTGTGAGGATGAATGGAAAACTATTTTGAAGAAAACATTCTACTGCTAAACATGGAAAATTTTAAAAGTTGGTATTGTTAAATGAGGAAGAAACGTGTATCAAGGTTAATTGCACCTTTAGTAATGGGCTAAATGCCACTTGCCCAGAAAGATTGTTCTATAATAGTTTCTTAGGCTTCATTCTCCAGAGTAAGAAAGTATTGAAGTTTATATATGTATATATAGAGAAAGCTTCTATCAAGGAAATGGCCCACAAAGACAAGTTGTAAGTCCATGCAAAGGCTTCTGCCTCACACTGCTGTGGAGGCCAGGGAACCCGGGATCAACCGGAAGACTGCAGGCTTCCGGTTTAACAGGGCAGGCTGGTGACTGCTGACACAAATGAATCCATCTTACAGGTAAGATGACAGGCTGCTGATGAAGGCCAGGATCCACAGGCAAGGCAGAAGGACATAGGCTCAAATTCTAAGAACCAAAGGTTAAGGATCCAGAAGCAAGACATAGATCCAGCAAAATCATGCAAGCTTTTCTTCATCTTCTACTTATATTAGAAATGAACCAAACATTTTAAGAGGCAATCTCATCAAAGGAAATACTAGGTTTTACTTGCTAAACTACTGAGAAACATGGCCCAGCCAAGTGGATACAAATCTTAACTATCACATTCCACCCTTTGTCATGGACACCTGTGCACATCTCCTTAAATGATATATAATCTCTAAATAAAGACCATTATAAAATTGCACTTGCTCTTAACATGCTACAACTAACACAAATATAAAAATACAACTGTAAGCACACTAATACTATTTACACTTTATGTGTAATACTAATACACTAATACTATTTACACTTTAGGTGTAATACTAATACACTATTACTATTTACACTTCAGATGTAATACTAACACACTATTACTATTTACACTTTATTAGCATAATACACTTTATGTGTAATACTATTGTAATTTATGTGTATTTATGTGTAATACTATGTGTAATTTATGTGTAATACTATGTGTAATTTATGTGCATTTATGTGTAATACTATGTGTAACACTTTAAGTGTAATACTATTTATGTGTAATACTATTTACACTTTATGTGTAATACTAATACACTAATACTATTTACACCTTATTAGTAAGTTAAACAAAAACATTTGCAGCATATGTACATGGAGGAAATACACAAAACATGGATAGTTATAAATTCAGAAACGATTCACATAGTTGTAGCTAGTATTTAAAACTACCATCCACCACTCATTCTGTATTCCTTTTCCCATCAAAAAACACCTCAGCTGATCATGGTTTGATTTTTGTTTTGCTTTTTTTTTAATTCATAGTTTTATTGGGAGCTCTTACAGATATCATAACATTCCATAAATCAAATAGTTCAAGCATAATTGTTCAGTTACTACAATCAGTTTCAAAACATTTTCTTTCTTCTTGAATTCTCAATATCAGTTCCCCCTTTCCCCTTTCCTCTACCACCCTTCCCCCCAGGAAGCATGTTGTTATTGTTATATATTATTATTACATATTAATTCAGAATTATAATAACCTATAATTCTCCCTCCATCCCCTCCATCCCCTCCATCCACCATTTTCCCCCCTGAGGCTCAGCTTCAGGAGTCATTGCTCTTTGCTGTTTCTGTAGCATCATACATCTGGCATTTCTGCATCAAACGAATAGTATTAATGAGGTGAAACATAAGTCTTAAGAGTAAGAGGAAGAAATATAAAGAACCAGAGGGTAGTTATGAGGTTCATCAGTGTTGTACCACAGTCTGAATTCCTCATCCCTGCCATGTGACCCCTCTGTGAGGTCTTGTCCAATTGTCTTGCTGGTAGGTGTTGGATCTCCACTTTTTCCCACTCCTTCACATCACTTGATTGCTTGTCTTTGAACTTCTGATACCTATTCTGGAGACACTTCATGGTCACACAGGGTGGTGTGCTTCTTCTATGTGGGCTTTGTTGCTTCCCTGCTCAATGGCCACTTGTTTGACTACAAGCCTTAAGACCTCAGATTCTATATTTTTAAATAGCTGGGTACCATCAGCTTTCTTCACCAAATTTGCTCATGCACCCATTGTGTCTTCAGCAGTCATGTCTGGCTGGTGAGCATCATACACTGCCACTTTATTAGAACAAACCATTCTTGTACTGAGGTGAGATTTTAGTAGAGACCCAAAGTTCATCTGCTTCTTTGTAAACTGTACATATATGTACATGTATGGACAAATACATCTGTATTTATATATCTATATTTATACCTATATATATAGATTCTTGCTTTCTTCTTCTTTCCTCTTTTTTAAATTTCTTTCCTCCTGCTCCACTATTCTGCTTACCCCTGTTTCACCTCTGTTATTTCTCTCACTTTTCTTTCTCTTTTTTTTTAAAAGTTCAAAATAGCTGTGTTATATCAGTAATAACAATACCTAGAAAAATGAAGTTGGAATCATAAAGATGTTCAGGAATTTATAACGTTTAAAGATTAGAAGTTATATCTCCAATTACAGTGAAATGGATTTTTGTCTTAATGTATAAACTCTAAGCTAAGGGACTCTTTTTCTTTTTTTATAGATCATTTCATTGGGGGCTTGTACAACTTTTATCACAATCCATACACACATCCACTGTGTCAAGCACATTTGTACATTTGTTGCCATCATCATAATCAAAACATTTTCTTTCTACTTGAGCCCTTGGTACTAGCTCCTCATTTCACCCCCCATCCTCCCCCACCCTTCCTCTCTCACAAACCCTTGATAATTTATAAATTATTATTATTTTTCCATGTCTTACACTGTCTGATGTCTCCTTTCACCCATTTTTCTGTTGTCCCCCCAGGGAGGGGGTTATATGTAGATCATTGTGATCAGTTCCCCCTTTCTCTCCCACCTTACCCTTATCCTCCTGGTATCTCTACTCTCATTATTGGTCCTGAGAGGTTTATCTGTCCTGGATTCCCTGTGTAGAAGAGTCATGGGAAAGAGATGAGCCAGTCAGAATGCAATATAGCACCAATGAAACATACAACTCTCCTTTAGTTCTTTAATGCTTCCTTCCCACCCCACCCCATTATCATGATCCAAATTCTACCTTACAAATCTGGCTAGACCAGATGATGTACACTGGCACAGATCAGAGCTGGAAACACAAGGAATCCAGACACTTTTCGATTGATCTAACCTGACCAGGAATGCTAGACCCTCTGTCAATTTTAAAATTCTTACTATCCCTCTGTCCTTGACATTACTGGCTCACCACTCACCTCCCCCTGCCTCCTCCCTTCCCATGCCCCACCCCCAGAACCATAAGTCTGGTTGCTTTCTCCATGGGGTTTCTTGCCCTGTCTATCTTATATAGACAGACATCAGAGAGAGAGAGAGAGAGAGAGAGAGAGCCCCTAGAACTAGTTTCAAGTGTAACTGATGTCTTGACCCAGAGTGGATGAATATCTCTCTGCTAAATAGTGGGCAGGACCTATTATAGTCCCACAGCCCAATCACTTTTCTTTCAGGGTTCTTATCCCAGCACCTGCTTACCTAACAGCACTTTCACCCTTTCAGTCCTCAGCCATTGTGTCCAATAAGCGCACACCCTACAGGTCCCTATTACTCTTTCTGCAGTCAGGGATAGAGCAGTCTAGTCCCCTCCTACCCCCAGCCCATTACACCTCTAGACTCTCAGTGAGTAACCCCCAACCAGTTCAGGTGAGACGCCAAGTACTGCCCCCAGAGTCAGAAGTCTACAATTGGGATTTCTCAGGGACTTCGAGGCTTCCCTCCCATTGCTGGTCTGTTGCATTCTCTTTATGGTTTGTGCCAACTTGTGCATATCAGACTGGCCAATCTCTCCAAACTGTGTCTTCAGGCCCATCCTCTATAGCACTGTCATCTAGGGACAGGATATCATATCCCAAGCCGAGGCCAGTCCTGCAATCACCTCTGGGAACAAACTGCTTCGAATAGGAACAGTGCCTTTAAGGATTGGCACTCAAGAATGAGATCTACCTTCGGTCTTTCCTGTGGAGATATAAACTTAAACAATACCTCCCCCTGGGTGGATTAGTGACTTGGTCCCCCATTGCAGTACTTTTCTTCCCCCAACCAAAGATGCCTTTCTGCACAGGTGCTCTCTACATCTTTATATATAGACATACACACATATACATACTGTATTATTTTATTTATATAAAATAAATAATTTATTAATAAAAATTTATTGATAAGTAATCTATATTTTGTAATTTGTTTATTTATTGTTTGTTTGTTTGATGATGTATGTATCATTAAGATTGGCTTGACTCATGCCAGAGTTTCTCCACCTCAGTCAGAGATTGTGTGATATGTGCATTTTCCCGTTGACCTGTTCTGCTATTTCGAATGACCTCAGTGGGCTCACATTGTACTTGGCCTTTTGTGTCTGGCTAACTTCACTCAGCATAATATCCTACAACACTTTTGATGAGATGAAATGGTTCATTGCTTCATCACTATTTTTTCGGGATGCATAATATGCCATTATGTTTATATACAAAAGGTTTTAACCCATTTGTCTATTGATGGGAATTTAGGCTGTTTCCAGGAGTTTGTGATAGTGAACTTTGCAGTGATGAACATAGGGGAACAGATGGCTGGTTGTGGTCAATTTCTTTATTCTTCTGGGTATGTGGTCAGTAATGGAATTGCTGGGTTGTAAGGTATCTCTATTTCCAACTGTTTCAGGTATCACCACATCAATTTCCACAGTGGTAGTATATATCCACAAGACCACCAGCGGTGAATGAGCATTGCTATTTCATCACACCACCTCCAACATTTGTGGCTTACTTTTTTTTAAAATTGGCCTATCTTTGTGGATGTTAGGTGATATCTCAGTTATTTTAATTTGCATTTCCCAGAAGACTAATGATCAGAAATATTTTCTCATATGCTCATTGGCCATTCGGGTTTCCTCCTTTGTGAATCTTCTGTTCAAGTTTTTGGGCTATTTTGTTTTTTCCTTGATGTAGACATGGAGGATTTTGTAGATTTTAGTAAGAAGCCCTTTATCTGATATTTCCTTACTAAATATCTTTTCCTAGTCTGTGGGCTCTCATTACTCTCTTGCTGAAGTCTTTCAAGATACACTAGGGTTTTATCTTTAGTATGTCCTTCCCATCTATTATATCTTCATAAAAGACTATATCCTTCCTTAATCTAATAACCCACATATTCCCGGCGCTAAGGTTTTTAGCTTTTTCCCAATTTTTTCATTGGTAATCCTGATATCTTGGGGTTTTACCTCAAAGTCTGTGTTCCACCTTGAATTTCTCTTGTGCATGGAGTGAGGTGAAGGTCTTGCTTCATTTTTCTGCAGGTTGATATCCAGTTTTTCCAGCACCATTTGTTAAATCGAGCATTTGCTTCCCATTTGACAGTTTTTGAGCCCTTATCCAAGAAGAGTTACCTGTATGCTGCAGATTTTATTTCTGGATTTTCTGTTCTTATCCATTGGTCTGAGTCCCTCTCATTATATCAGTATGATGCTGTTTTGACAACTGTGGCTGTATAGTGTGTTTTAAAGTCTGGAAAGGCAAGCCCACCCACTTCATTCTTCTTGAGGAGTTCTCTGTCAATCCTGGGCTTCTTCTCTTTTCATATAAAGTTAGTAATCAGTTTTCCCATTTCTTTGGAAAAAAAATGCTGGTATTTGTATCAGGATTGCATTGAACTTGTTTAGTCCCTTAGGTAGAATTAGCATCTTTACAATATTGAGTCTTCTGATCCAAGAACATGGGATATTCTTCCATTTTTATAGGTCCCTTTTGATTTATTGTAACAATGTTCTGCAGTTTTCCACATACAGGTTTTTTGTGGTGTTTTTGTTAGGTAAATACCTAGATATTTCACTTTGTGTTTGGCTATTGTGTAGGATACTACCTTCTTGATCTCTTTTTCTGTAACCTCATCATTTGTGTATAGCCATCAAATTGACTTCTGCTTGTTGATCTTATATCCTGGCACTCTGCCATATTCCTCTATGGCTTTCAGCACTCCTATTGTGGAGATTTTGGGGTTCTCAGTATATGAAACCATGTCATCTGAAAATAACTATAATTTCACTTCTTCTTTCCCCATATATTTACCTTGACATCATTCCATTGCTTTATATTATTAGCTTGGACCAACAGGATGATGTTCAATAAAAGTGGGGATAAGTCCATCCTTGTCTTGTCTCCTTTTTCAATGGGAATTCTTTCATTTTTTTCTCCATTGATTGTAGCGCTGGCCGTTGTCTTTTCATATATAGCTCAAATTATATTGAGTTAATTACAATCCTATCTTCTTGTGTGTCTTTATTAGGAATGGGTGTTGAATGTTGTCAAAGGCTTTTTCTGTGCCTATTAATATTGTCATGAGGTTCTGTCCTTTTTCCTTTCAATGTCATGGATGATGCTAATGGATTTTTGGATGTTAAACCATCCCTGCATCCCTGATATGGATCCCACTTGATTATGATGGATTATCCTTTTTAATACACTTTTGTATTCTATTGGTCAAGATTTTGTTAAGGATTGTGTCTATGTTCATTAGAGATATCAGCTTATAGTTATCTATTCTTGTTGGATCCTTGCCCAACTTTGGTATCAGTGCTATGCTAGCTCCATAGAATGGGTTTTTGAGTTTACCATCCTTTTCTATGCTCTGGAAGAGCTCATGTAGAATTGGAGTCAGCTCTTCCATGAATGCTTGGTAGAGTTCTCCTGTGGAGGATCTGGGCCAGTACTTTTTTGAGTTGGTAGTTCTTTAATATATTATCTATATCTTCTTATCCTATGGGTCCATTCAAGTTCTTGACATGTATATGAGATAATCTGGGGAGGTTTGTTTTTCCAGGTATTTATTCCTGTCTTTTAAGTTATTGTATTAATTGAAGTAGTCCTTTGTAGGACTGTGTAACTAGCCTTTTTATTTCATTGAGATTCCTTGTAATTTCCCCTGTTTCATCCCTGTCCTGGATACTGATGTCTGCTCTTTTCTATATTTTATTTTATTAGGTTTGCCAGTGGTTTGTTGATTCTGTTAAAACTTTGGAAGAAACTGATTTTTT
>NW_022111373.1:26259492-26273401 GCF_000313985.2 Echinops telfairi
TTTTCCTATCTCCCTCCTTAGCATGTGTTGTGTATGTGTGTGGGAATTCATCTTTGCCTTCTTTTCACCTTAGGGCAAAGACGTCTTGGGTATTATTTTCAGTGTACTGGTTTCTGGCTAGTGTTACATTTTGCGATGGTCTCATGTTTCTGTTCTATGGACGTTGGTCTTGTCTAAAGTGAGTTGGAAAGTGATTTGTGTAGTGTTGTGTTTTTGAAATGTATTCTCTAAAATTTTTCTGATCTGGGAAAAATCTAAAATGAGTTAGAAAGTGATTTGTGTACTGTTGTTTTTCTGAGATGTATTCTCTAAAATTTTCCTGATCAGGGAAAAATCTTACCTCTCCATCTTTTTTGATAGATAGTTTTGTTGGATAGAGATTCTTGGGTTACCATCATTCTCCTTTTACTCTCTGAAAATGCTTCTCCATTCTCTCCTCTTCATACTTTATGCTGATATATCTGAGCAAAATCTGATTTGATTACCCTTATAAGTGACTGCATTTTTTCCCTAGCTGTTCTTATGATTTTCTCCTTTTCCTCAAAGTTAGATAAATTGACGACTGTATGCCTTGGTGTGTTCTTCTTGGGGTTCAGTCTAACTGATGTCCTCTCTGCTTCTTGGATGATTGTTTGGTTCTCCTTCATTAAGTTGGGGGAGTTTTCTTCTAGGAATTTCCTTGCTATTTTGGTTGTTGATTTCTTCAAGATGTCCTTGCTCCAGTATCCCAATTGTTCAAAAAGTGTTCTTAATTGTGTCACTCATTGACCTAAGGTTTTTTTCCAGCTTGTTTGATTGTCTTTCACAATTGTTGAATTCTGCCTGATTATCTTTGAATTCACTGATATGATTCTCCACATCTTCTAGCCTATTGGTAAGGTCTTTTGCCATTTCTTCGTTTCTTCTACCTTGTCCCTTAATTCTTGGATTTCTCTTCAGAAAGTGTATTCCATCCTCTCATTTTTTTTTCAACCTTCTTATTTATTGGCTTCCTCATGTACTGAATGATGCTAAATGGAATTCACACCCTCTTCAGACATTCTGGTTTGTTTTTTTGCCATCTTGTAGTGACTGCTAATGTGGGTAGATGTTTATGAAGTATTTTGGTGTTATTAGGGCTGGTCATTATGTGTGATGTGTGCAGCCCACTAGAAAGGATGGCCAGGTCCATGTGCAGCTCAAGCAGTGTTGCAGTGTGGCTTGAGATGGTCATGAATTCAAGCAGCATGGGTCACTGGCTGCACTGGCTGTGTGGTAGACTGTTTGCACTGGCCAGGGGCTACCAGTCACTGGCCTCAGGTTGCAATGGTGATGCTAACAGAGAGGTGGAACTGGTCATATTTGTAAGTCCCAGAAGGCACCAGTAGCCTGGGCCACATGAGCTGTGCTGGCTGAATCCACAAGCCACTCAGGTTCACAGGCAATGTAGTGGTGGGAGTTGTGGTGGTGGAAGAGAAGTACATCACAGCAGGATCAGCAGGATTTGAACAGTGGTGGTTGCGTCCTGTGGGCTGAGAGCATTTGGGTTTGGGGCCTGTGGATGATGGTACCTGATGGGAAAGTCTTGTGGATTTGGAGAGGGCTGCCAAGCAGGCAGACCAATGGATACAAGTGGCTGCAGGCAGAACACTGGCAATAAACTCCAGTGGGCAAAATTGCTGGTTGAGAGCTGTGATGAGTGGTGCAGGCTGATGAGGCCTGGGCACCTGGCCATGCACTACAGAAGCTTGGTAGCCCACATGGTTGGGAATGGGGGACTCATGACATGGGGAAGGTCAGCCCATGCACTGGAGCAGATCCTCGTGGTTCCATGATGCCCGGTTGCCCTTTTCAGAACTCCCTATCATCCTCCCGCTCCCTGAAGTCAGCAATTGCCACAGAGACCCCAATGTGGTTACCTTAGCTCACCACGATCTTCCCGGAAGTCCTGGTGATGGTTCTTTGTCTGGTGTAGTGACATATCTTCATTCTTGAATACTTTGGGCCAATAGTAGTCATGTTGGAATTAAGTCACTGTCAGTTGCTATTGACTTTAAACACAGGGCATTACAGTACTAAGATAAATCATATAGAATCTTCTGCATTCAAGATATTTTATTCTTTACTTCCATTATGTAATATTAATCCAATTTTCCCTTAGTAATCAGAATTAAACATGCCACCCAATAGAATAACTCTCCTTTTCTTTGCATGAGGAGTTCAAAGTGGTTGAGAAGCATTCTTAGCTGCCAGTTCACTAGAATCAGTATTGTGTCTTCATGCGGACTAAGACTTAAAAACCAAAAGAGCATGAGATTGTAGAGTCAGCAAGCAAAAAGTTTGCTATTGGGTATCTAAGAATAATAGTGGGTAGTGCCACTCCCATTTCCAATGTTTGGTTTCTGGAGTTGCTAATCCTAGGTATTGGGGAATTATTTGAGAAATACTGTGTAGAGTATATACAGAATCCTGGGGAACATTGCCACAATCTCACAAGATACTGCCACCTATTTCAAACTATAACTGTGTCATTAGAAGGGTATCCCCATTTCTGTCTAGACAATTATTCCTGGATGATGGAAAATGAGATAAGGAACTTCATTGACTGTCAATTGTGATTGATTTTAATGACAGGGCATGATAGCACTAAGAGAAATTCTGTGGAATTTTCTGCCTTCAAGATACATTATGGTCCTGCAACCAATCTGAGACTATATACCATGGGTTACCCTGATGGTGGATAAAGTGTTCTGTAAATCCATAGAAGGTAGTTTTGGCCTAAGCACTTCATGCTTCCTGAAAGCCCAGAGGACTTTCAGGTCTCAGTCCTTATTTGTGACTATCAAACACTGCAGTCTACAGTAGAAACTACAACTCTAGTAAAGAAAACAAAAATCTTCACAGCTATACATTATGTCAAATGGAAAGAAATTGAGGTTTTCAGATATTTCATTCTGCTTTCCTCCACAATCAATGTTCACGGAAGTAACAGTTAAGAAAACAAATGATGAATTGCATGGGGTGAATTTATTGCACACCATTTCTTTAAAGAGTTCATGAACAAGGATGTCACTTTGAGGAGTAAAGTGTGCCTGACCCAAACCATGGCACTTTCATTCACTTCATACTCATGGGAAAGTTGGAAAATGAACAAGGATAAGGATGATCACAGAATAATTTAAAATGTTTAATTGGAGTGCTGGTGAACAATTTCAATACACCATGGATGACCAGAAGAGCAAATCTATATTGGAAGAATTACAACCAGAATGCTTCTCAGAAGTGAAAATGATAAGAATTTGTTGCACATACTTTGTATATGTTATCAGGAGAGATCATATCTTGAAAAAGTATATCATGCTTGGTAAAATAGAGGCTCATTAAAAAAGAGGACAACCCTCAAGGAAGTAGAGTGACTTCCACAATGCACTCAAATAGAACAATAATTTTGAGCATGATGCAGAATCAGGCAGTCTTTGGTTCTGTTGTACATAGGGTTGCTATGGGTTGGAATAATCTAGATTCTATCTAACAACAGTATTGACACTTCTTCCTCATTAAGTCCAATAAACATTGTATCATCAATGTAATAGACCAGTGTGATAGCTCTCAAAAGCAAAAGGCAATCAAATTCCTTGAGGACTATGTTAGAGAGCTGCTGGATTCAAGGTCAAGGTAGCAGACAGCTGAGTCTTCCATAGGGCAATGGAGGCACACCAGCCACAGGAAGCAAACAGCATGGTGAGTGACCAACAGTCAGCCAGATGACAGGATCTGATAGTCCCAAGCTCAAGTGATGTATATACCAATAGCATGTTAAAGCTTTAGTGACAGGATCCACTGGTTGGCAGTCCCACAGGTCATTAGCTCACAAGTTGAGGCATAGAACTAGCAGCTGCATGCTGTTCTGATCACCAGAGAACAAGAGAGAGAGAAGCAGGGTTTGCTGAGCCATTTATCTCTTTGCCCTCCAATCAAAACTGTAACCTTATTAATCCCACATGTTCCTCTTGGCCAGGTTGGCACAATAAACCTACCGATCACAAAGACTAAAGTACGACATAGTACTAGAGAGTTGCTATTCTGCTATTCTGATGAGGTAGGTAGATGCAGTTGTCTTGACAAATGAAGGCAAACTTCTTCTGGCCATCTTATTAAAAATGAATTGAGAAAAAGGCATTGCGTAGATCAATAGCTGTATCTCAAGTGTGTGTGTGTGATGTCTTGGTTTTTAGATTGGTTCCTAGGATTATTTGGGGCACTGGTTCAGAAAATAGCATTGCACAGAGAGCACCAGCTCAATTTTCTTAGAGACAGTGATCTACTATATTTTCAGCTATGAATTATACTAATTTCTTAATTTATCACCCTAGCTTTAAATATGAGAAGAATGCATACCCCCCAAAAGATAGGATAAAAAGAGGTAAAAATCATTATATATATTATATATTAAGGGAAGCCATGGTGGTTAGTTGCTTACCCATTGAGCAGCCAATCATAAAGTCAGTGGTTCAAACCCCGGTTTCTCTGTAACCTTTAAAAGATTTAACATTTTTAAGCCCTTCTTTGTCTTATAGGATATCCTTGAGTCAGAATTGACTAGATGACAGTGGAATATATATATATTTGGTTATGGGAGGCTGCGCAATATAAATAGAGAATGCAAATTAGATATTGAAAATCCAGAACACATCTTGAGACGAGTGGAAGAATATAAAATAAAATTAAAAAGGTATATATATGGAAGATAAGATGTGAAGGCAATTTAGAGTGTTGAAAATATAAGACAATAGCAATTTTCACAAATATTTTGAAGGTTTACATTTTTTTCTTCAAATTATGAGGTAAATATTTACAGAACACATTTTAATATATAGAAGTCTTCACTCCAGGCTTCTTCATAAGAAAAAAAATCTAAATTAAAAAAGAAGACTTTTTATGCACAGGTGAAGTTGTGCCATCTTATTTCAAGACTGGAACATTTTGATTGTAACAAAGGAGTTTGAACACTGACAGACCCAGTTGGGGTTTGAGAACATTTGAATCTATTAGGTTTACCAAACCCACTACAATTAGTGAACTAGATCTCATAGCAAATTATAGGACAGTGTGGACCTTCTCCTGAGGGATCCTGAGGTGGTAGCTCTTCATGGGAGCAGAGAGTCTCAGCTTTCTTTTGCAGAGCAGTTAAAGGGGATAAATAGCTGACCTCCTGCTTAGCAGTCCAGCCCACAATCGGCTACACCATCAGGGTTCCTTATTTATTATATACTAACTCTTATGTCTGGCCCCTTTTTAAGATAACAAATTGGAACTTCCGTTCCTAGTCAGTTCTTAATAAAGGTAAAGTGATACTTGAGGAAAATTCCAAGTTCATGTAATTTGTACTCATCAAAATATCTTTTGATCAAAGGACAGCAGGTGAAGTGTAACTTGATCTAAATGTTTAGTGCAGAACAAACCACTTTAAATGAAGCCAACATACACTTCCTCTTCCTCTGTCTCAGGCTGGCTAACATGACATTACAATACCCTGATTATATTTATGGGTGAGCAAAGTGAAGAGTGGTCTAAAATCTCAAAAATTAGAGATCACGAGGGAAACATGACATTTTTAGAATCAGCATGTAAAATATATCTAGAAACAGGTCTAACATTTGAGGCACCAAAATGTGTGTTGGCTACTGGTACTTTCTCTCGGCAGTTATTTTTGTAAAAGACCATAGATCCCATTGGGGAAGGCTGCAAGAAAGACTAGTACTATGCATATTTCTGTTAGTGCAGTGAGTTCTTTCCTCAGGAAAATTCAGTTTGCCCTTATTCAACTAATTATGGGATTGTGAATGGACTCAAGACTGGGAATTGTTTGAGGGTCCATCACTCTATTCTGGTGATTTGAGATAAACTGTTGTCCCCTTGACCTAGAATTAATCCATTGTGCAGATCCAGAAAATATGCCCATACTCCTAGGGGCACCTTACTTAAGGTAACAATTGCCTCAGTCCACATCCGTTTGACTATTCTGATTCTTAGCTTCTGCTGTCCATTAAAGTAACCACACTCACCTGTGCCTCTCAGTTAAATGCTGCAACTTGGGCTTTACCACCATGGGTTTCAGAAATATCGATTGTAATCAAGTATCTTAATTCAATTGGGTCTGTTTCCTTGGTCAAATCTGATTTACATGAAACATCAATCAAAAAAAGTCTTCAAGCAGGTTGAGATTACTTTCATCATTTTTTCTCCCTCACTATTCTGACTAAAGGTATGTCCTCAGGGCACTACATGTATGGGTCTATGAATCTAGCATGTTAATCTCCTTAAAATCTTGGGTACCTTATTTTACAGTATACTAAGCAGATCTAGTAGTTAAACTTGATTTATTAAAAGTCACTGATAAACCCATGCTGCAGCAAACCAACCAAATAAACTATCATATTCTTTCTTAGCCTCTTGAGTTGAAACATCCAATAAAGAATCTGGGCCCATATCAATGTATTCATATGAATCCTTGCACTATTATCTCACATGCTTAATAGCCATCCCTGAACATATTTTCCAAGTTTCTTGACTCAAAGCAGGGAATACCAGTGGAAAAAAAGTTTACTTCTGTTTTATTGATTAAGCAAAGACATTCAACTGCGTGAATCATAACAAACTGTGAATCACATTGAGAAAAATGAGAATTACTACACGCTTCATTGTACTCATTTGGAACTTGTACATGGATCAACAGTCAGTTGTTCAAACAGAACAATGGAATACTGAGTGCTTTAAAATTAGGGAAGGTGTGTGTCAGGGTTGAATCCTTCAAGGCTTAATCAATCTGTATGCTGAGCAAATAATCCAAGAGGCTGTACTATATGAAGAAGAATGTGACTTCAGAAATTGAAGGAGACTTATTCCTTTCTTTTTCACAACCCTCAATATGCAGGCACATTCTTGCATGCTGAATATACAAAGGCTCTAAAGCACTTGTAGCATTCAATGTGTACTTCTTCAGTATGGATTCCACCTCAATATGAAGAAACACAAAATATTTACTTTTGGACCAACCTCATGATAAGTGGAGACAAGATTGAAGTTGTCAAGGGTTTTATCTTGTTTGGATCCACAATCTATTCTCATGGAAGTAGCAGTCAAGAGATCAAACCATGCATTGCATTGGGCAAATTTGATGCCCAGGATTTCTTTAAAGTATTGAAGAACAAGGATATCACTATAAGAACTAAGGTGGCCCTGATCCATCCATGGTATTTTCAATAGTTTCACATGCATGTGAAAGATGGACATTGCATAAAGAAGATGAAAGAAAAACAGAGAGGGTAGACTTTAAATAAAGAGTTACTACAAAATGTTTTGCTGAACATTGTCTAAATTCAGTCTGGATTTGGAAAAGGACACGGAATAAGTGTCAGATATCCCTGACCCAAACAATGGATTTTCAATTGTCTCATATACATTAAATAAGGAAGAATGAAGAAGAAATTATGCATTTTTATTGTAGTGCTGGAGAAGAATATTGAAAGTACCATAGACTTTTAAAAGGATGAACTGATCTGTCTTCAGAGTAGAGCCAGAGTGTTCTTTAAAGGTAAGGATGGCAAGACTTCCTCTTTCATATTTGGATATATTGTCAAGAGAGACTGATCCATGCAGAAAGACATCATCCTGGTAAAGGGGAGGAGCAACAAAAGAAGAGGAAGGCCCTTAAGAAGGTGGATCAACACAGTGGCTGCATCAATGGGCTCAGGCATAGGAACAATTATGACCCAATCACTATTGGCCAGAATGGATTTGATGGCACTTTACAACAACAGCAAAGTGATGGCTATTACAAGAGATGAAAAGACTCTGTGGATGTATATTTAGACAAACCTTCCAATCGGTCTAGAGCTTTCCTATATTTACATTTAAAAACCACTTCAAAAGAGGATCCCTCACCTCAGCTGGGGTCAGTTTTTCAAGAAGTGAGGAGAGGGAGATTATTTAGTTGCTGCTATACAAAATCTTGCTAAGGTCAGCCCAAATCAACAGACTCTCCTACCAGAGTGACGAGGAAACCTTACTGGAAATTTAAGTCAAAATGGTAGGAAGAAGGCCATGTATGTCTCAGGGGAAGGCAATTACATTTCTGTTAGTAGGAAAACAGAGAGGAGCAGAAAGATTTCCTCAGGGGAAGGTGGGGGGTGGGGGACAGAGACACTTAACAATACCTATAGACAATCCAAGGGAAGAATGTATCTAGTACTAAACTCTTGGTTGGAAACTTTTGACCTAGTTTCTATCCAGCCCTTGATGACCAGGCCTTGTGCTGTAGACTGCGGGGACTTGGACTCTGATGCTTCAAGGTGCACAGCATCCTTCATAGGCCACACCAAAAGGGCTCTTTGTGGATACCTACTACATGACCTGGGCTTTACCTCATCCTCACCTGTAGCCTTTGGTTGACACACCCTGGTGAGAGAAGAAGCAGATGTCTGCTACCCAAAGGAAAGAGGACTGGCAGACATTAGACTTATTTTAATCTCTTGCCTTGATGATCCACAATGAATGGTGACCAGAGGCTATCATATATTTACCATTTTAATGACCTTTTTGATTTATTATAAAATGTGTTAATCTGGTAGGTCTGACTCTGATATTTTGAATGAATATTACTGAAAGTTTTGCCCTATCACCAACTTCCATTGTCTGTGTAAATAATATCCAGTAGCTTAAGAGTTTAATCTGTGTAAGTCAACAATTCATGCATTACAGTCCATAGCTGGCCTATACTTGTATAAGTTCCTTTTCTCAACCGTGTTTTAAGTTCTGTACCTTTGGCTAAGTTAATGACACTATCAATAGCATTACTTTGTGCTTCAGGGAGATGATTGATAATGTTCTCTAACATAAAATGAGATGCTCTCTCTGAGGTGAACCAGAGACTTATAAACCATAGATATATGAATTGATTGGAACCTGGTGCTTACTTCTAGTTCCAATCTAAGAACAATTAGTTCTTATGACATGGCCCTGCTTAATGCTCACCCTCATGAAGAGATCATGAAAAATAAGGGTGCTAAAGCAAAGTGTGGTGAAGAAACCAGATGGTGCCCAGACATCAGAAAGAATAGCATCTGGGATCTTAAAGTCTTGTCTTCAAACAAGCAACCATCTAAGCGAGGAAACAAATTAAGTTCATGTGGAAGAAGCACAGCAGTTTATGTGATCTGAGGACTGTAAATAATGAAATCCAAATCTAAAGGAGGGCCTAATATCAGAACTTAAATGCTGAATACCTGCTACTCTGGATGGCAATGGAAGTCCACAATACTATGAATGGCAATGGAAGCCCAAAATCCATTTGCAAAGTCCACACATGGAGTGACTCTCTAGTGAATCTCTTCTTACCATAGATGAAGGATGTGAATAGCCTTGTTACCAGACAGAGAACATTGAACGGTTGATTATGGCATAATGTAGTTAGGATAAAGTGTAATATCTTATCATTTTGGACTCATTTTAAAGTGGTTTCCATTAAAAATTGATTTTAGTGATGATTGTAAAATTCTTCTTCATTTGTTTGAACACTTGAACTGTATGGTATGTGAATTATATGCCAATTAAACTGTTTAGAAACAAATATGTCTAGAGAGTTTTCTATACTGTTGATTAATAAAATATCAATTTTGTTAATATTTGTGGGAAATTTGGAGATTTTTAGAACCAATAAAATCTCAATAGCTTCTCCTTTTGTATCTAGACTCAATCTCTCTTTGTTTACCTTTATTGACTTAGTATTCACTCAAATGTCACACATGATAGTGCTATGACAGACAGAAGAGGGATGTTACTGATAATAGCAGAAATACCAACCGAAGCAATCATATGCATCTGTCATTGGTTATGGAGTAAATGCACAGAGACGGTGAATGTTCCGCATGTATGTTTTTATTAAATTTGTGAATTGCCATTCAAGTTCATTTTCTTTTATAGAAATACTCTACTTTAAATGACAATCTCAGAAATAGGTGTATGCTTTAACATTGCTTTTCACTTCTCCATGATCACTTGAGTATTTTTGCACATAAAGGTAGAGAAATAGAAAAAGGTAGAAAAACAATTTTCTAAAGCTACAGGAGGAAAAACAAATTCCCGCGTAAAATCTGAGCAATAACTTGTTTTCATTTTAGTCTTGTTCCACTCTTGTCTTTATGTTTACAACATGCTCACAAATAAGCATTACCACTTTTAATCAGAGATTGAATCTCAAGTATTCCTCACTGAGAAAAGACACAGAAAGATGTGCCCAACTTTTTCTGTGACAAAATGCTCTCTTGGAAGTTGAACCCAAATAGTGTTGCATTGCCAATTGGTTTAAATAAAAATATGAATAGGATGATCTCATTTGGTCAACAAAATCATGACCTTCAAAATTTCATTTTCTTTGGTTTGTAAGCTAGATTTGTTTTAATGATAATGAGGGCAAAGAATCTCTTATATGCAAAAATATATATAAAACACTTGATTAATCAAAAACAAACAAACAAACAAATTCCCTGCCTTCAAATCAATGCTGACTCATAGTGACTCCCTTTGGGTTCCTGAGATGTAACTGTTTACAAAAGCAGAAAGCCCAGTTGTTTTAGATTGCCAAACACATGGATTGTACTCCATTGGGTAATTACTTCATCATCAACAGCTATCAGTTTTTCAGCACAATAAATTGGCTATTTCCATGGTGCTCAACATAGCACTAAGTCCTAGACTATAAAGATAACATAGGTGACATCATGTATTTTTTGTTTCAAAGGACAAATGAATAGATTAATAAACTAATTCATGAATTCATAATAGAAATGGATATTTTCAAACTGTCCTTTTGAAACAGACTTCTTGTTCACATAGGCTAGATCTATAAACAGAATTGATGATAACACTGTAAGTTTACATATAAAATGTGCTCTTTTGTACTGATGGCTAGGAACTGGCCTTGCTGGGCAGGATGGGACAGTTGACTAGGTGATAAGATTAGAAATAAGTTGGGGAGATTCCAGTGGATAAAGCCAGACAGAACAAGAGTCAGATATCCCAAGGAAAATGGAAGGACATTAAATTAGGATCAGGACTTTACTCAGAAAGATTTGTTAGGCCTGGGAAGTATTTAGTCAGGGTTCTTTTTGGCATAAGTGATAGTAATACAAATTGAACTAATTTAGCCAAATATGCAGTATATTGGCTTGCATAATTAAAAGCAAGGCCACCCATGTGGCTATCATGAATCCATTTCTTTTCTCCTGGGCTCTTCATTCCTATGTCCTGGCATCTTTCAGGCAGAGTTTAGGCCAGCAGCAATAATAGACTACCATACCTCTAGTTTATATTCCAAGAGCTTAACAACAGAAGTAAAACAGAGAATGATCTATTTCCAAAGCTGTGGCAGTTGAAACACTGACAAGTAAATGCCTTGACTGTAGCATAATCTTGCACCCCCATACCAGAGACAGTATCTTATTTCTGCTTAGAATTGTTTTCTGCTGCAATTAGGATGGTGAATGAAAGAAGAGAGCCAGAAGTTTTTCTTTCTCATGCAAAAGAATAAAGGACAGTGGTTATGTGTTGGACTGCTAAATACAAGGTCAGCAGTTTGAAACCACTGGATGCTCTGCAGGAGAAAGTTGAGGCTATCTACTACCACAAAGTCTTACACTTTCTTTAACCTACGAGGGCAGTTTTTCACTGTCCTACAGTGTCACTGTGAGTCAGAATTAACTCAATGACAGCGAGTTTGTTTTTTTTTAGTTTGGAATCTTGGAAGAGAGTGGTAACTCCAAAGTGGTAACTCTAGAAAGAAATAAAAAATTGGCATTATTGGTATTTCATAAACTGTAGAAAATTCTATGTACATTATAGATAAATCTGGTTGTTTGTTATGAATAACTTCAAATAAAGATCCAGTTATGAACACATGCTGAAAAGACAGAATAGAAATAATCATGGTCTCAAGCAAATCAGATGCTGGAAGCTTGCTAAGCTTGCCACTACTTCATGAAACATGGAATTTTGGGAGCTCCATGGATTGCATTCCAGGAGACAGTGCTCAAAGCCATTTGTATGTGTCCTATAATAAAAATCCTCCTGTAAGACTCTTATCTGCTGTTGTAAGTCCAGGACTTGGGAGTGGCTCAATCTTATCCAACATTGCATTTTCAAGACTTGGATTCAGAAGAAACTTTAACTGGCATACAATAAAATATGCTCAATGCTTATTTTCTATTATTCTATATTTTCTATTATTAGAAGATGAGCTATGATTAGATGAGTCTTCCAGAACAATTCGTTTAAATGCACATGTCCTGAAAAATGTCTAGGTAGAGAGGAATCTGTTCCAAATGCAGTAATTCCTGAAAATGATGGCTTAGGAAATTTCAGAGAATTCCACAGTGAAACCCACATCTTAGTCATTAAGTACAGTAACTTATATTTTGAGCACTTTAGGATATTGAGCTATTGCAATTTATTATATATTTTCTTTGATTTTCACAATAGTTCAAGAAGGTTAGACTACAATCACTAGGTATGTGTAAAGGTTTGGCCTTTCAACAGTCACCATACTTAGTTGGGAATCGGTTTGTAATTGGGACGGTGAAAGGATTATAGATGACCTATCTTTGCAGTGTCCTATTGCTGTGACTTCAATTGTTTGTTAATAAAGTAGATATATCAGCAAAATTACCAACAGATACAAAACTTCAATGATTTTCAATCACCTCAGCCTCCTTCTGAGGGAGGACTTTCTGGTTTGTCGCTTCAGTATAATGGCACATGCAGAGCACACATTTCAAAACTGGATTCTGAAGGGCTGGAGTTAATCTGTGCTAACATGTGCTCCAGCATTCCAAATGTTTTCAGACATCATTTTTGAGCAATAGATGATTTTGCTACAATGTGAATATAAAAGTAATAGAAGTCGAAGAAAATCAAAAATATGAGAAAATATCTTAGATGGAATTAATGCAACTTGGGGCAAAATCTGTGTGAGAAAGATAAGGTGAAATGGCATGGGCAGTAAAGCCCATGGCAAGTGAGGAATGTCATCCCTTGAAGGGTAAGAGACTATAAGTCCACCCCAATGTAGTAAGAAGAAAGAGGTGAAATAGAGTACCAGGGAACATAAACATTAAAAATACACTATGTAAAATTAAATGGAACCACCAAAGCAGCACATTTCATATGATTGATTCTGAAGTATAATTTATTCAAGTAATAATTACAAATTTAATAGTTAAACCTGTAAATATTTAATTTTATTCTTATTGGCTCTAAGGAAAGAAGTCCTGCTTGCACAGTGGCTAAAGAGCCCCACTGCTAAGCCATAGGTTGGTGGTTCAAACCTACTAGATACCTCACAGGAGAAAGGAATGGCAGAAAGGAAATCCAGAACGTTTAGATTTTCTTCAATTGCTTTCACTGCATGCTTTAACTGACATCAGCTATGATAGCCCTCATTCTGTTCTTTTTTGATTCTGGTTATAAATTCTGGCAGCTCCCTGTGGATATAGTGCTGTAACTGTTTTTGTATTATCTTCAGCAAATATTGTATTTGTAATCAAACCTTGATCTATTTACAGGCTTTTCTTTCTTTTTAAATTTTTTCTTTTTATTTTAATTAATTTATTCTTTTAAGGGTCATTGGTTTTCTTTTTTGTTGTCATCGCTGTGTTCTCATTTGGCACCTGTCTTGCTATGCCTTGTTTTTTGGTGCATATTATTATCGCTACAGATCTATCTAGATAAGATAGGCTGGATGAACAGTCTGGAGGAGAAAACATCAGGACCAGTGGTTCTGGGGAGACATGGGAGAGGGGGAGGCGGGGGTAAGGAGGTGGTATTGACCAGGCCAGGGACAGGGGAGCAACAAGTGATCCAAAATTAGTGGCAAGGA
>NW_022111373.1:26274727-26288081 GCF_000313985.2 Echinops telfairi
GCTCAAGTGGGAGGCAGGTGTTTTGAGAATGATGATGGCAACAGATGTACAGAAGTGATCGGCCCAGTGAATGTATGTATGGATTGTGGGAAGAATTGTGTGAGCCTCCAATAAAATGATTTAAAAAAAGAAGAAGATGACTTTTGCTACTGTCCATTTCAGGTGATATAATTTTCAAGATAGAAACTTGATATTCTTATAATGTTTTATTAGCAAGTTCTACTTTAATTGCTCATGGTCACATAGGTGACCTGGACTATTTGTATTTGTTAGAATGTATGGAGGTTTATTTTATGTCAGCCTGTCTAGAACATGACTAAGTATTATAAGTGCTCTGTGAAAATTTAAAAGAAAGGATTCTTCTCTGAAGTTTCAAACAGGTTTATGTTCAAATATAATATTATCATGTATATTTTAATGCATTCAATATTGTAAATCATAGAAATCAATACCACAGACTTTTAACTTGGATTTTGTTTAGCTTAAAAAGTTTAGAGTGGTGTGTATCAAAAGCTGCTATCATATTTGTAGCATGTTTTGTTTTACATATATCAATGCCTTTACTGGACACATTTTTTCCAATTTTCTTATATCCTCTATGGGTTCTTTAAAACATAATTTTATTAAAAATACTTCATTTTCTATTTTTAAAAATTGCATTTTTTATTATGTTAATGATATTATCTGATAATTTCTGCATTCTCTTGTATCACCACCTTTTGGTATTGGCAGAAATATAATCTATTCTCATCAGATGGTCAGGCAGCTATCTTCCAAAATTCTTGTTATAGACATATAAATACTTTCAGCATTACAAAGTTGTTGAATCATCTCTGCTGGTTTTCCATCAATTCTTGGAGCCTTGATTTTTTGTTAAAGTTTTCAGTGCAAGTTGAATTTTTTCCTTTAATGCCACTAGTTAATAAACTAATATTTTAATTTATTAACATGTTGAAATCAATACATTAAATATGATTAATGTACAATTGACAAAGAAGAAATATTTTGAAAAAATTAAAGAAACTCTTACATTCTTGCTAGCTGCCCATATGCCTCTATGATTGTCCTCTGTTGTGTTACCGTAATTCTCTTAACAAACAAAAATGATTAAATTTGAAAAAGGCTACAATATAAGTTGGACCCTGACTAAGGAAAACTGAAGAATAATTCAGGTGTTTGCATTGTGGTGCTGGAGAAGAATATTAAAAGTACCATGGACAACCAATCTGTCTTGGAAGAAGTAAGATCAGAGTGCTTCCCCTTTAGAAGCAAGGATGGCAAGACTTCTTACATATTCTGGACATTGTTTAGTCCAGGTTGACAAGAGAAACAAATCCAGAGACACTCCTATATGTATAAGAGAGAGCTTTATATCAAGAAGTAATTATGCATCAATAAAACATCCCAGCCCAGTCCAGATCAAGTCTGTAATTCTGATATTAGCCTATAAGTCCGATATTAGCCCAAGAATTCCTTTTCAGACTTACACAGCCATGCAATGATGCTGAATGCAGAAAGATCACAGGCCTGTGCATGGAAAGTCCAGTGTATCCAATGGTGGTGGAAGCATCTCCAGGGATCTGTGTGCTATCAGTGTGGCTCCACGTGGCTTGTCAACAGGGAGATGAAGGGGGGTGCGGGGTGGAGAGAGAGAGAGAGAGAGAGTCCCACCTCTTCTGATGGCAGAATCAAGAGAACAAAAATTCCTAGAATCCTCATGAGAAAGCCATGCTCACAAGGGAGGATCAATCAGACGGGGACCTGATTGACAGGCCAGACTCTACCCCTATAATCTATTTATCAGGTTGACATGAAATTATGTAACTACCACAGACATGTTGTCAGGGAAGACCGGTTCCTGGAGAAGGACCTTATGCTTGTTCAAGTAGAAGGGCAGCGAAAGATAGCAAGACCCTGAAGGAGATGGATCGATGCAGTGGCTACCACAGTGGGATCAGCAATGGGAGGATGAACTAGGACAGGGCAGTGTTTCCTTCTGTTGTTCATTAGGTCACTATCCTTCAGAACCAACTCTGGCACCTAACAACCACAACTAACGTCATAGAAGGATTCTGTTTGTTTGACTGGGATTGTTCGTGGTGTTTAAGTACCCTCGTTGATTGTGGTTCTCCCTAATGCTCTGGATGTTTCTGGAAAAGACACAGATACACTGTAACAGAGGGCCCCAGCCTTGGCTTCTTTGCTGCTTTTGATTCTTTGTCTCTTCAGCTTCTAAATGAAACTTTTTCCATTTTAGGATTTTAAATACACATACATTTTAATTACCTATACACTGATTGCATGTTGTCATTATTTAACAGGCCTGATATTGCCATAACTCAGAACATATATAAGTAAACATATATACACAAACATACTGTGGCGGAGTTTAAAAATAGGTGATTATTTTGATACTCAGCAGATTCCCAGAACACATCAATATAGTGTCCTTCTGTTCTTGAGAATTGTTTCACTTAGGAAGTCTGCATATCTGTGAATTTGCTTGAATATTCGTATACCATATAAGTTCTATTATCTTTATTTTTATTTATTTTTTAATCATTTTATTAGGGGCTCATGTAACTCTTATCACAATCCATATATACATCAATTGTGTAAGCACATTTGTACATTCATTGCCCTCATCATTCTCAAAACATTTGCTCTCCACTTAAGCCCCTGGCATCAGGTCCTCATTTTTTCCCCTCGCTCCCTGCTCCCCCTTCCTCATGAACCCTTGATAATTTATAAACTGTTATTTTTGTCATATCTTGCCCTGTCTGACATCTCCCCTCACCCAATCTTCCGTTGTCCGTCCCCCAAGTTCTATTATTTTTAAAAGCTGTGTTTCTTAAAAAAAAAAAACCCACAGTTTTTTACTTAATTCCTTTTATACGTTTGTTCTGTTTTATAAACTAAAAAGGCAAGAAGAAAATAGGAATCTCATTTTGTTAATATTTCAGAGAATATAACCCAGGTATCTCTTAATGCAAATATATCATGTTATATGATGATTGATTCAATTAAGCACTTTTAAAAGAGTATTATTGTATATCTTAGAAAAAGATGGTCAAATAATATAAATTGATTTTATTGCTATTCCAAAAAAAATTTATTGAAGCCAATAGTTACCGTTGACCTTTAAATGATCCTTGGAATGGCCATCAACTATAGATCTTACTTACATTTACCTTTGTTGAAAAATGTGAAGGAAATTATGTTTAATTTCTCTACCGGCTCACCAATGGAATATTGAAATAACTCCACTGAATAAAGGAAGCCACATGGTATTGGACTTGGACTTGTCAGAAAAATGTTAATTTATAGCTCTAAAAACATTCTATCTGTCCAAAAGTGTGTGCTGATTGAGTCAGTTTTGACAGATCAAAGAGGACTCACTGAGTAGCCTTTCCTGAGAAACATCCTTCATTAATATTTACTTTTCTCTTGACAGTGCTGCTGCTGCATGCAGGGGTAAATATAGTCTGCCTTGGCAAATCTGCATAGTCATAGGTTCTCATTTGACTAATAATCTAAATACTTTGGGTATATGTATATATGGCTCTGAGTGTTTTTAGGGACTCCCTGGACCTAATGCAAGGAAAGAAAAATCCATGACATTTGTTTTAAGGCATAGGGACATTCATATTCAGTTTACTTGTGATAGATAAGAACAAAGAATTGTTTGACACCCACCCCTGTTTTTTCTCCTTCCTTTTTCATTCTGCTGTGAACAGTCACTAAAAAGATGTCTAGTCAATAAGGGACAAAGAAAAATGGAAAGGGTTGCTATAGGAACATAAAATGTGACGCAGAGTACCAACCACTCTAATTTCTACTGTGTGTTCCAGCCATATTCCTGCTATAGTTCAACTCAACTGCCAAGCACCTTCGTTCAGAAAGAGACGAGTTGAAATGTAAGAGATTCTCTCTAAGGGAATGCTGTATACTAAATTTAAGCAAAATATATTCTACATCTGCGTAAAGCCACAAGCACAAAGCTGTTATTCCTTCTAGTTATTCTGTCATGTTTTCAATGCATTTTGACCAAATGCATTTTCTCACTGTGAAAGACTTGGGAGTGCACTTTCATAGTGATGAACGCGTGAGCAGTGAGCCACACTGCCTGGAGCAGCCTGCACTCACTCCTCCCCGACGGCTCCTTTCCATTGTGATCGGTGTCTATATTCCAACCTTCGGACCCTGGTCATGCCCAATTCTTTTAAATGATCACACTCAGAAATGATACTCCTCTCAAATCTTATGTTTCAAAAGGGGACTGACCCTTCTGCTTTGTTTCTGACCTCCATTTGATAACTCTGAAGTAATCTGTTGAGGCATTTCAGATGGACATACCAAAACCATTTCTAGTTCAGTAGATCCATGACTACATGGACAGGGTCACAGCACTCACAACCACACAGGATGCTCTTCAAGCAGACGGGGCTTTCTTCCCGAGTCAAATAAAGTCTTCTCTTTTAGGGAGCAATTAGCACTCAAGCTCCTTCCTCTTGCTTCTGCTCATTTCCATATACCTAACTCATAAGTTCAGCCAATTTCCTTTCTCTCCTTTGAAGTTGTAGAATCAGTCTAGGAACAATTTATTCGCCAAATGAGATTTCAGGAACAGTTTTTAATCCGGTGAACAAACAGCCCCATGGATCAAGATAGCTCAGGAAACAAGATCTTTTATAAAATTACGTAAATGACATTGCTAGATGAGAGACCATTCTCCTTCCTTCTCTGGTAAGTTCGAGACAAGGGTCAAATGCTCAGTCCTTGCTCTTTTTTTTTTTTTTTTAATGAGGTGATCAGTCTATGGCTGACAGGAGAGGAACTGTGGCTAATTTAACAGTCTTCTTGCTCCATTTGACTGTGTCCAGGGTAGTGATTTTCATTTGTGACATTCAGGTTCAGCCTGGGGACTAATGAGGAAGAGAATAAAGGGGGAAATAAAAGATCATGCAAACATTTTTCACATGGGACATGACTCATGAAGAGGGGTTAAAAGTTAATATGTACTCATATTCTAGGTATGTCTTTTGTAATGTAAAGCAATTAAGTACAAATAATCATTCATGATAAAACACTCAAAAGTTTAGAACTAGCTTATCCTGCCAGATATATTTATATGATATCTTTTCAAAAAAAGTTTAATTATGACTACATATGTTTGAGAATATACAGAAAGTAATTACAAGGGCAATTTGTGTACTATGTAGATCTATGCAAAAACAGATTTGTAGGATTCATGGTTTTTGCTTGTCAAATACTCAGTGCTTATAATATTGAAGCACCTATTATCTATTGTAACACTGCCTATATTAAACATATAGTCATGGAATATATTTTAAAGTTTTTTCCAAGGACTATAATAGAGAGTTTATATTGCTCCTTCGATTTATAATGTTATTTTAAAACAAACAAACATAAATAAATAACCAAATGGTTAGAGTGTAAACACTCCTAGCTACCATCCCACAGGAAAATTATAACTTTAATATCATAAAAGATGCAAAAAGTATCATTCTGGAAAGTATTTGTAATGTTTACAGGATCCTGTTTTAAGCAAAAATAATATTTAATTCCAAATAGATGTCAAGAAAACCTGAGAGAATGGATAAATGTGGGATTCTGAGTCTCCAAAGGAAAATGGGGCTTGCTTATAAACGATAGCTTTCATTTATAGAGCTGTTTGCTGGAGGGCAATGCTAAATGTTTAGTGTGAAAAATGGACTCAAATCACTTTTAAGAATAAAGCTTGCAGAGTAAACTAACAGCATTAGATATTGTGCTTTGCATTAGAACCCAACTTCTCTTTTTAACTATGCTAATTCATCTCATCAGAAAAGAAACACATTTTGCTTGTCTTGAAAACATTACCCTTGAAACATTTTTAACATTTATACTGTACACCCACAGATAAATGAGAATCAATGATTATTTTATGAACATGTAAAATTATCTACTATTTGTAATTTATTGCTGAGAGCATTTTACTCTTGATTCATTGAGGGAAGATGCAATTATTGGAACTGTCTTTTAGCCCAATGAGTGTTCCTTGGTCCTGCAACATGGATAAGCAACTCTGGCTGAAGCTCTCAGGTTAAGAATTTCAGGTGTGAACTGAAAGTTTGGTGTTCCATAGGAGACATTCTGGGAAATGTGCTCTATAAAGATTTATAGTTTTGAAAGCCTATGAGACAGTTGCTTTCTGTTCCATGTCAGAATTAACTCAATTGAAATGGAATTTTTGGTAGTATAGTGATGAAAGCAAGAGTAATGAGGAACACTCCCTGAAGCAACCTGCACTCACTTCTCCCCCACGGCTCCCTTCCACTGTGATAGGTGTCTATGTTTTAACCCCGGAGTCTCTCACAAGCATTTACACGCCCCCTACCTCCCACCCCACCCCCCACACATACAAACACACTCTTTTTCTTCTATTAAACTGGTATCCGTTGATATGGCTTTAAGTAAACTAGTCATGTGGGATGCCCCTTGTCATCACACGGACTCACTCATCCTAGCTCTAGGCAGTTCTGACTAACCACAGTCCTAATCATAGAAGAAAGGCCTTAAGTTTAAATTCTGCCTCACTGAAGTCTAAACAAAGTGCACATTGTGAAAAGCATTGGCTCCCACGGAAGTAATAGAAAAACAGCTTATAGAAAGAACCCACAACTCTTCATAAACTCTGGAATCTTAAATAACATTTCGCCAAAAGCTTGTGTAAGGCAGTGACAAAAAAAGTCTTGGATTTGACTCTCCTTGAGATGCTTCCCCAAGGAAACAAAGGTAAGGGAAAAGCTAAGCAATGCTCTCTCCCACGTCGTGTGCTGTCGGGGTGGAGAGGGTGAGGTGGGGCAGAGGGCAGTGTCCTCAATGTAAATTCAAGAGTCTGAAATAATTCATCTCTCTTGGTAAGTCTTAGTACTAAGAAATTATTCAAATCTTACTGAAATTTTGACAATTAATATCTATTATTACTTAATAATTCTACAAGCATGAATCCAGTGGTGTCAGCATTATCAATATGATAATAAGGTGACTAGTACAGGATTTAAAATTTTTCATGTTTGTAATGTACCTTTTACTCTCAGCCAAAAAGCTGAGTGTAGTGTGTGATTACTTTCATGCAGTGTGTGATTACTCAGTTCACATTATATTAGTTTTCAAAACAAAATTTTTAATCAAATATTCTATCCTCCAATATATTACACCAAAATTTGCTTTGTGTACATGCACCCCTAGGGGGGAGGAGTAAGAAAACAAGGTCAGTGACATAGAGATAGACAATATCCAGAAACATTCAGGAACTGGTGCTGCAAACTACAATCAATCGTTTCATTGTTGGACTCAACTTCGTTTCAAAACTATCTGACTTAGCTGTGGAGGTGAGGGAAATTGAAAGGATTTTTGCATTAGTTTTTTGTGTTAGTCTGGGCAAAATAGGGAAATAAATCCACAGAAACTCATCTATGTATAAGAAAGAGTTTTATATAAAAGGGTAAGTGTACATTCAGAAAGCATCTCAACCCAGTGCTGTCCAAGCCCAAATCCACCATTAACCCTTATGCCCAACACTGATCTACAAAGTCCTCTTCCATCTCACAAAATACACACAATGACTCCAATTGCAGAAGGAAAGCCGAGTCAGTGAATGTGTAAGCATCTCAGTGCTGGCAGGGTCTCCACGCGCTGTTCCAGCACCCAGGGCTGCATAGGGGTAGGTCACTGTGGCTTCTCCTTGGGGATGTCTTGCAGGAATTGAGCCTTGCCAGCTGAAACAGGGAACTGGCTAAGACAGCTGCAACCTGGTCTGACCATCACAAAGCAAGAGACCTGAGAACTCGAAGGCGAGGCTCACCGAGCCATTTATCTCTCTGCCCTTCAATTAACGCTACATGTGTTTATCAGCCAGGTTGGCACAATAAACCTTAACTACCTCAGCTTCCATCTTCTATTGGTTAAAAATAATCTTCTCCATCTGATATTAGATCCCCATGTTTCCAGGAGGAGCCTTGGTGGCATAGTGGTTACACAATGGGCTGCTAGCTGGAAGGTCAGCAGTTCAAACCACCAGCTATTTTAAGCCAAAGAATGGTGTTGGAGACAAATGGAGATAACAATGTATGCTGCAATGCTTTTACAATGAATTAGTTGAGAGCTCCTGTGTGGCCAGATCATGGCTATGAAAAGGTTTGATAAGGGTAGAGTCAAGAAATCGAAAGATCCCCTGATACATAACCATTATGCCACCAGAATTCTTTGTGCCCCTTATAAGTGGGTGTCATGTGAAGGGTCAAGAGAGAGCAAAGCCCAGGAAGTAAACGTAGCAAGATGGTTGTTCTACGACCACGCAATGTACTTTGAATCATTTGGGGGTTCCTCTAAAATTCACTCTGGTGGGTGAAGGGTAACACTGGATAGTGTATGACAACAAAATAATAATAATTTATACATTATCAAGTGTTCACAAGGGAGGGTGAAAATGAGCTGATACCAAGGGCTCAAATAGAAATAAAATATTTTGAGAATGATGATGGCAACAAATGTACAAATGTGCTTGACACAATGGATGGATGCGTGGATTGTGGTAAGAGTTGTACAAGCCCCCAATAAAATGATTAAAAAATATATATCTGGGTTTTTGGCCATGATTCATCCCTTATTAATTCAATTACCTCAGACCTGTGGGATCACTTCTCTGAGGCTCAGTATTTTGGGTCATAACCCAGAAATGGGTAGACCTGCCCTGCTTTCCTCATGAAGTTATTAGATTCAAAGTTTTGTTGTAAAATGTGAGAGTTCCTTATTACTACCAAAAGGTGAGAAAAAGAGGGTTTTTAAACCCATTACTTTAGATTTATAGAGACTGAAAATCAAATTCCAGGGATAATCAGGTCTATTTTCTGATATGCTAGTTATGGAAGTAAAATAGAGTTGAAACTACTACTTCAAAGATTAGAAATGTTAACCACTAAAGCACTCCACACTTTAAAAACTTCCGTTGTTGGTAGAGCACCATTATATTCCACTGAGCTCTTCAGAACGACTGCTTACATCCTTAAGTTCCAAGTTCTCAATCACAATTGGCTCCCCCAATTCAAAATGGCTTAAAATATAACTGTAAAATTTAAGAATTATTTCTTCATCTTTCTAGCAAAATAATTTAAATGGGAAATCATTTTGATAATATCATTACAATGCCATTAGCCATGCTCATCTTGAGTTTAGACATAAATGTTTCCTTTTACCAAGATTACAGTGTTCATTATTTCGATGTGCTCTTAAGAAAGCGTCGCTCTGTCTGCATAGCTCTCTCTATTGGCTACCTCAAATCATTGCAGCCATGCCATCCTACTGCTACCACGTGGAGTCCATCTCTAGCCCACCTCACTTCCGGGCACTGCATAGAACACAGATTGCAAACGGAAATTTCATGTAACCAATCATACCAGTAAATGCCTTTTCTGGTTCTTTGTTTCCAGCAGCAAAAAAGGAGAAGAGGATCCTCAACAGAGTAGATTGTCACAAAGCTACAATAATGGGCTCAAACATAATAATAAATTATGTAACCACATCTGTCTTCCTGTTTCTGCTGACTGGTAGGGAGCTAGTGACAAATCTGTCTCCCTTTCCTATGTGCATAAAGTTTTATGATATAATGTTGTTTACATGTCTCCTGACACCAACATATTTTACTGCTCTTAATTTTTATTTTGTCAAATTTTTTTTCAACTGAAAATATGTTTTATTATATAGTTGCATGTGTTTCTTCATGAGATGCAGTAAATTAGTTATGGAAAAAGGCAGGGGGTTTTGGGGGTTTTTTGCTCTGTTTTTTCTTTTCTTTAAGTTAAATAAGTATTATTAATAAATTTAAAGTTTTCAGACTAGAATAAGAAGAATCCTATGAAACTCAATGAGACAAATGTATGGGAGGTATAGACAATGTGGTGAAAGAAAGCTGTGAGCACTAGAAATGGAAACGCATGCTAATAAAGGGAGTCGCATGGATGGCTTTGATTACCTGTACCAAAGATTTCAAAGACTTGTAAGAATTCATGGATAGCAAGATAGATGTGGTTATCTAAGTTTCTAGGTTAAAATATGCCCATTACATAAAGAAGCATAAAGATAAATTTCTCTTCCAGACCCATGTCCAAAAGATATTCTGTCATGGTGAACCAATCTATTTCTAATAGAAAATGTGTCACAGTGTCTCATGGCATTATAACTTATGATAATTTTCAATGTAAGTTGGTGGTTTCAGCCACAGGGGCAATATAATAAAATCAATGCTACAGTAAGCCAATAGAATGTAGTTAATCTGACGATCCAATAATAAATCTTACATTATAGAGAATATAGTTATGTCTCACAACTGGTTTTTTAATAGCTATCGTGTGGCAAGACATCAAGGTGATCACTGGCATGAATAGCGAAGTACAAGGTCACAGTTCTACCTTGCAAGCCAGTAGTAAGGCTGCCAGATATTAAAAAGGTCAAATTACTTTACAAGGATTAAATCCCAATATAGAAAGCCACACCACATTTGTTTGATATGAAATTAAGAGACAACCCACCAGCGAAACAATGTGTTTGTAGGGAAGAGAGGTTACTACAACAAGCAGAGTATGAAGAGTCCCAAAAGCGATGTCTCCAAAAAGATCTGTTATTCAAACTCTGGATATTTTTCTGCAGGAGAAAGATGAAGCTTTCTGCTCCTGTAAACTTACAGTCACAGAAACCCAAAGCGGCAGTTCTACCCTGGCCTGTGGGGTTGCTCTGAGTTGTAATCAACTGGATGGCAATGAGTTTTTTGGTTTTCTGTTTGTTTGTTTTGCTTTTAAATCAGTTTTAAACTAGACAGTCTCCCTTAGCTTTTAAAAGATGAACCAAATCTCTAGGAAGCATCGATCTTATCCTTAAGCAATGAGAATACCACTTTCCAGTCTATCCTAGAAAGATAAAATAGTTGAAAACTGGATTTCTAGAGGCCCTTTGGATGAGATAGCCTGTCATAGAACAGTATTATTATTTATTATTTATATGCTGATTTGAAACTAGAGGACTATTGAAATCAACATGACACCTTAGTTTCAGAGGAGTTGATAAGTGATTGTATTATGATGATTATTTGCTTAAAAATGGTTAGCTTCCAATATTTAAGAGTGGAGAGGGGCTAGGAGGCATAACTTATTTATAAGTATTCATAAATATTTTTATCTATTGCCTGGATCCTCCCTTTCTATTAACCCTGAGCTTCTTTATTCTCTTTGTTTTCATATTCCACAACTATGAAAAGAGTACCTGGCATATAGTTAACTGTCAGCAAATATCATTGGCTAATAAAAATGGCATTCATAATTTCCCTCATTGAAAATAATTTTATAACACAAGCAGCCTTCCTAAATGAGTGATGCAATTAAAATAAATCACTTGATAAAAATGCAGAATCCTTGAGTCACTCTGGGAGTGTAGTTTTAATGATTGTGATAGTTCATGGTGGCATTCCATTGTCTGATTGATAACAATTGATAACAACCAATTCAGCTGATTTGAATGCAAGAGTTCCAGGAATCAAAGTTGGAAAAACACTGAAGTTAGCGTGCACACAGATTCTCTAGGAGCACCACCAAGCAAGGTTTTCAACCCTGCCCAGTTGTTATTCCTGATCCAAGTGCCATGGGGGAGGGGGTTCCATAAAAACTGTCAACAATCTTCTCATTACCGGCAATTATTCCTCAAGGTTGAAAAGTACATAATAAAGGTAAGTAATGAAATGCCTACAGCAAAATAATCTATGCTCCTTTCGTGAGAGAAGCCAGAAAACCCTCAAGCTTATAATTTATGGAGCAAGATATTTTTGAAGAAATAGATGGTGGGCTAGAAAGTCATTAATTTAGGCTAAATAATGAGTTTACTAATTCAAAAAGTAAGATTAACTACATTCTGGATATGTATGTGATTATTATGATAACCCAAGAAGGTTCTGCCCAGAGTTTATAAATTTCATGGCATTAACATATCTTCCAGTCAAAAGTATCTCAGATTTATTGTTTCCAAGGTGTCTATTTTGTTTTTCTTTGCTTCTTAATTAGATTTTCATGTACTCTCTAGGATTATCTAAGAATTCTAAGCAAAGTATGGGTAGAAATTGAATCCTTTTAACTTTAGAGGCTACTTTCAGAGATGAGCAATGTCATTAGTGATAGGTGGCTATTTATAAGAAAATAAGTTAATTCAGAGACAAGAATTTGGATACAATGATCTTTTACTGTGTAGCAGCTATGAGAATCCTAGCTATTTTCATTTTAAAGGTCACATTATGACTCAAGTAGCTATAATAATTATATAAAGCCAAATCAAACTCACTGACATCGAGTCAATGCCTACTCATAGTGACCCTATAGGACAGGGCAGAACTGCCCTGAGAGCTTCTGGGACTGTAACTCTTTTTTTTTTCATACCTACACAGTTTTATTGATTTATTTATTGGGATTAATAAATACCTCAAATCATTCCATAGTTTTATCACGTTCAACAAAACTATACATTTGCTACCACAATCAGTTTCCATATATTCTTTTTCTATATAGATCCCTTGATGTCATCAACCCTTTACCCCATTTCCCTCTCTCTGTCCCCCTCCGCACCAAAACCCCTTATTCCACTTGCTGACTCTATAGGTTCAACCGTCCTGGTTTTCATACAGTTTTTTAAATGTGTTTTTTAACATGTCTGCAATCAGAAAATGGCTGGACAAGCTCTGTCAATAATACATTTGTCTTAATCCAGTTATGGTAGCACCAAGCTCCAACTTTCTCCCCGAGGAGCAGCTGTTGATTTCAAACTGCTGACCTTGCAGTAAGCAGTCTAAGTAACGTCTACAGTGATATATGAACATATAAGGCGTTGTGATAATATCTAATAAAAGCATTTTTTGGCAGGCCAAAAGTAGGGAAGAAAATATCATGAAATTCTTTTCAAAGAGGTTATGTCTCAGTGAAATTTAAAGAAAGAATGAGAGTTACATATGTGCAGAAGTTCATACGAAGCATTTCAGACAGGGAACATAAGGCTGAAGAAAGAAGAACCATGGTAGCTACATTCATGGAACTATTTGACTTTAGCATGCTCCTCGACATGTGTGGACTCACTGAGGAATAAAACTTTAGTATGCTACTCAACATGTGTGGACTCATTGGGGAATAAGACTTTGGTATGCCACTCGACATGTGTGGACTTGCTGGGGAATAAGACTTTGGTATGCTACTCGACAGGTGTGGACTCACTGGGAAATAAGACTTTAGTATGCTACTGGACATGTGTGGGACTCACTGGG
>NW_022111373.1:26288731-26308095 GCF_000313985.2 Echinops telfairi
GTATGCTACTCGACATGTGTGGGACTCACTGGGGAATAAGACTTGAGGCTAGAAAGTCAAGAAGGAACCCGATTGAGGCGTGCTCAATCAGCCATGCGGATTTGAAGTCCTAGGGTCAGACAGTGACATTCTTAAGTGAAAAGGGAATCATTGGAAGGACAATATATAAGAAAGGAGTCTTCTTTTAATTGGGGATGATTCTTATTGCATACAACAAAATCATAAGGAGTGTTAATCACTAGTAGCTCTGCTTCATTACTAGTTAATCCTTTTAAGATAGATCTGGTCACTTGTGGGGTAGTGCTTCCCATATTAAAAGAAAATGAGTAACAGAAAAGTGGGTGAGGGGTGACAGAGGATGATGTAAGATATGGAAACAATAATCTATAACTTATAGGGTTCGTGAGGGAGGGTAGGAAGGGGAGGGAGGGGGAAGAAATGGGGAGCTGATATCAGGAGCTCAATTGGGGAGAGAATGCTTTGAAAATGATGATGGCGGCATATGTGCAAATGTGCTTGACATACTGGAGGAATGTATGGATTGTGATAAGAGATGTAAGAACCCCAAATAAAAGTATTTTTTTTAAACTAAATAAACTTGAGGCAAGCAAAAAAAAAAAGAAGAAGAAAAACATGAACAACCTACATGACTAATTTTTTTTTTCCAGGTTGAGGAGGTCAAAACAACGAAAATCATATTTTTCTTAATATTCACCTGAAATGCTCTAGCAACAACAATGCAGGATCATATGCCTTCAGTTTCTTATTTTTATGACCATGTGCTTTAGCAGCCACCACACATATCTCCTTCTTAAAGTCATTTCTAGACAAATGAGAACCCCAAACATCACGAACTAAAGAATATCTTCCCATAAAATCATTCATTTTTAAAAGAAATTAAGTGGAGACAACCTACAATTAGAGAAGAAGTAGGTATTCATTAAAGGGCATTTGTCCTCCAGATTTATCTTTCACTCATGAATGACCTCATCAGAGAAATAAATGAGCATAATTTATATCAATAATTTGTTTCTGTGATGTGTGAAGAAAATAATACCCAGCAATAAATTAAAGATTCTCTTATGGTTGAATTTTGTCTGCTTATTTGCCTTACCTAAATTTAGACCTGCAAAGTCATATTAATAAAGAAATGAAAATAGTCCATGGGCTGAAGCCCTGGTAGATTGTTGGCCAACGGTAACTCTCATATCTGAGAGAATAGATGCTTTGCTAAATTTGACCTGTTAATCATAACATTTTCCTGATTGTTAAGAAAGTGCTTCTAATCCTCTAGCTTACAGAGATTAGGGTCACCTAAGTAGAGCTGCTTTCTTTTGTGTAAACTAGTCAATCACTTTGTCAAACAGACTCTTTCGAGTTGTCTTTTAAAGTAACCTCTTGACTTGTAATCATCTATATTTTCTTCATGCTTTATTTCACTTTATTTTAGTGGAGAGCCTTTTAGAATGTTTGTCATAAAAAGAGCTACATAAATATTAATACATTGATAGTGTTATGGCTTTTCAAACCTATATTTCATTTTATGAGTTTTAAGAGCTACAGAATTTACTGACTGTACAGAAAATATCAGCATAATGGACTTACCAAAGTGTCCCAAATGTGATAATATATATGAATTATTAATCCCATGAAAGTCAGTATGATCCTGTTTAAATGCCAAATTTTTAAACCAATCTTGAATATTTTTAACTGACAGAGATAAAAATTGACATGACAGATAAATACAATGAGCTCTCTACTTTCTGAGGTTTATAGTTAATTTAGAGATAAATATTATAAAGTAAATAAAAACATAAATCAAGACCCATGTAGACTTACATCTACATGCTAAATTAAAGCACTATTTTCTTATCTCAACTATTTTACCTGGGCTCTCCCACTTTTAGCATTAACCATGAAGCCAAGACCGGACAAGGTCAGCACTTTCTCTTTAGTGTAGCAATACTTCAAGTTAAATGTTTTGGTTAAGAAATTAATAAATCACAATTGAAAGCATCCATGATAACAAAAGAGACTACAAATACTTTCCTCAATGTATCATAGGGAAATATATAAGGGAAGGGAGATTTTAAGATTCTAAGTGAAAATTGAGTGCTTGAACAGAGAATCCACTTTTAAATATCTACTTAATTTTCAGAATCTTACTATAGCTAGTGATGGGTGAACAACAACCGGAAAAAGAGTGAGTAGTCTTATTTGGGAAAGTGTTTGACAAAGTGGCAATAGGGACACAAAATCAAAATGTAGAGTTTCTGCGTTAGCAATTTTAAGATATTGTTAGGAATACCAAGCAATTAGATGAAAAATATACATCTAGAGAAACACGTTAAATTTTGCCTGGTCAAGGTAGATACTGAATTGACAATGTTGAGTCATAGAGCTGGGGCCCTGGACAGGTTTCAAGAGCTGATTTTCTGGGTGTAACCATCAGGCCTTTCTGTTGAGATGCTTCGGTGTGGACTTGAACTTCCAGGCTTTTCATTGGCAGCTGAGTTTTTAAACTGTCCGTACTAACTAAGGGAAAGGGAAACTAAGACAAGGGAAAAAGAAAAAAATATATGAATAACTTGGATTTATTACAAGTTAAGATATTCATCCTACGAAACGCAGGTGACACTATCTTGCTTACTGAAAGTGAGGACACGAAGCAATCCTGATGAAGAAAGACTGTAGTCTTCCCTGTGGATTACAAGTCAGCATACGGAAGAATAACAAGTTCACAAGTGTACCAACAGTACCATGATCAACAGAAAAAAAGATTGAAGCTGTCAAGGATTTTCTCTTATTTGGATCCACAAACAGTGCTTTTGGTAACTGTCGTAAAGAGATCGAATGACACATTTCCTTGGGTAAACCTGCTGCACAAGACCGCTTTAAAATATTTAAAAGCAAAGATGTTACTCTGAGTACTAAGATCCCAAGCCCTAGTATATTTAATTGTCTCATAGACGTGTGAAAGTTGGACATTGAATAAGGAAGACCAAAGAAGAATTGATGCATTTAAATGAGGGTGCTGGCAAGCAATGTTGAAAATACTACCAAATGCCAAGCAACAAACAGATGGTTGGGTAGAAGTACAGCCAGAATGCTTCTTCGAGGCAAGGATGGCAAGCCTTTGTCTCCTATGCTTTGGACATATTGTCAGAAGAGACCACTTCCTAGAGTAGAACAACATGTTTAGTAAAACAGAGGCACAGTCAAGAGGAGGAAGACCCTGGTCAAAATGAACTGAGACAGTGGCTACAGTCAGGGGCTGAAACATCAGAATGGTTTTGAGAAAGGCACAAGCATTGTGTGTTGTTCTGCTGTATACCCCATTGAGTCTGGACCGACTCAAAGGCATCTAAACAGCAACCACAAAACACACACATCTTTTCAGACAAATCAGTATAAACCCTAAAAGTATAATACATACATGTTTCATAACGATGCCAAAATAACAAGCTATACGAAGACAGAGACAGACCACATATGTTAACATGCTATAAAAAGGCTTAGTTCAACACATGAAATTCATTCTATATATTTTATAAAATGAGTAATGAAGTGAACTGATATAAAAAATGTAAAAGTAAAAATGATGGACAGCTTTAGATCAAGCAAATGCTAATAAAGAGAACTTAAGGAAACATGGAACACAGAAGAAATGACATGGTGAATTATGGAGTTTTCAAAGTATACTGAAAATACCAAGGACTGTAAGGAGAACAAGTTTGTTTTCGAAGAAGTACAACCAGAATGTTCCTTAGACATGAGAACAGAGCTTCAAGTACTTCGGACGTGTTATCAATCCCTGGAAAAGAACACTGTAGTTGGTGAAGCAGAGGGTCAGTAAGAGGACTGCCCTGCTTGAGATGGATTGACACAGTGGCTGCACAAATGGTCTGAAACAAAGGAATGAGTGAGTGTAAGGGTGCCACAGAACGAAGTATCATTTCATTTGGTTGTATACAGTGTCCCTAAATAGAAGAAACTGATTCAAAGGAACCTAAGAACGACGACGACCATGAGAATGATGGATTTCAAAGAGATTTTTATGCATGCCAAAGAAGGAGAGCATACAACAAGATCATAGCTCTCATCTGCCTTGGCAGCACAATTCAAATGTATGTTATTAATTAGTAGGCCCCACTGACTTATAGCGAACTTATATACAGCATAATTATACACTAAGCACCATTTTCACAATAGTTTCTATGTTTGAGTTCATTGTTGCAACCCCTGTGTCTATCGATTTCATTAGGAGTCCTTTTCCTTTTCAGGGTTTATGTCCTTCCCCACGGACTGGTTCCTCCTGATAACATGCACAGTGCATCTGCAATGAAATCTCACCATCCTTTCTTCTAAGGAGCATGTGCCTCTACATCTTCTAAGACAAGGGTATTCATCCTTCTGGAAGTCATGGTATATGTAACCTGCTTTGACAACCCCATAATTCAAAGACGTTAATTCTTATTTAGTTTTGTATATTCATTTTTTCAGCTTTTGTTTGTGCACACATACCATAGCTTGTGGCAGATGCACCTTAGTTCTTAGAGTTATATCTTCGTTTTTGTTTTTAACATTTTAAAATGGTCTTTTGTGGTAACTTGTCAAAAGTAGTATGTCATTTGATTTCTTGAGTGCCGTTTCCATAAGCATTGCTTGTGAATCAAAGAAAATGAAATCCTTGAGAACTTCACTGCTATCTGTTTGACAGGATGCTGTTCACAGGCTCAGTTGTGAGGAATTTTGTTCTCTTTACATTGAGGTCTAATCCATAGTGAAGGTTGTAGTTTTTCATCTTTATCAGTAACTAGTTCAAGTTGTTTCTATTTTCATTAAGCATGGATGTTATCTGTATATTGCAGCTAATTAATGAATCATCCTCCAATAGAAATGACACTTTCTTCTTCGTACAGTTCAATTTCTTAGATTATTGCCTCAGCATACCAAGTACATATAGGGAAAGGATAGAACTCTGATTCAAAAACTCCTCTTTTAAAAATAATACAGGAAGAAAACAAATGGCATTTAAAAGACAGAATAGGTAAAAAATGAATGTCCAAAGAAAAGCTGAAAATTGCTCTATAATGTAGAGTAACTAATGTAAACTGATGAAGTGAAAAAGGTTAGCAGAGAGCTTCAAAGGGGTGGCAACAAAGTAAAATGTTCTAAGGGGATTGCAAAGACATAGAGATAGGGAACAACACATAAGCAAGCTGAAACAATTGAAGAAAACAATAGTTGAATTTCACACTTGAACTTCACTAGTGAAGAATTCTATGGATGAAATGTTGAATACAAAGAATATACCAATTCACTGTATGAAAAGAATTTGGTGGCATTCAACCATTTCACAGGGTAAAATACAAAAAAAAAGAGTTGAAGGAAGAAGTCCCAGATGGGTTGAAGGCATTGGCAAAAAACAAAATAAAACAAAAACAAGCAAAAAATGCTTTAGGAATTGATAGAATATCAATTGAGATGTTTCAAAAAAATAGATGGAGTGTGAAAATTTTAAATAATATCAATCTCACACACAAGTAAAATTTTATTAAAGAAAATTCAAAATGGTACACCTAAGGGAATTCAAATTTCAAGCTAGCTTTAGAAAATGACATATAGTATGTGACAAAAATAACAAAGATATGAGGAGGTCTTCAAAAATGCATGAAAAAAATGATTAAACATGATGGAATATTTTCATAAACTTGTGAAGCCCATTCATAAACGTTGACCAGTCTCACTAATAAATATTTGTTGTAGGGTAATATTTTCAAGTGTAGATATGGAAGTCAACATTACATGAGAATAATGAATTATGATTTTTGAGGTTATTACAAAACTATCAAAATGACTCAATAATAGAAAATCTGGTAATGAAACATATAATAACAGACCAACTGAAAACAGAAATAAATTTTCTCCAACAAATATTAGCTAGATGTTTGACTACATTTGAAATACATTTCTGATTTTTTAAAAGTCTTACTTGATTTAGAAATAGAGGCTCAAATAATGAGCATAGTAAAAATGTGTATCTCAAATAAAATTAGCTTGATTTTTTCATATAGCAAAATTAGTACTACTTCTTTAGAAGTGAGGAACTGATATATAAAGAGGAAGTAGCTCTCAAAGCCCCTTATTAGCATTGACACTTAATTAACATTGATCAGGATTATTAACATAATAGACACTTGCCATCTTCCATGCACGCAGCTCTAGACACTGACATAACCAGTTTCGTGTTTTCTAGTCATTGTGTACAATAGAAAGAGACACATGATCTTGAAATGCGAAGAAGCAAGGCGTGTGGAAAATTAAGCAACAAAGTGGAGGCCATGACAGCACGGGAGCAATTCCCGTTCCAGTGACGAGTGCTGGCAGCATTGGATGCTCAAGCCGCAGGCAGCATCAGGGTGTTGTGGTGGCAACATGATTGTGCTTACCAACTGTTTTGTGGCATGATTTGTTTGGGTTTTATCAGCAGTCTTTGATCATCTACCAGATAATTTATGCAGCATATAATTAGTCAAATTTAAATTTTCTGATGAAGGAACTATTAATAAATGACTACTATTTTACTTTAAAATCACAATTAAACAGCTAATCAATCCAAATCAACAGTAGAAAAAAAAACTAACGTGATAAATAAGATGACATAATTGTCTACCTAGTGATCTCATGAGTCAATTGAAAAACGTAATAAACGTAACAGGAGCCATTAAAATTATAAACAAATGCATGCATAAAATAAAATGTATAAATACTAAAAAATAGAATGAAGTATCTCACTTTCAATCATACTAAAAAATATAACACATTTTAGCAAACATAGTATAAAAGATACAGTGAAAGCTAAGGAAGCTTACTATAGAGTGTAAATTATACTTAAATGGAATGCCGTAGTGTGCCCTTGTTGTTGTTCAGTGCTGTCTAGTTGGTTCTAAACTGCAGCAGCCCTGTGCACATCACAAGGAACACTGCCTGGTCCTCAGCGACCCTCCCAGTTGATCCAACGCTTGATCCCACTGCGGCAGTCAGTGTGGCATCCATCCCCCTGAGAGCAGTCCCCTTTCACTACCCCTCCTCTTTGTCCAGCAAGATGTCCTTCTCCGGAGACTGGTTTCCCCTGACAATGTGTATCTTTGGTTAGGTTTAAAACAAAATAAAATAAAAGTGTTAATTCATTCAAAACTGAAACTTAAATGTGAATATAGTTAAGTAACATGAGTCAAAATGTTATCAAGTTCTCATTAGAAAGAAGGGAACAAATATCTAAAATAATTCTGAGAAACGAAGACTTTTGAAAAGCAAATAATTCTACTAGATATTAAAATACCATACAGATATTAAAACCTTTGGCATTAAGATATTAATGTCAATGTCAAAATATCAAAACACAGGATATATAGAAATAAAAACAGAATGAATGGAGAAGAATAGAAGCTGAAGTAATTTCAAATATATCTGGATTTTGGTTTATTAAAAGAATGGTTTATATCCTTGAAGGTTTACAATCTTCAAAGATTGAAGATATAACTCAGTGTGATATATATGTGAATATCAGGCTGTCATTTCCAAGAATGTAATCTGATTCTCCTCTCATTTCTTGTACGAAAGCTCCCCAAGCCCAGTAGCAATCTCAATCTCACCCCAAACCAGCTAAAGAAGGCACTGTCAGCCTGGGCATGGCAAAGTCAGATTTTAACAAGTACTCTTGATTTTGATGCAAGCTAAAATTTGAGAAAAGCTGGCTTTAACCAAAATAAATTCCAATACATTCCCAAGTTTAAATTGGGAAAAAACTGATATTATAAGAGCTATTAAAAATATAATTTATCTTTGTTAGGAGGATTTTTCATATTTAGAACATAAAACCTAGAAGCTATAAGATACTAGTATATTTAACTAAATAATAAATAAAGGATTATACCCACACAGGGTAACAAAAATGCAAATTCAAAAATCAAATGATAAACAAGAAAATATAAGCAACACATATGAGAAACATTTTATTATTTTCATAAAGCCACACAACCATTAAGAAAAATGGACAATATAATAGGGAAAATAGTGAGGTATAAGAAGACATTTCACAGAACAAAGAAAAATGCAATATTAAAAATTATGTTAAAAGGTGATTGGTGGCATTAAAATATTAATGGAAATTAAAACAATATACTATCCTTCCATAAATCTGAATTGTAGGATTATAGGAAATACATTAGATTCTTTTATTTTTTTAATAAAACATTTTATTGGGGCTCTTAAAGCTCTTATAACAATCTATATATTAATTGTATCAAACACATTTATACATATGTTGCCATCATCATTTTCAAAACATTTTCTTTCTACTTGAGTCCTTGGTATCAGCTCCCTTTTTCCCCCTTCCCACCCCAACTCTTGTGAACCCTTGATAAATTATAAATTATTTTCTTTTCTTATCTTACACCATCCCCTGTCTTCCTTCACCCAAATTTCTGTTGTTCATTCGTACCCCTCTGGGGCGGGTTATTTACACAATTATCATTTCAATTGATTCCTTCTTTTTCTCCCTTCATTCTCACCTTCCCCCTACCCTCATGGTATTGCTACTTCCATTTATTGATCCTGAGGGGTTTATCTGTCCTGGATTCCCTGTGCCAAGAGCTCTTATCTGTACCAGTGTACAGGCTCTGGTATAGGCAGATTTGAATGTAGAACTGGAGTCATGACAGTGGGAGGGAAGAAGTATTAAATAACTAGAGGAATGTTGTTTCATCAGTGCTATACTGCACCCTAGCTGGCTTGTCCCTTCTTCGTGAACCTTTGTGAGGGGATGTGCAATTGTCTACAGATGGGCTTTGGGTCTCCCCACCAACTCCCCTCATTCGCATTGAAATGGTGGTTTGTCTTGGATCTTCTGATGTCTGAGAACTGATCCCGTCGAAACCTCATGATCACACAGGCTGGTGTGCTTCTACTACATGCACTTTTTTGCTTTCCTGCTATATTGCAGCTTATTTAACTTCAAGCCTGTAAGACCCCAGATGCCATATCTTATAATAGTTGGGCACCATCAGCTTTCTTCACCACATTAGCTTATGCACCCATTTTGTCTTCAGTGATCATGTTGGGAAGGTGAATATCACAGAATGCCAAGTTATTAGAACAAAGTGTTCTTGCATTGAGGGAGCACTTGAACAGAGGCCCAATTTCCATCTGCTACCTTAAGACTTAACATATAAATATATATACATCAACCTATATACGTATCATTATATATTAATATATTTACATATGTATATGCCTATATTTATACCTCTATAACTGTCTTTTGCCTCCTAGTTCTTTCCTCTATTTCCTTTTACTTTCTGCCTACCTCACTATCATGTTCGACCTTGCTGTACTTCTTCTTGGTTACATTGCACTTGATCAAACCCCACCAGGCAGTCTATGCCCTCCTGGCCATCGATTTTAGACTTCTTGTTGTTTCCTCATCCCTGGGTTTGTTGGCTCTCCACTCTATTTCTCCATCCTCCTCCTCTCCCATGTCCCCCTAGAAACAGTGGTCCCAATAGTTTTCTCCATCTTGAATACATAGACAGGAAAAGAAGAAGGAGGAGGAGAGGGAAGAAGAGGAGGAGGAGGAGGAGGAAGAAAGAATGTAAAGGAAGAAAGAAAGAAAGAAAATTAAAAAAAGAAAGAAAAACAAAAAATAGCCTATAAGTCATTCCAGGTCTGTCTGCTGAACCTGTTGAATGTTCTCTTATCAGTCTGATGCACTGCCAAGCCCTGACCCCCAAGTCAGGGGTCTAGTTTGGGGATTCATTGGGGACTTCATCGCTTTGCTACCCTAGCTGCTCCACTGCACTCCCTTCATGTTACACCCTGGTGTGGGGTGGGGGATTGGATGGGGTGTCATAATTCCCACAATCTGTTTCTGGTGCTGCCCCTCCCTAGTGCTGTGGAGACTGACCCCAAGGTCCTCTCTTTGCTGGCTTGGCTGATCCAAGCAGGAATACTGCCCTCAAGGCTTCGTGGGCCAAGATGCAGGTCTCTCTCTCTCCCTCCCTCCATCTTAGTTTGCTCCTTTGTGGTGCGGCCACACTCCCAGGGCTGAGTCTGCAGTGCTGTCTTCTGTAGTGCATTCTTCTGGGGGTGAGGGGATGGGTTTGACACAGCTGGGATAGGGGCCATTTGTGTTAGTTCACTGCGTCATGCCAGGATGTTGCCCTCAAGGCTTTATACCAGGTAGAGGTCTGGCCCTCTCTCCCTTTAATTTTATATTTTCAAATGGTAATTTAGGAGTATGTATCAGGGTTTTTGTTTGCTGTTTTCCCCCCTTCTTTTTCTATTGATATATAATTCACATTAAAAGCTGTAGTCTTTAATCCTGAATGACTGTTTCAAATCTTCTTCATTTTCAGCAACAAGGTTGTGCCGTCTGCATATTTCAGCTTGTTGCCCAGTTCTTCTGCATAGTCTCCAGCCTCTTAGATTAGTCCTTTAGCACACAGAGTGAATCCGTGTGCTAAAAGTATGCAAACTGACAACCCAACGCTCCTGATTTAAGCCGTGCAGTATCCCCTCTTCCTCTTTAAACAAATGCCTTTTGGTGTGTGTACAGGTTCCTCATACACATAATTAAATGTTGTGAAACCCCCATTCTTCACGGTGTTATGTATACTTTGCTATCATCCATGCAGTCAAGTGCTTTTGCATAATCAATAAAACACAGGCAAACCTCATGTGGTATGAGCTGCCTGCAGCTTAGGTCTGTCTGATGACAGCCATGATAGCTCTCTTTCCTGGACTTCTGAATCTGACTTAAATGTCGGGCAGTGCTCTATTAATGTACTACTGCAACCACTTTTTCAATGATCATCAGAAAACTTTTACTTGGGGATGATATTAATAATACTATTTGATAATTTCTGTATTCTGTGGAATCATCTGTTTGGGAAAAGAAAACAGGTAAAGATATCTTCCTATTAGTTGGCCACATCTTCCAAAATTCTTGGCATAGACGAGTGACGACCTACAGTGCAGCATCTGTTTTGCTGAAACAATTCAATTGGTATTCCATCAAGTCCTGAAAACTTGCTTTTGGGGACAAGGGGCATCCTTGTCTGGTCCCCTTTTTCAGTGGGCTTTTGTTAGTCTTTTCGCCATTGACTACCACGTTGGCTGTTGTTTTTTCATATATTGCTTGTATTGTCTTGAGGAATTTTCCTTCCATTCCTATCCTCTCAAATGTCTTAAACTGGAATTGGTGCTGGATGTTGTCGAATGCTGTTTCTGCACCTATCGATATTATCATGTGGTTCTTATAGTTTTTCATGTCAATGTGGTGAATGATAATAATGATCTTTCGTATGTTAAACCATCCCTGCATCCCTTGTGTGAATCCCACTTGGTCGTGGTGAATTATTTGTTTTACATAATTTGTATTATATTGGCCAGTATTTTGTTAAGGATTGCTGAGCCCCGATTCCTGCCCATAGGGCTGCAAGGGTTTAATCCATGCCCTGAGACAGTGGCAAGCTATGGCTGTGTTGAGGTAAAGACCCTGCGCCGGCTCCAATTGGTCCCATTTCCAGCCAAGACAGTAGCTGGGCTAAGGTCAAACCCTGGCTGGCCTCCACTGTGGTAAGCCAAAAGCCCCCAGGCCCTCAAAACCTTGTGGATCTGTGGCTACTTATCTTTATGATGTTCCTCCTAAGATCCAGCAGTGTTGAATTTCCCTCTAAGCAACTCTCCTCTGCTGATTTTTGCAGAGTCCCTCTGGTATGTGTTACTCAGTTGCCATCTTCCAGGAAGTCTCGTAAACTTGCTTTTGGACAATGCCTACAGCACAACTTCTACTTCTTCATTCAAATGTCTCACATTGGAGCTAATAAGCAACCTCATGATAAACACGTAAAAGATTGAAGATGTCAATGATTTTATTACTTAGAACCAAGATCATTGCCGATGAAAGCAGCAATCAGGAAGTCAAATGTTGCACAGCACTGGGAAAATCTGTTACAAAATATTTCTTTAACTTGTAAAAAGCAAAGATGCTACTTTTTAAACTGAGGTTCATCTGATCTCCAAGTCATGTTACTTTCAAACGCCTTCACATGACAGCTGGAAAATGAATAAGAAAGATCAAAGAGTAATGATGTTGGCAAAAATTAATAACCATAACAATGTATGGCTTGAAGAATGAGCAAACCTATCTTGGAAGAAGTACTACCACAGTGCTTCTAAGATGGGCTTGATGATGGTGGTAATCAATATTTTACCCAATGTACTTTGGACATGTGATCAGGAGGAATCAATCCCTGGAAAAGGATATTAAGCTTGGTAAACCAGAAAACCAACAAAAATGAGGCAGACATTCAATGAGATGGTTTGATACCTTAGCTGTAATATTAGGTTCTAATAGCAGTGATTCTGAGGTGATTCAAGACTAGGCAGTTTTGTTCCATTTTACTTAGTATTATTTTCTATCAGAATTTTGTATGTATATATATATACATATACATATACACACACATATAAATTGTTTTTAAATGCACCCAGTGCTATTACTAATAATTCATCTATTGAATTATTTTACAATAGATATAAAAGGACATTCTTTACAGGTTATTTACTGAGAAAAAAAATCTCCAAGCAATCTACACCAATAAGACTCCGATTAATTAAGTTATCAGATTTCCAAACGAAGGAATTATAAGTATAAATATAAAAGATTGAGGTTGCTATAGATGCATTAATTTGGGAAGCAGGCATATTACCAAACAAAAAGAGTTAGACAAAAGTGAGGTGCATTTAATTATTTGGGGGTAAATAAAAAAGGATAAGCATGTATTGCTCATCTACATTGTTTGCCTCATATAAGTACACATGTTGAGATTCACATAAAAGCATGTGTAAGTATCATGCCAATTTAAATGATATGACTGAGGTTATAAGCTATATTAGTGCTTTTTCATAAACTTTCCTCTTCTGAAATTACTCCTGCATTTTTTGTTTATAAAAAAATCATAGTACAATTAACCTTCCATTTAATTGCTTTGTAAAATATCAAAAATAAATGAGCAAGCTTCTTTTTCTTTTTTAATCATTTTATTGGGGGCTCGTACAACTTATATCACAATCCATCCATCCATCCATTGTGTCAAGCACATTTGTACATTTTTCGCCATCATCATTCTCAAAATATTTTCTTTCTACTTGAGCCCTCGGTATCAGCTCCTCATTGTTTCTATATTTTTCTTACATCATTAGCATAAACAGCTATTTAACTGAGAAAATATTAGATTTCATTCATTGGGGGACTGATGTACCTTCGTCAATGCTGACATCACCAAGTAATCTTCAATTAGTTCTTTGGTGGAATTTTCTCTTAAAATTTCCCATGTGATAAAAGACAATGATTTGAAGGATTAGGGGCTTCCTCATGACATCTTTGTCTACGTAGTTCCTTTGTAAATCAAAGGAAATGATCTTATGTAATATAAAGAAATAATCACCAGTGAGGTCTTTAAAGCACTTCCTGATAAAAACGAAATATCTCCCTTTCAGTACAGATTGCAACTGAAGCAAAGTCCTCACACCTAGACAGCATCATTATAAATAGAGAAAAGATTGAAGTAGTCAATGATTTCATCTGCTTGAATCCACAATCAATGCTCATTGAATGAGCAGTCAATAAATCAAACAACTTGCTAAATTGGGGAAATCGGCTGCTCAATACCCCTTGACAGCATTGAACAGCAAAAACAAAACAACAACAACAACACCCCCACCCCCTCAGCCCCCAGTCATCACGTCTATTTGGACTGATAACAGCCCTACAGAGAAGAGTAGAGCTGCCCCTGGGGCTTCCGCGGAGAAGAAAGTCTCATCTTTCTCTCCGCCCAGCGCTTGCTGTCTTCTAGCTGCTGACCTTTTAATAGCAGACCAATGTCCTCTGAGATGCACTGAGGGCCTTTAGATGTCTATAAGCCCCTACTGCTTCTAGGCAAACTTTTTATGTGCATAGATCACTTTCATTAGACATTCCGGTTATTTTAATAGTTTGTCTAACAATGATATAACACTACCATTCTGCTGAACATACAAATTAACCAGAATGCATATTCATAGGAGCAACGCAGGGAATTAGCTGTGTAAGGATATAATATGTGGTTAAAGGAGTATTTGATAATCCACTTGGAAATAAGTTTCCATTCTTAATGTAGTTAACTGTGGGATGAATAAGAAGGTCTTGATATTGCCCTTTCACATAATTTATAAAACAATTGCTGTTTATAAGCAAATGGATTTTAATGTATTTATAATTCTTTTATTTTAATATTCATTTTAATTCTTATTTTGCTTCGACCTAAGTAGATGGAAAGACAACTTTGCAAATCTAAGCCACAAAGCCTTATAACTGTTTATGAGAATTACAATAGAGATTTAAATGAGAGGATGAAAAGTGTCATATAAATATCCATGTGTTTACAACACCTTTGCCTTTGTAGTTGGATTTATGTGTCTTTTACACAAGGGGAGACTTAGGTTCAGTATGTTTTCTAAAGAAAAACAAATAGCACATTTTAAAGAGGCATGAGGACACAAGTTTTGTGAGTAGCTCTTGACCCAAATTATAATCAGGTGGGTATAATTGGAAAAGACTGCAAAATCAAACTTAGTTCTATTGTTGCAACAGTACATCATGAAGAAAACATTTGTGGATTGGCTTTAAAAGATTGTGGGGATTATTAATAAATTTATATTCTTTCCAATAAGGAATTGGAATCATCATTCAAGTTGTTATGGAATCTGAGAGCATACTCGGAGCTTGTCTCTGAGGGTCTGTTATGGAAAACAGTTGGAGAACTCCATCTATTCAGGCTTAAATTACCGATGTTTTGACTCTGTCTGGGGCATGTGAGACAAATTACATATCCTGGTCAGCACACTCCTTTTGGGATTGGACTGCCTATTTCTATGACTGTCGATGCACTCCTAAAAAAAGTTGGATATCTTTTCCAATGAAAGATTTTATGCATACAGTTTGCAGCCTTGAGTTTAAAATGCCCCAAAATAATGTGTATAGACAAAGCAATGTATATTCCCTTATGCTTAGAAGCCATAAAATATAAGCATGCCTTAAATACAACTCCTAAGAAAACTGTGAAACAAACTAGATTTTCTCATAGTGCAAATATTCATTCTTACACATATTTATGCAGACAAACAATTAAAAGCATGCTGAATAAGAGGCATAACAGTGGATATGTCTGACCTCCTCTGGATTCTCAAATGCCATTAAGGAAGAGTCAGACAATTTCTGTGGTCTAACCTTCTTTACTAATTCAGACAGCAACCGTTCCTCCCACATCATTATATAGCCATACAGGGTTTGATAATGGATTGCAATGACCACACAGAATTCACAGACATTATTCACGATTAAGGGGATTTATTACGTAAGTTAACAGGTTACCACTAGTCAGGGTCAACGAACAGCAACGATAGTCATTGATGTCCACAGCCAACAGCCAATACACTCTTCAATGTTCAGCCTCTCAACCATATGGTAGTCAAGTCTCTCACCTATGTTCAGCTTCTCAGCCATTTAGTATGCAAGTCTTTCTCTGGTTCTTAGTCTCTCAGCCACATGGTCCCTTAGCCTTTGTATCCATGGATTGGGAAGTCAGATTGCCTGTTACTCTATCCCACAGTTCCACTCTTGAGCCAGAAAGGATTAGGTACCCCATAGTCTTGGCAATGCCCATCTGAGTTTCTATGCTACAGTATTTGACTACTCTTCTATCAGAGACCTCTGTTACTTTAGACAGAGATCTAAAATGTGCTCTTATAAAGCCCTCTGGATTTTCCCTTTCTCCTTTAATGCTGGTTCACCCTTATGGCCCGAGTTGGGGGAGGGGCAAGTATGGAGGATAAGAATGGAACCTAACCAACCACTCTACTAGTGTTACACATTCCCTGCTTTCACTAAGCAAACAAAAAAATAAATAAAACAACTTACTGCTATAGAGTCAATGCTAAATCATAGTGACGCTATAGGACAGGGTCGAACTACTCCTGTGAATTTCCAAGACTAACTCTTCACAAGAATAGAAAGCTCAGGCTTTCTCCGAAGGACTAGCTGGTGGTTTCAAACTCCCGACCTTATAGTTAGTAGCCCAACATGTAACTATTAAGCCACCAGGGCTCCTCCTGGTTGGATTGTTCCAAGGAATCATTTGGTCAGGGTCACAGAGGCTTGGGTAGAAGAGCCATCATAAGAATTTTTACTATATCTACACTCCTTCACTACTCACCTCGCCACCTCCCCCACCCCGCCTCCTCCTGTCCCATTACCTCACCTCCCCCTCCCACCCCCCGGGAACTGTAGGTCCTTTCTCTGTCTCCATCAAAAAAGAGAGAGAGAGAGAGAGAGAAACAATAGAAGTAGTCCCAAGTCTAACAGTGATCCTGACCCAGAATAGATGAATATCTCTATGCTAAATAGTGAGAAGAACATGCTATAATCTGATCAGTCTAGTTCCCTTTTCTTTCATGGTTCCATATCCCAGGACTTGCTTAGCTAACAACAAACACATACACCCTTTTAGTCTTCAGCGTTTGTGTCCCAAAGGCATGCATCCTAAAAGTACCCATTGCTATTCCTGCAGTCAGGGATGGAGTGGTCTAGTATTAGTGGAGACCCCAAAATGACCCATAGGATAATTGGAAAGTCCCTCTCAGAAGGTCCATATGGAAGGAATGATAAATCCTGGGTGTGGTATAGCAGTGATGAAACACTTAACTATCTTCTAGTTCTTTAATATTTCCTCCCCTTCCTATAAATGGTTTTTGTTTTACCTTGTTCATCTTCTTAGATTTGAATATGTTCTTTTGTAAAATTAAGATTGTTTGATAACATGAACTTTCGATTGTACAATTTTACAAGTCAAGTTAGATAATCCTTCAGAAACAGTAGCGGGAGTACTGGTCCCCTGAATATGGGAAGGGGTGGTGGTGGTGGAAGGGGAGCTAATAGCATTGGTGACTGTACAGCCCCACTAATGGGAGAGAACAACAAAATTGTATGTGAATGGATATATTCAATGGTGTAAGATACGGCAAAAAAATTAAAGTAAAAATTATAAGGGTTTCTGGGGGTAGGCTTGGGGAAGGAGGGGATCAAGGGGAGCTGATATCAAGGAATTCAAGAAAAAAGAAAATATTTTGAAACATTGTGGTAGCAATAGTGCAATACTGCTTGAAGTGATTGAGCCATGGGATGTTATGATATCTGTAAGAGCCCCTAATAATATGATTAATTAAAAAAAAGTTTATAGTCAATTTATAATCTTAAAAAAATGAAGGAAGAAAGAAATTTTACTCCACCACAGGTCACTCTGTTTTTTTTAGGTTTTGTCTCCTTCATATATGAAAATGTGTCTTTCCCCACGCTTTCCGTTATATTTCCTACAGTTACAATTTTACAAGCACCATTAATCCTGTTGAAAATCATACCTTAATCACATAATCTGTTCAACATCTCATTGCACCCTTTCTTCTTAAGAACCATCAGAAAAAGAAAAATATTCCATGAGTATCCCTCTTTGCTTCACACATGTTAAGACTAAACATCCCCATGAAAGTTTGTAAGTCAGCAACTTCATGTCCTTCTCGCTCCTCATTTTGGTTATTAGGGTTCCAAATTCCCTGTTCTAAAAACCCAGTAGTCTTGGAAGGCAAGTTCTTTGATATGAGTAATCTTTATTTCATTTGGAACATGAAGCATCTGCAATAAAAAACAAGATAAAGTCTATGGAAGTCATCAACAGGCAATAATTTATACCACTTCACAGGGCCAACATATTCCTCAACCTGGCAGAATATGGTGACTTCATCTTTGAGATATATTTCTTCCTGGCTGTTACATGTTGAGATGGCAACATAATGGCTTAAACGAGAATTATTGGGAACATTCGAAGAATCTCACTCTTCAAGGATTTTTTAGAAACACACACACACACACACACACTGCTGTTGTTGTTAGATGCCATGAAGTCAGTTCCAATGATACCTAGCAACTTTAGATACAACAGAATATAAACACTGCCGGTTTTCTACCACTTTCACCCACATTCCTATGCTTGAGCCCATTGTTGCAGCCACAGATTCAATGCATCTCCTTGAGGGCCTTCCACTTTTTCTCTGTCCCTCTACTTTACCAAATGTGATGTCCTTCTCCAGGGACTGATCCCTCCTGACAACATACTCAAAGAGTGCAATACAAAGTCTTACCATCCTTGCCTCCAAGGAGCACTCTACCCTTACTTCTTATAAGACAGATTAGTTTGGTCTTTTGACAGACAATGGTACTTTCCTTATTCTTCTCCAGCATCACAATTTAAAGGCATTGATTATTCTGCTGTCATCTTATTCAGTGTTAAACTTGAACTTGCATATAAACCAATTAAAATACCACGGCTTGGGTCAGGCACACCTTAATCCTCAAAGTATTATTCTTAAATCTCAATACTCTAAAGAGGTCTTGTGAAGCAGATTTACCAATACAATGTGAATTTTGCTTTCTTGACTGCTGCTTCATGCGCTTTGACAGTTGATTCAAGAAGACAACACCCTTGAACGACTTCCTTTTCTCCCGCTATTAAGATGTTACCTATTGGTCAATTGTGAGGACTGAGATCTTCTTTAGATTGAGTTATGATTCATACGGAAGGATACAATCTTTTCATCAGCACATGTGTCAAGTCCTCCTCACTTTCAGCAAGCAAGTTTGTGTCATCTGCATATCACACTGTATTAATAAGTTGTCCTGAAATCCTGATGGATCCAGATTCTCTGAATATTAGTTCAGCATACTCATTGAATAAGTATGGTGAGATGATATAACCCTGACACACATCTTTCCTTCTTTTAAACCATGCAGTATTCTCTGGTTTCCTTTGCACAACTGCCTCTTGAGCCATGTAAAAGTTCCACATGAGCACAATGGAGTGTTTTGTAATATCCATTCTTCTCAAGGCTATCAATACTATGCCTTGGCATAATTCATCAAACCAAGGAAACATCTTTCTGATATTCTCTGTGCTGAGTTAATGTCCATCCGACATCAACAATGATATACTTTAATCCAAGTCCTCTTTTGAAACTGGCCTGAACATCTGGGAGCTCCCTGCCAATGAACTGCTGCAATGATTATTGGACAATATTCAGCAAAATTTTACTTGCATGTGATATCAATGATATTATTCTATTAATAAAGTTTCTGTTGGGGCACATTTCTTTGAATGGGTACAAATATGGGTCTTGTCCAGTCAGTTGGCCAAGTAGCTGTCTTCCAAATG
>NW_022111373.1:26308819-26319334 GCF_000313985.2 Echinops telfairi
CTACCTGGCCACCCTCAAGACTTGAAGGACTGTCAGTGTCTCACAGTTCTCTAACACGTTTGAATTGTACTGAGCCACTTGTACTGTTTTATAATTTAACTGTTAATTTCTTGTGTTATATATCTATCTGTATAACAGCTTTATAATTTAACTGCTTATTTCTTGTGTTATCTATATCTATCTATCTATCATCTATCTAATTATTAGCAATCTGGTTTTGTCTCTCTAGAGAACCCTGTCTAACACAATTATAATATTTGGCTTTGTCTTCTTGAGCTGTCCTATGAAATTATCTGTTCTTGACTTCATCTTTTTTTCCATTTGCTTTATATACTGTACTATTAAGAGCAAATTTCAGAAGTGCTTCTCTCATCCACTTTGATCTTTAATTTCTTTCCAGTATTTTTATGACCTTTTACTTTCTACATGGTTGATGGTCTTGGTGTCTTTCGACAGCTCATCATGTCTTAGTGTTCAATACAGTAAATCGTTTCTAGAGATGCTCTTGAACTTCATATGGAATAAACTCAAGTTCACATTCTGGGTCTCAGAGACTTGTTTTAATTTCCTTCTGCTTTAACTTGAATTTACCTATGAGTAATTGATGATATGTTCCACAGGCAACCCCTGGCTTTAGCTGCTGATAGTGAGCTTCTCCAGTGTAGTCTACTGGATTTCTGTGTGTTCCCTCTGGAGAAACACATGTGTATAGTCTCCTTTTGTATTGTTGAAAATGGTGTTTGCTATGAGCAAGTCATTGGTCTTGCAAAATTCTATCATGCAATCTACAGTTTAATTTCTATCACAAAGCCCATATTTTACAATTACTTTTCCTTCCTCTTTGTTTCCAATGTTTTCATTCCAAACACCTGTAATTACCAATGTATCTTGATTGCATGTTTCATCAATTTTTAAGTGAAATGATTGGTAGAATTTTTCAATTTCTTGATCAATAACTTTTGTTATTGGTGCATAATTATGAATAATATTTGTATTGATTGGATTTACTTGAAGATGGCTAGATATAATCCTATCACAGACAGCATTATATGATTGATATGATTGAACATCATGATTGATTTTATAATATCCTTTTTGACAATTCCTCTTGATTGTGTTATTCCCAGCATAATATATCAAGATTTTCTAAATCAAATGGCCAAAGCTAGTCCATGGCAGCTCACTTATATGAAAGATATCGATCACTATGTGTTCCATTTCATTTTTGAAAAAATTCCAATTTTCTTTGATTTATAGTCAAAAATTCAACTTTTCATCAATAATAGACTTTTGTAGATGTTTCTCCTTAGATTGAGTCATGCCCCATCAATAAATGAAGATCCAGAAGGCTTCGCTTCCACAGAATTTACCAGACTCATGTTACCTTGATGGACTACATTCTACGAAGTCAGCTTCTCCTCAGTCACATTTTGAGTGTCCTCTGAGAGGAGGGGTCTATCTTTAGGGATGCTCCACAACAATGTACTGCTTCTGTTCTTTAGACCTTCAGTATCTCTCAATGTTTCAAAGCTATGCATATGGTTTTATGAGCTCCTTCCTTTTAGCTAACTGCCTCTCAGACTCACTTGGTTACGAATTGATACTCTTTGTTTATTCCTAACTCTATAAATATTTAGTTATACACTCTAAATTGATATCTGAACTGCCATTACTTGTGACTTTCAATCTGCTCCTTGAGCATATAGATTCATAATGTGATAAAGTTATCCTTAGGGCCATTAAGACTAGCTAGAAACTGAAAGAATAATATTTCTCATTCCATAGAATGCCATACAAAAATTCAGATGTAAGCAGAGTGCCCAGAAAAATGACTTCCAGACCAACATTTATTTTTGAACTAAAAAAGTTTTGACAATCTTTCTTCTATTCTAAAGACATAAAGGTCATTCTGCCCTTATCAACTGCTTAATCAAAATTTCATGATCCCCTGGTGTCTCATTTAAATGCTACCTTTAACCAAGATGTTAGTGTACTTGCACCAGTCTAGAAAATGTGAAAAAATAAAGGTGTCATGATTATAGCTCATGTAAATTTAGAACCTCCCTGATGTGACAAATCTCTGTATAATATAACAGGAGATTAGCATTCATGCTATCATCTAAACTATGTCTATTCTAATGGTTATTCTGGTATTAGTAATGGGATACATGACAGTAATATATGCTTTCTTGTTTGATGTAGTTATCACTTCCAAGAAAGGCCACAAACAGTCCTCCTCCAACATAAATACAGTGATAAAATTGAAATATGGGATCAAAGTAATTTTAAAGTAGGGTGTGTTCATGCTCAAGAAAGAATCCTACATAAGAATGCGTAGCTGTTGAAATATGTTAAAATACCATCACTGCCAAGAATGTGATGTATGGGAATTATGAGACTTTCTACTTCCATGAGGAGTAATAGTCTCAGAAACCCCTGAAGGGGAAGTTCTACCCTGTCAAAGGCTTGCTTTGAGTTGGAATGTACTCAAAGACAATGAGTTTCTTTTTTGCTTGGTATTTGACATAGATGTTATCGAGTGAATTCTGGAATGTTATCAGAGCAAGTCTTCATCTCCTATTTCTCATATTTTGGCAAACTATTTCATGAACTATTTGAAAAATAGAAACAACAAATAAACCAAAAAAATGAAATCAACTCATTTTTTTCTCATCTCTAAATTTTCATCTTTTCTTTGTTTTTAGGCCAAGCTATCTTGCACTAAAAATGCAATACATTGCATTTTATTTTGTGTTATCACAACATTTGTAAGAGGTATTGTAGCCATACATCTTCCAATTATACTAACAATTGATCAGCCAACAAAATACCAAGAGACAGACTATTTTCTCTTGCAGGTTATTGGAATATATATTGAATAACAAATATTATAGGAATCCATATCTATGCACATTATTAATTTGTTTTTAGGTCCAAGGATTATCATTGCATCTTGATTGGTTGTTTGATCACCTTTAGATCTTAAAAGTTGATATAATTCTTTGATTTCTTTTAACCAGTGGTTAATGGCTAGTGCATGAATTTGAATAATACTTACATTAACTGAAATTCTTGTATACATACAGATATTATCATAACAAAATGGCCTTATACTTCAAGATATATTTTGAAAAGTTATTTTAGTGGATAAATACAATGCCAATGGTTTGGGACTTATCATTTCTGGAATAATTAATCATATGATTTTCTGATTCAAATGCCCAACATCATCCATGTCAGCACACTAATACCTAGGATACTGATCTCCTTGCATCCCATTTCATTTTTGATATCTTCCAAGGTATCTAGATTCATATTGTGTCCAATTCCAATTCTGATTATTAGTAGATGTTTGCAGCAGTTTCTTCTCATTTTGAATCAAGCCCCATAAGCAAATGAATGCCCAGAAGGCTTTATTCCATCCAAGTCATTACATACAATCTACTTTAAAATATACTAATTATGGGAACTTAGGAAGTATGAAATATGAATCTAGGCCAATTGGAAGTAGTCAAAAGGAAATGGAACACATCTAATCAATATCCTAGAAGATAGTGAGCTAAAATGGACTGGTACTGGATATTTTGATTCAACAAGGTATATGGTTTGCTCTTCAGAGAATGATATAGTCAAGAGGAACGACATGGCATTCATTGTTAAAAAGCCCATTTCAGGTTTGATCTTGAAGTACAATGCTGTCTGTGATAGGATGATATCTATCCACCTTCAAGGAAACCCAATCTATACAACTATCATTTAAAATTATGCAACAATCATGAAAGCTAGTAATGAGGAAATTGAAGATTCTACCAATATCTACAGTAGGAAATTGATCAAACATGAAGGTAAGATACATTGATAATTATCGATGATTTTAAGACAAAGTTTGGAGACAAAGAGGAAGGAATAATAACTGAAATATATATTTTTGGTAATAGAAATGAAGCTGGAATTCTCATGATCAAGTTTTGCAAGACCAATGACTTGTTTATAGCTAATACCTTTCTTTCCCAACAACACAAAAGGCAATTTCACAAATGGACATTTCCAGATGAAATTAATTGAATTCATTAGGGAAAAGGAAAAGGAGAAGCTCAGTATCAGGAGCTAAAACCAGGCCAGGATCTGACTGTGTAACGGTTCCCCATTGGTCATATGTAAGTCCATCACATGAAGCTGAAGAAAATTAAAACTAGTCACTAGGGTCGAAATATGAACTTAAGCCTATCTCACGGACTTCCAAGAACATCACAAAACAGATATGCTTCATTAAACACTACTGACAGAAGACCTGTTCAGCTGTTGGAGGACATCAAGAACAATATTCATAAAGAAAGCAAAAGGTCATTAAAAAGACAGAAAGAATAAAACAAGCAAAATGGATGTCGGAAAGGACTGACATTTGCTCTTTTGTAGAGTTTCTAAGGGAAATAAAAGAAATGATGGAATCAAAAACAGAACAGAAAATTTCAAAGGACAGTTAGGGAACCAAATATCAAATATTATAATGAAATATGCGACGATCTAGAGTTGGAAAACCAACAGAGAAGAACAAACTCAGCACATCTGAAAATGAAAAAGTCTCAAGAAAAAATTCAGACTAGAGTTAAAATATTGAAATATTTTATGGAAATATATTGGACTGTGTAGGATATATTACAAGAATATGGAAAGAATACAAAGAGTCACTATACCAAAAAGAAATAGTTGACATTCCACCATTTCCAGAGGTAGCATATGAGCAAGAACTAATGGTACCGAAGGAAGAAATTCCAGCTGCACTGAAAGCATTATACAAAAACAAGTTTCCAAGAATGTAGGAAGTTAAAATTTTGATTATTGTGTGTGGTTGTTGTTTGAGGTTATTCCTGTTAGAAATGGCAAATATGAATGTTGTTAATGTATATCTTGAGTTTAGAGGTAGAAATTGCCCCCTTGGACTTTTCAGAGACCATGGTGGTTAGAGAAATTTGCTGACTGATGTCAAAATGGCTGACAGAAGGCCTGGCCCTGGCTTGAGGCAATGCTGTCAGAGGATTAATCCCATGTATCGTATTTATAGAATAGTTTAGATAAGGATTAAATTAAGCTAAATGAGGATTGAATTTGATTGGTTTAAGAATTGAGATTAGTATCTGATTCTACTTTGTTTATACTGATTTTTTCTGCTTATTATTGTTGATACAATGATTGATAGAAATGACCATTGGATGTATGAAAATAGAGAGTTTGTAAGCCCATTTGTCTTAAGCCATTAAAATTTGGTCTTTAAATGACTTTAGGACAGGTCTCCAAAGAATGGTCTGAAAGGATAAACCCCACCCAATGATTTAGAGTACTCTGGGCATTTGCATTCCAAAGGACTTGCCTAGGGGGCTGTTGACAGATTTAAGAAAAATGAACTTTGGTTTTTTTGAATCTTGAACTAGTGTCTCTTGTCAGAAGATGGGAAAAAAAATCTGGAACCATCCATCCAATCTAGGATGGAATAGTTAAAGAGAGCCTATGGACCATCTGAAATGTTTGCTAGGTGACCACCTGGATCCACTTTTTGAGTGGAAGTGGGAGAAATGCACCAATAAAGAGATAGGTTGTGTCTGGCCACTGAAACATGTGGACCTGGTTTACAGCAACTAGAGGAGAAGATGGGACAGATTGACTTGTGTGAAGTTCATGACTTAGCCCAAGGGGACTAGAGTTGTTGAGAATTTGTGATGGGGCCCATGGTCTAAAGACAAGGCAGCCAATGGGCACGTTGGTGAGGCTACCCACATTTAGTTGACCAGAACCTGACCAGATGAAGAGAAGATATCTGAACCTGTGAACTGGTGCATATTGTTGCTGTCTTCATAGATGGCCTGTCCTGATTTGACTTTGCTTGTGAATGCGGACTTCACAAGGTTCTAACTGGAATGAAGATTTTTCACATCAAAGAATATGATTGTCTCCTTAGAGCACTGGATTGATGTAAGTGGGCAGTACAGAGATTAGATACCCAAAATGGGGAGGATAAAGCATGAAGTGGTTGACTCACAAACTTTCATAGGTGCTCTAATCATAGGATTAGAGGATTAAGGTTTAGGTGTTACTTAACTTCAATTGTTAAGCATAGAATATTGTTGTGTTTTTCACATATGAAATATTATGTTTAAATGAGACTTTGGCACACAAAGAATTGTATATAGTTTAGTTTTATCCTATTAGGTACAGATATGGCTTTATTATTGTTTGTTTGAAAATTATGTATAGTTAAAGAGTTGTGTGAAAGTGTCAAAATGACAAGGGGTGGTCTGTTGTAATTATGTAATCTGTTGTCAATTTGAAAGGGTTATGAGTGAAGGGGTGGAGCTTAGCCTGTCAATCAGGTCTCAGCTTGATGGCCTCATTTGGAGGTGCTAAGGAAATAAATAGCTCCCTGGAGGTGGGACACACACTCATTCCCTGGGAGACATTGCAGCTGACAAGACATAAGGAACTACACTAGTGGCCTGGAGCTGAAGGAGTCAGGTGGAGACCCATGCCAAAGCTGAGGTGCTTACAGTGCCACTGGATTCACAAGAACTTCCCAGCCAGTGGCCTCTGATCTTCCCGCATTTGGCATCATTGCATGTGTTTCATGATTCTGAAGATGACTTTATAGATCAGCGTCAGACATATTGGCTAATATTGGACTTATGGACTTGATCTGGATGGGCTGGGATTTTTTTCTTAATGTACAATTACTCTTTATATAAAGCTCTTTATTATACACATATGAATGTCTCTGGATTTGTTTCTGTAGTCAACCCAGACTAACACAGCTACTCTACAATTCAGAACAAGTTTCAGAGTCTTTTTTGATATGGAAATGGATGTACTATATTTTGGTTGGTTGAATGTGTACACTGTATTACATGGGAACATGAAATTAGAAACAGTCATGCCATGCAGAACAGCCTCATTTTGAATTATGATTTGGTTTACTTTTCAACTGCCCCTATCATTAATGGATACTAGAACCTTGCCAACAAAAGACTTTGGACAGGTTTTCAGGAGAGACCAGTCCCTGGAGAGAAGGATATCATACTTGGTAATAGTAGAGGGGCAGAGAAAAGAGGAAAACGCTCAAGAAGATGAATTGACACAATTGCTGCATTGATGGTCTGAAACATCAAAACATTGATCGTCTGAAACAAGACCAGTTTTGAGAATGACACAAGACTGCGCTGTGTGTTACATTTTGCAAATAGGGTCACTGTCAGTGAGAACCAACTCAAAGGCACCTAAACAACAAGAAACTGGCAAAAAACTTTGCAGTTAGAGACAATTAGAAAAGCTAAATACAGGTACAAATATTTTCTTTAAGGCTTCAGAAAGTTACCAAAATTGTAAAGATTTACCTGTCCATTTTTGGAGAGAAACTGGGTCATGCATTTGTGGTTACTTTTTTCTGGCATCTGGGACACTGAGAGACAGGGTAAGAGACCCAATGTGCTGTGTGTTTGAATATGCCAAGAGTAGGCACATGATTAGCTTCAAATGTTTTAATATATAAAATTGTATTAAGGTAAATTAAACATGTATATGCTCTCAGGTAACTGGCAAGAGCAAATTAAAATAATTGCAGAAGGAACACAATATTATCACCTACTTCAAATTACTAATACAGAAATATTTTGAAGACACAATGTCAAGCAAATGAGGGCATAAATAACATGAAAAATTAAAACTAAGGCATAAAACATACAAGCAAACAGAAGCAGACCTAAATGGCATTAACGATATAAGAATATCATAACAGAATTTAAAGAGTTATATTTATTTAGCAAAGAAATAGAAGAAGAAATGGAAAGTTCATTGTAAATAATTCTAAAAAATAATATTTGAAATGAAAAATTGCACAGTTCAAATGAATTCATTAGAAATGTTTATTTGATTAGATATTGCTAGAGAGAGAATTAGTAAGTGGGACTATTGGTAAGAAGAAACTATATTGAATGGAGAATAAAGAGCTAAAATGGTGAAAACTGCATGAGAATGCAAGAAGAATAAATAATGTAATTTAAGCCCTAAAAATATGAGAGAGATAGAATAGAGCAGAAATTCTTACTCATAAGGCAATAACTGGAAATTTAACCAAACTTTGCAAAATGGGTGAAAGAATATGACTCCACATATGCAAGAATCTCATAAACTTCAAGTATCTAGAATATCAAGAATAATTGCAGCATATACATAGCACAGGAAAAAATCTTTGAAATAGTCTTTGTGTTGCTGCGCAAAAATTACTATTAATGCAGCTATTGTTATTGTTGTATCGTTTTTAAACACAAGAAAACATTCCTGAATAATGACAATATAAAATGTAAATTTTCTTCCAAGATAATCTGAAAGAATCCATCCCCAGCAATCTTGTATTAAAGGAAATATTAAGAGAGAGCTTTCAAATTGAATGAACATAATAACAAATGGAATGCTGAAGAGGCATAGAGGAAGAAAATGATAAATCCATTTCATAATAATTGATGAATTATATAGATGATCCAAACTCATACAGTTCATCTCTGTGAACACATAAGAAGAACTGAAAAGCTTATATATTAAAGACTTTCAAATAATCTTCATCCTCCATTCACTAACAACATTCCCAAAGAGCAAACAAATTAATCAAGAATATCAGGATAAAGCAATTAACACCCACTCCTATTCTGATATTTCTTAAATGCTACTATAGTAATTTTATTGTAAGGCTGAAATATAATTTATTTAGTAGTGTTTTCTTGGATTCTGAGCTACCAGCTGATTTCTAAATCTGTGTTGTCAATATAGACATCCTGTCAGGACATGAATTTATTCATTGCACACAGGAAAATCAATGTTTCCCTACATTACCCATGGTGAAACCAGCTTAGCTCATGCACTGCAGAAAGACAGGTACCATTTCTAGAACCCTGCAGGTGTGCCATGTTTCTGTACTAACAATAACAAAAATTGGGGAGAAGGAATTATAGAAGAAGCATAAGAGTCCCATAGATAAATGAGAGAAACATATGAAAGGGACCAAAAATGATTCAGCACAAAGACACTGCATTTATTTGCATGAATTAGGTTGAAAACCAATATGACTTAGGGAAACATAATCTTAAATATTTTGAGAAATGATCATACAGTTCCCCAAATATACAATGAACTGCCAAGTATTGATGTGACACATCCCTGGAAGAAATGTGATAACTAGTTGTTATTGACATTAGATCTAAATCGTTGATTGTGAGTTTTACAACTATAAATTTCAGATTTTTTAATCACATGTCTCTGTAGTAGTAATTTGCTTTACAAGTAAAAACAATCAAACAACTAACCAAAGTCTCATTGCTGTTGAGCCATTTCCAGTTTTGATAACCCAATCTGAACTCTGGTTGTCCTACTAACAGCAGGATCTGCACCAGTTGTGCTAACAGCAGGATCTGCACTTCCGAACCATCAGTCCCTTCGTGGGAGAACGGCAAGGCTTTCTCCTCCCACAAAGAGTGCTTGTTTTGTGGTTAGGTGCTATGGCGTCAGTTCTGATGCATAGTGACCCAATGTAAAAAGGAATTAAACACTGCCATGCCTTGTGCCATTCTGACCATCATTCTTTGAGCACATCCATTTTGTCTAAGGTTGTTTGCTTTTTTGCTGCCCCTCTATTTTACAAGCATGCTGCCCTTCTCCAGGGCTGGGTCTCTCCTGGAAATCTGTCCAAAGTACAGCCTTGCCTCTAAGGAGCATTCTGACCATACTTCTTCCAAAACAGATCTGTTTGTTCTTTTGGCAGTCCATGGTTCTGTCGATGTTCTTCCCCAGGACCATAATTCAAATGAACCCATTTTTCTTCACACTATTACTTAATGTTCAACTTTCACATGCATTTGAGGGGACTGAAAATACCATGGCTTGCGTCAGGTGCACCTTAGTCCTTAAAGTAACATCCTTGCTTTTCAACACTTTCAAGAGGTCTTATGCAATAGGTTCATTCAATTCAATGTGCTGTTTCCTCTGTCGACTGCTGTTTTCATGAGCATTGATATTGTATCCCAGGAACACAAAACCCTTGACAACTTCAATCTTTTTCATTTACCCTGATGTTACTTACTTGTTCCGGTGTGAGGATTTGGGTTTTCTTTATGCTGAGTTGTAAGACATACTAAAGGCTGCCATCCTTGATTTTCATCAGCAAGTGCTTCAAATCTTCCTCACTTTCAACAAGCAAGGTATCATCTGCATATCAGAGGTTGTTAATAAGCCTTCCTCCAGCTTCTCCGATTATCTACTCAGCATACAGGTTGAATAAATATGGTGAGAAGATGCAACATGGACCACGCCATTCCTGATTTTAAACCGTGTGGTTTTTATTACCTTGTTTTGTTTGCACAACTTTCTCTTGATCCTTGTGTAGGACCTGCAAATGCAGTGTTCTTAGATTCCTAGTCTTCTCAAGGTGGTCAACTATTTTTAGGGTCCACACAGTCTAATGTCTTTGCAGAGTCAATAAAA
>NW_022111373.1:26320262-26321921 GCF_000313985.2 Echinops telfairi
AGATTTGGGGCAAAAAAGGTTTAAATTTTGCCAGTCTTTCCTTCTAGCAGTGCTCAAAACTATCATTCATGTAGAAGTGCTGCCAAATGTTTCTAACTTTGGAAGACATCTGAAACTATTCTTCAGAGCTTTCTCCAAGTACCTTTATGCATGCTTGATTCGATTGTAAGATGCTCTGCTTGCTTCGCCTTTGCTGAAAACAAAGACTAATTGCCCAAAGCCCAAACTACAGAGATTGTCAGTCTCCCTCAGACCAAAATTGTCATGGAGGTGCTCAGAGAGAAATAAGAGGATTTTTTTTTAACCCATCAGTTAGCAAACACCAAAATATTCCTCAGTTATTATCCTCCTAAAATTGTTGTCAAAATGCAATTATGTAAATGAAGACTTGCAATCACACTGAGTATTTGTTCCGGTTTTGAAGCAAATACTTATTAGATCAGAGCAGTTTAAAGAAAACAGGGGCTCGCCGCCAACAGAATTCAGGGAACGTGAAAGAGCATGAGAAATTCCCATTGGAACAGTTCCCAATGTGTTGCATATATAAAGGTAGGGCTTGTTGAATCGTTCCTCCCACTGCCCCCTCTAGTCCCCACTTTCTGAGAAAGAAACATGCTGAGCTTGAGGAATGAAGCTTGGCTCTAGCAGTCACCACCACCTCTTCTATCCAGAGTTTGGGTGTGTGGATTTTTTTCCCACCCTTTGATACCCATCCACTTTCTCTAGCTCCCTCCAACCCCTCTTACCCCTCCACAAAAGATTTCCAGCAGAGAGCAGCTGGTGTCCTGTATTGGCTGCTTTCCCCAGACTCAGAAAGGGGGAAGGGGGCTTTCACAAGCAATCAATGGGTGCTTATTTTCCCCCAGCACTGCGGTTTTATGTGTGGACTGACATGGCCCCAACCATACCGATCCATTCTGCAAAGCTCTTTCTATTCCGATGTGCCTCTTTACAAATAGCGGAAATTAGTGGAGGACCAGTGTCAAACTGCTTGTCACATCTTGTTTTCAATCTGTTCACATCAGGTTTATAGTGTCCTATTCAGAAGCTGGGCTCCTTTTGAGTTGCACAATGCATTTCAGGAGTTCCACCAGGCGATAAATGCAGGACTGTGCATTGCTATTAAAAAATAATCAAAATGATTAGGCTTTTGAATTTTTTGAAGGAAATTATTTGCTTGGAATTTGTTTCCTTAATTGCACGGTGTCATTTATTCCTGGACATTCATCTCTCTAATGTGTAAAAGTATTCCTAGTTCATTTATCAGCATTAGAGCTTCAATGTGTGAATATGTTCTGGCGATTCAGCAGCAAGGAATGAATGACTAATCAAGAATTGCAAGCATGAATATCTTCAATACCATTCCATGCCATGCTAGTGTGCTTCTGGGCTTCTAACAAACATTAATTAAGAATTATTGAATACATACCATGCACCGAGACCACTACTAAATGCTTTACATCTCATTTAATCCTTTGTGATGATCACTACTATGATCCCCATTTTATAGATGCGGTAATTGAGGTTAAAAGCAATTAAGTAACTTGGTCAAAGTTGTAGTTTTTCTGAAGCTGAGCCAAACAGCCAGAATCTAGAGCACGTGAAATAACCCCCGTGGCACACTGACTTCTCAGAAAACATAGTTCATTTGACCCCACC
>NW_022111373.1:26327118-26328143 GCF_000313985.2 Echinops telfairi
TGTCAAATGGTGTATTAAAAATCTTTTCTTATTTTAAATTTAATTTCTTGAGTTACTAATGAAGCTAGTGAGGTTAAGGTTATTTATCATGCTTATTAGCTAGGTTGTGTAGGAAAACAAAATCTAGCAGCACTTACCTTTGTACAAGAAATAACTTTATATTAAAATGAAAGTTCACATCAAGAAAGCCCCCCAGTCCAGTACAGCTCCTGTCCATAGATCATATGCTAGCTAGGACTTCTTCAGACTCATAGAACTGAGCGTCAATGAAGCAGAAGGGTGAAGCAGGCAGTCGGGAAATCACTGACTGGCTGGTGTAGAGTTTCATGGATCCAAGTCAGTGGAGGCATGGCAGAATGCTGACAGGTTGTCTACATGGGAGCCACACTTGGAAGCAGACTCAGAGTCCCAGTGAAGCTCTAGCAAGGAGTAAGAAGTGACAAAGAGAGAGAACGAGCATCTCTGTCCACCTTATTCTTGTATAAAAGACTTATGACATCAAGGAAGTGTCATAAGGTTGCACCTTGATTGACAGGTTTAACTCACCCCCTAGCCAAGATTCTCTTTGACAGAAAGCCCAACTACCACATGGCCCCTCAGCAAGTGAAGGTCCGAAAAGCTTTAGCCTTGTAGTCTTTAGTCCATCTGAATCCTATGCTTGACTCTGCAGTGAGAAAGCAACTCTTTGTCAGCCATCTTTGGGTGCTTTCTAAACTGGTGGTGCAGTGGTTACTCTTGGGCTGCTAACCACATGGTGAATAGTTAGAAACCACCAGCTTTTGCTCAGAAGAAAGAAGGCATGTCTACCTCTGGTAAGAGTTATAGTCTCAGAAACTCATAGGGCAGTGAGACAGTTTTTTTGTGCCAGCCTGGCTGATAAACGCAGGTGGGATTGACTGAGGGGCGGAGAGATGGATGGCTTGGTGAGCCTTGCCTTTCTTGTCTCTCGCTCTGTGATCATCGGACAAGTGTGCAGCTGCCTTGCTTGTTCTGTGCTTCAATTTAAAGGCTACACTGCCTGTGGG
>NW_022111373.1:26329413-26332905 GCF_000313985.2 Echinops telfairi
GAATGTTTAAAAACTGATCATAATGAATGACTCAGGAATGAAAAAGCTATAAAAAGTTTTGTTAGGTACTCGAGTTTGTTTTCACCCATAGTTACCTCATATTTAGCAAAGTAAACACAGTGAGGGTCTTAGATATTTTCTCTGAATCACAAGACATCACTTCTACAATAACAAGCATGATGTTTTTTTCTAAGCATTGGTCCCTCCTGATAACTTGCCCAAAGTACATGGCATGAGTCTCATCATACTTGCTTTAAAGGAATATCCTGGCTGTACTTCTTCCAAAATAGACGTATTTGTTTTTCAGGCAATTTATGATATATTCAATATTCTTTGTCAAAATTATAAATGAAATATTGCTAAAAAGATTTAGTGATTATATCCTGATATTTAAAACATAACTTTAATAGAAATATGATTACACATATTATGGTTAATCAAACAAAACATGAATACACACTGTATAAAAATAGGTGGGAAAACATACAAGATGGAAGGAAGAAGATGGGAGGCCATTTTGATTCCTAACGTTTTTACATTTGTTTCAAGCAGAATCACGGAGAATCATTTAAAGTTGAAGTGCAATTAAAAAACAAGGACTCTGATTTTAATTCTGCTTTCCTACTTTCTTTTGTTTTTACGATGACATTTTAGAAAATAATATCTTGTGATCACTACATATTTGAAATTCCTTCAGTTTCTTCCCACATTTAAAAATTAGAAAACTAAATGTAATGATTTAATTATATATTAGATGTAAACAGAAGACTATAATTAAAATGCTTATCAACTTATATTTTCATATATATTATGCAAAGATGCCAGAAAAAGGTGTCTACAATGTAGTGTAATGCAAAATCCGGAGTGGTTCATCTGGTTTGTTGTGCTGTTACTATTTTGTTTGTTTGCTTACTCATACCGAACTATTTTCTGTCAAGTCTTTTTTCTGACTCAATTACTGGTTATGTGCTGGATTTCTAGCTTATGTTCAGTGGTATGTATACATCAGCTGCTTAATGGGGAGGGGTGGGAATGTGACCACATAAAGACTTTGCAATGCTATAGAATATGTCTAATCCATGCCATGAATAGATTTTATTAATTGTGTTAATTTATATAATTTTTTCCATTGCTTGAATTGAATTCTTTGATGTGACTAGTGCTATTTTGAAGAGAAATGTAATCTTAAATGAAATAATAAATATTTGAAATAATTTAAAAAATGCATTCACTGTAGCCTTTTTGATAATTATAACATTAAACAGAGATGAGAATCCCAATAATTAGGAAATGTTTAGGTAAATAAAGAATTATCAAGAAAATTTAATGCTATGTCAAAGTTAAATAGTAATTGGAAGCCATATTGCTAGCAAGGAAGAATTCTATTATATTATGTGATTTAAAAAGTTAAAAAAGGAAGCTCATTTTTGATGCAGCTATTCAAAATATATTGATAGATGGATTGATGATAGAAAGCTAGCTAGCTAGCTAGATAGATAGATACAATCATACATACATACATACATACATGATGTTTTTACTACATTCCCTTGAGTACAATTGAAACATTGCCCAGTCTGTGAAATCCCAGCAATCAGAGCTCGAGCCCATTGTTGCAGCCACTGTGATGATCCATTTTAAGGAAGTACTTATTCTCTTTTGCTTACCCTGTACTTTACTTAACATCATATCCTTATCAAGGCACGCAAACTTCTTGCCATCTAACCATCTAGTTGATTCTGCCTCATGGTGACCATACAAGAACTGACCCAGTGGGTTTCTGAGTCAGTAAATATTTATGGAAGTGGAAAGCCTCGTCTTTCTCCTCTGCAGCAGAGTGTAGCAGCTGAACTCAGAACCCATTATTCCACACAGGCTCCTATCCAGAGTCTTGCTATTCTTGCTTCTAAGGAGCATTTTGCTATCCTGAGTACAGGAAATATTTTTCATTTTAATGTAACTGATAATATATTTAATATTCTTCACCAGTGTCCTACTTCACAGCCATCAATTTTTCTTCAGTCTTCTCCATTCATTTTCTATATAAGGCAATTAAAAATACACTGGCTTGGATTAAATGTACTTTAGGCTTCAAAATTATATGTTTACTGTTTTGTACTTTAGTCTTTTGAAACAGATGTACACAATACATATATACTGTCTGGTTTATTGGCTGTTACTTCAGAGGGCATCAATTGTGTATTCACGTCAAAAAACACCATTGACAAAATCAGTCTTTTCTCTATTTATGATAAAGCATCTGCTAATCTACTTCTGAAAAAGTGGTCAGTGAAAATCTGTAGATAGATTATAGATAGATAGATAATTCAAATGAATTAAAAATGTGTTTGTGAAACAGATAATTGTATTATGAGTGATTATTTTCTTCTTTCTAATATGTTTGCAATGTTCCAGGTCATTTTTACATTATGTAATATTTTTTTATATTCAAATGAGTAAATTATTCTCAATATTTTATGTTTTTCACAAAATCAATAGAATGAATTTATGTGAATGGTACTGGTGGGATAGTGCTGATATAAATGAATCCAAAAGGCACCTCTGAAATCAATGTTTGTTCAAAGAAACTATTAAGTCGCTCTTTATTTTCATTTCACTAATGAACATTAGCTCAGAGAATAATAAAAAAATGTAAGCATTATTTAGTTTTCTCTCTGATAATGTGAGCAACATTGCAGATAATGAAACCTTAAGTGTTTGATTTGGAATGGCTTCTATTTGGGGGGTTAATTTGTAATACCTGGTGGTTTGAGCTTGTATTTAATTCAAGTTTATTTTTTATTCAATATATTAAAAAGCAAAGGAAATTTTAAGATAATAATCAGTAGAAAGGAGACATAGACATCATGGAAATTTGAGAATTTCTATCACTTGCATAGTGCTTGTATAATCACATAGACTGCATAGCAGGTCATTGTCTACTCAGACTTGAACTCTGAATGCTATTTTGTTACAGTTGCATACAACCTATTATTTTCAATAGAACGGTGAAGCGGTTAGCTTCATTCTATAGTAGATTTTTTATTTTTGTTCAACCTTTGTGTGGGGGTTCTCTTTTGCAAGCAAATCAATTTCCAGTGGCACCATATGAACAATGGAAGTCATTGATTTTGATGTTCAATTGCTGGTTACAAAATACTAAACGGTTCCTGAGACATTTCCTATACCCTCTTTAGTCCCACAAGTAAATATGTCAGTATCTGCAATATTTATTTAGGCCCTCTAGGTGGGAAAATCATTGTTTCCCATATCAACTATAAACTTATAATTTGTTAAAATGGAACTGAAAGTAAGATTGTACTGATTATCAGGAGGGACCTGTCTTTGGAAAACATTAAGGTTACTAAGGTAAAAAGATCATCAAAAAAGATAACTATCTCTACAGGCTAGACTGGAAAACACAAGCTTTTCTTTCTTGGTATATTTTAATTTGTTCTTTGTTAGTGGCTGTTGTTGCTGTTTTGTTGTACA
>NW_022111373.1:26334433-26343598 GCF_000313985.2 Echinops telfairi
AGAGAGAGAAAAATACCTTTAAAAAGGTACATTGACACAATGGGCTCAAAGATAACAACATCTGCATGGATGGTGCAGGACCAAGCAGATTTTCTTTCTGTTATACATAGGTTCACTGTGAGTCTGAATTACCTTAACAGTTCCGAACAACAATAAAAACATGAACTCATTGCATGAACCTTTTGAGGGTCACAAAGGAAAAAAGAGTCTGCTAGACAAAAGTGTTATCAAAACTAGCACATCCATGCTGGTATCCTTGGTGGGCCTGGCCATTCAACAACTCTTAGAGAAGTAAGAAATGGAACATCCAATGTTTTTCTTTAGTGAATTGCCTTCAAGCAATATTCCTATAAATTTTAGCAAATAAAAATATCACTTTTCAACAAGCCCTTTGTTTACCACGTCGCTGCTTCACAAAGATGGCATTGATAAATCACACAAGCACAGGAAAAAGGGAATGAAGGGAGAGTAAGAAATGGGTATAAATTTTTACACTTTGTATTTAAAAAGAAACTTTAGTGCTTGTCTTTAATTAAAATCGTTGTTTAATTTATTTTTAAGTGGAAAGTATAGGGATAACAGATCCTTTGTTTTAATAATGCCTGATCTGACGACCAGGAGAGAGACAAGGCTCTCTACTCCTGTAAAGAGTTACAGCCTCTGAGATTCACAAAGACTGTTCTACCCTGTTCTACAGGTTCACTCTGAGTTGAAATTTACTTATTGGTAGTGAGTGAATCTAGCTATTGGTTTTCTATATTAGAAATGACAGTTTTCTTGAATGAAAATTACATAAATGAAGCTCAACTATGCATCAATAATCTACCCTATTTGGCATATTCAAAAATTGTAGTGAGGTTCTAATTTTATATTTCCCAAAGTACTAATGAAAATAGGAAAGCGTGAATGCCTCTTTTGTTCATCCATTACTAAGCCCTTCTGAATGTTACACAGTATATTGCAATTCTTTTTAATAGAAAAGGGGAATATCTATAAGATTAGCTCTTGTCTTGAATATTTAAATGCTCTAGGCATATGTCAATACAATTATTTTAGTCTACAATTGAGAAATTTGTTAGAACAGAACCCAAGTAACAGGAACACAGATTAGCCAAAAACTTTTGCAACACACACACACTCCATTTCACTTTTAGCAGAAGTATAAAGATACAAAGACATATCTTGCTTAAATCAAGCTGAGAAGTCAACAGAATACCATGATCAGTGAATGAGTAAGCGACAGCAATGTTAATAGTCGAAACTTCATTTAGAGTCTAAAAAGAGTTTTTTATGCTAATATTTTTCATCAATGATTTGTATGAATTTGGAAAATCAACTAATTTTAAAGGCTAGTGCAATTCATCTTAATAATATAGGAACACTTTATAAGGAACACTTGCAACTCAAAAAGCATGTCTTCCTAATGTACACTCAAACAGGATCAGCCTTATCCAGGCTTTGGGGCTGACCAACTGCTACTTGGCCAAAGCAATGACGTAGTTTCCATCATTTCAATTGCGGTCATGGGACAAATGAAATTTGGATACATTTGAAAATTTGTTAAAATGTAAAATCCATGTCTTTCGAAAAAACTAGTGACAAGGTCCACAGACCAATCTGGTGCCAATTAGCATGTGAGAAAAAGCGCTGTAGTTGCATAGATATCCACAACTTTGTACTCACCTTGATCATCATAGCTTAGATTATTGGTTAAAGTTCACATTTTAGTTTGAACACACTACATCTTTTAGTGTATAGGGGTTTAAAGGTAAGCTTTAGAATCAACACGCTACATATTTTAATGTATAGAGGTTAAAAGGTAAGCTTTAGAATCAACTAGACATGGGGCAGTAACTTAGTTTCAACACAAACACTCTGCCCTTGGCATTTTGCATGCCCTCATTTAACCTGACCCGTGCCATGGTATTTTCAATTGCTTCATATTCAAGTGGAAATTGGGCATTGAATAAGAAAGAGCAAAGAAGAATTGATGCATTATGATTCTGGTAAGAATATTGAAAATACCACGGATGACAAAAAAACCAAACAAACTAAAAACCAAAACATAACAACCTTAGAAGTGCAGCCAGAGCTCAGTCCCTAGAAAAAAGATAGCATGATTGGTAGACAGAAGGCAAAGGAAAAGAAGAAGGTACTCTATGAGATAGATTAACTCTTGTGGCTACAGCTATAGGCTCAAAAATAACAATAATTATGAAGATGGCACTGAGCCAGGGAGTCCTTCCTTCTGTTAGGCATAGGGTCATTATGAGTCAGAAATATTTAAAGTGATTATATAACTTTGTATCTTTGCCTAGAATATAGGGATAAATAATCTGCTTTATATGGTTAAGTGGGGATGGTACTAAATTATTAATGTAGAGAATTTAAAACAGACTCTGGTGTAAAGAATGGTATGCACAATAAGTAGTAAATAATCATCATCAATGTCAAATGCCTTCAAATGCCTCAGGATCAAATACCTTTATTGATTATGTTCAGTCAGTCTATCCCTAACACGGGCAAGAAAACTAAGTTATAATTTATTAGGATTCACATTTAATAATTATTTGACTACAAAAAACTTCTCCACTAGTCAACATCCAGCCATTTCAAGAGGTAGTATATGATCAAGCACCAATGGTACCAAAGGAAGGAGTCCAAATTGCACTGAAAGCATTATCCAAGAAAAAGGCTCCAGGAATTGGTGGAAAACCCATTGAAATGCTGATTAGCAATGGAACCATTCACTAATTTATGCCCTGGAAATTTGGAAGACAGTTACTTGGCCAACTGACTGGAACAAATCCATGTTTGTACCCATTCCAAAGACAGATAATGCAACAGAATGTGCAAATTTTGAAACAATATCATTTATTTCACATGGAAGTAAAACCTTTTGGAAGATCAACCAACAATAGTTGTGGCAGTACATTGAGAAGGAGCTGCCAGAGGTTCAGACCGTAATCAGAAGAGGATGTGGATAATTGCTGATCTCGGCTGAAACCAGAGACTATTGGAAAGAAGGTTTATTTTGTTTAATTGAATATACCAAGGCATTTGACTGTGTGGATCATAATAAATCCTGAATAACTTGAGAAGAATGGGAATTCCTTAACACTTCCTTGTGCTCATATGGAACCTGTACATGGATCAAGAGGCAATTTTGTGACCTAAATAAGAAAATACAGTGTAGATTAAAATTAGGAAAAATGTGCATCAGATTTATTATCTTCTCATCATATTTTTTCAATCTGTATGCTGAGTAAATACTCAGAGATCCTGCATTAAATGAGGAATAAACACTTGTTGATGAAGTGAAATATTATAGCCTTTAACACGATTATGAGCCAATGTTAAGAAGATCAAAATTCTCACAACTGGACCAATCATGATAAATGGAGAAAATACTGAAGTTTTCAAAGATTTAATTTGCATGGATCCATAACCAGTGCTCATGGAAGCAATAGTCAAGAGATCCAATAATGCATTCCATTGAGTAAATCTGCTGCACAAGACCTTTTCAAAGAAAGGATGCTACTTTGAGGACTAAGTGTTCCCTGACTCATGGTAAATTTAAAATACCATAATAAATTGAAAATACCATGCACTGCTAAAAGGACAACACTATCTGTCTTGGAAGAAGTCCAGCCAGAATGCTCCCTTGTTGTTGTTGTGGGATGCAATAGAATCGGTTCCAACCCAGAGTGACCCTCCCCCAGAGCAGGAAGCACTGTCTGGTCCCATGCCATCTTCACAATTGTTGCCCGGCTGGAGCCCAGTGTTACAGCCTCTGTGACCACTCATGTCCTTGAGGGCCTTCCTCTTTTCTCTGACCGTCCACTTCACAAGCACGATGTTCTTCCACGTGGACTGGTCTCTACTGACAGCATGTTCAAAGAACGTAAGATAAAGGCTCACCATCCTTGCCTCTAAGTAGCACTCGGGCTGGACTTCTCCCAAGGGAGTTCACTTTGTCTTTTTGGCCATCCCTGGTACTTTCAGTCTTCTTCTCCAGCACCACAATGCAAATATCTTAATTCTGCTTTGGTTGTCTTCATTCATTTTTCAACTTTCACATACACTTGGGGCATTTGAAAATACCAAGGCAGGGTGCTATTTAAAGGCAAGAATGTGAACTTTGTTTCAGGTATGTTAGACATGCTATGAGGAAAGGGCATTGTGCTTGGTAGAATGGCAGTGAAAAAGAGGAAGGCCCTACAACATGGATTGACACGTGGCCATAACAATGCATTCAAGAATAAGAAAAATTGTGAGGATGGAACACGAATCCAACAACAACAAGATTTCTATGATCATCTGGGACACCATAAATAGTTTTTACTGAGGTACACATCTGACAACATTTCTAATAGAACTCAATTTATGGAAATTCTATTTAGAAATGGATCAAAGAGCTCTTTGTCAAGGTTAGGGTATCAATTTAGAAAAAGTGACATCTCAACTAAAATCATATGGAAAATTGTTTTTGGACATAAGAACAAAATTCCAAATTAAGAGACATTCCAGTGAATTAGTCACAGAGGAAGGTTTTTGTTTTTGTTTTTTTCTTGAGGAGTGTGATTTCAGCTGGTAGTTGTCAAACAGAAAATGGTGACATTGTTTTTATACATGTATATGATGCTATCAAAACTGGTTAGCTCAGTTTTTATGTTAGGCCAGAGAAACAAATGCAGTGACACTCATATATGTGAAAAGGAGAGCTTTATATCAATAATTAATTATATATTAAGCAAACATCCCAGCCCAGTCCTATTAAGTCCATAAGTCTGATAGTAGTCCATGAATCCCCCTTCAGATTCACACAGCCATGTACAATGATGCAGAATACAGGAAGATCACAGGCTGGTGGGTGCAGAGTTGTGTGGATCCATGGTGGTGGCCACATAACAGACCTCGTGCAGGTCTCAGCGTGGCTCGCCAGCAGGAAAGTGAAGACAGAGAGAGAGGGGCCAGCCTCCAGAGAGCCATTTATCTCAGCTGTATCTCCAAAGGAGGTCATCAAGCTGCAACTTGGTTGACAGGCTAAACTCCACCCATATTTTCTTACAGGCGTCACGTTGGCACAAAAAAACTAACCATCACTGTTTCCTTCTAGAAGATGCAAGTGAAAAACAGATACATATATTCAAATAATTATTTCATGTCTATATATTGAACCTGCTTTACAAATATTAGTTTCCTTATAAAATCCCCAAAGCAAGTGCATGTAAACCAGATCTCTTTGTTTCAGGATTAAGAACTTGATGAAGGTCATAATATTTGGTGCCAGACAAAACATCCATTGAATATCCATATTAATGAAATGCTATTATTAAAATCAATCATGATCTATGCCTTAGTCTGTTCTTCTCATCATTGCCTTGTTAGTGGAAGACCTTGCACTACAGCTGCTATTGTCATTTACAATCCTAGCCATTTGTAAACTAGCTATGAGAAGTTCATAAATACTTCACAATCACGCTCTGTCAAGCACAAGAATCCTTGTGGGTGGAAGTAAGTCTTAATGATCAACAAACCATTCACGTGGGTTATCAGCAGTTGAGTGGACCGTTTCTATCAAGCCTCGGGCAAACAGCCACTGCTTAGGAAGGAAAGTAACCAAGGAAGAGGGGAGGATCTAGAGTCATCGCCTCTCACATGAGAGTGAGTAGGTTAAAGCAAGTCAAATGCTGGCCCTGGTAGCAAACATCACAGGTCCGAACCCCTCAGCAGAAATCAGAGACTCTGTATTCTCTTTGATGGTAGCTCTTTCTCATTCTTACTGTCTTTGCACCTCCTAAATTTCTGATATGAAAGATTATTTTTTGAGTCAGCAAGTGTGCAAGAAAAGTAAATGAAGAAAAGGTAATCTTCCTTTGTCTGTCTGCTCTTGAGGGCAAATTTCTGAACCCATTTATCCGTTGATATTTTCTATTAGAGTACAAAGGTGTTAGATATAAAATTAATCATTCTATTCTGTGTTTTTTCTATATATGAAAAATAACTATTAATGAAAAAGTTAGTATGTGATCCCTTTCTCTGGGAAAGAGGAATACACGTCCGCAGTTATACTGGCCTTTATTCAAAGGGTCAGACCCAGTAAATATAACTTTATAGAAACAATTTAAGTTCAAGAGAGGAGTGCAGCAGCTGATGAAAGGAGACCACACTTAGAGAGGGCCCCTTCACACTCCAATGGTTTCATTGTTAAATTACATAATAGGATAAAAGTTGGATTGAAAGGAAAGGTCAGTGTGAAGCTTCAGGCAGAAATTGGAAGGAGCAGGGCAAGTGGTTACAGGCAGGACATTTCAATTCATAACAAGCAAATTCTTACTAAACACAAAAGTCTCTAATTTTCCTTCATAGTCTATGACTCATTTCTGTAAATAAAACTAGCAATGACCTGTGAATTTTAATCTCTTGTAGATTGTCAGGTTTAAAAAATAATGCACAAAAATATTATACTTCATATGCCAAACAGCTGTTGTCACAACTGTTTTTAAAACTCACTCCTCTATATCACTTTCTGTCACATATCTTGCTCATTCCCATGCCTTGTTTCTATACCTACGAAAGCTAGACGCAGCACAGCTCTCTCTGTGTCTTCCCTCCCCTTGCACACCCATACCAAGTTCTCTTTCTTCTGCCTCTGGTTCTCATTTGTCAAGTCAATTGTGGAGAAGTTTAGAGTGCTAGCGTGCTAAAAGGAATGGAATGATTACTATAAAACCATTTCTTAAGATACTTCTTTTTCTCTAAATACGAATGTTCTTAAGGCACTCTATATTTCATAATTGCCATTGCTTTAAAATTGAAATAAACCTAAGCTTTACACATTATTAGCAATCGAAGTCTTTTTCCAGCTGCACTACAGTTACCAATGACATCAATCTAAATATATTTATATAAATTTATTAAAATCACTGTTTTCTTAGATTTTTTTTCATTTTTCTTTAGTTTTTCTACTTCCAGAATGTCTCTTCATCTTTAGCATGTTGCACATAACTTTGTGCACTATTTGTTTTCCAAATAATATATTGACTTTACCTCTGGTAAAAGAAGTGTGTGCACTTTATTTCACTCTCTGGTTCAAAATTAGATTTTATAGTAGTTAAATGAATAAATGATGCTAATTGACTTTTTCTATACTTAGGACATATTTTACATAGGCACTCATTAGAAATAGAATGGTTACTTATAGACAGATAGATTATACTCTTTATTTTTAATCAGATGTGATGTTTTTTCCACCACTTCCAAAAATTTTATTCCTCATAGGAGAGTATAAGACATGAAAAAATAATAATAATTTATAAATTATCAAGGGCTCATGAGAAAAGGAGGGTGGAAAGGGAGGGGGAAAATGAAGAGCTGATACCAAGGGTTCAAGTAGAAAGAAAATGTTTTGAGAATGATGATGGCAACAAATGCACAAACGTGCTTGACACAATGGATATATGTATGGATTGTGTAAAGAGTTGTACAAGCCCCAAAGTTGTACAAGTTGTAAAATGTTGTTGTTGTTGTTGTTTTTAAAAAGACAGCATTGAGTGTGGGTAATTTAATTCAGTGATCAATTATTTTTTGTATTCTTATTTTAAGGCTCCTCATGAAAATACAGGAGATATTTTCACTACATTACATATAATAGTGATTGAGTTGTTGCTGTTGCTGTTTTTACTCTCAAAGGATGAAGAATAGATAAAAAGTTTCTTTCCATATGTGGGCTACTATAGATCAACGTTTTGAGAATAAAGCCCTCAGAAGTGATGAGTTCTGAAACACGTGGAAATATACACAGGGGTACTTGTGATAGGAAGTAGAACAAACAAGTGAAATCGAATAGGTAGATAGAAGAGGCCCAGGGAATATGGAGAAGACTGAAGGGAAGGAGGAGGAAATACAAATCTCATAAACTCATTATAGTGTGGTCAAGTACTAGAGAGTTTTAAGTTAATTGGAAATAGCAGACTGGGAGTCTCTGAAGAGATTTTAGCTAATACAATATGCTGTGTATGTTTTTAAGGCACTTTTGCCATACGATACAGGTATATTAATGCAAAGAGAACCGAGGAGCCAGGCAGACCACAAGAAGCCTGCGGATGTGACTTCCAGGGGTAACATCCAAGAAAATAAAGTAAAAGAAGAGCTGATTGTGAAAACTGTTTGGATAAACAGTGAGTATTATTCAATTCCTCTAAAAGGTTGATAAAAATGGATTAACTGAAGTAATTATTAAGTGGGTTTAATTAATTAGAGTTATGGCCATACTGCTGAAATAAACAGAAAACATTGAGGGGAATATTTGAGTGGCAAAGTATTCTAAAATATAGTTGCACTCAGTATAATATTCATGAGAGATATATCCTCCTTTCTAATTTTTTCGGAAGAGTGGGTGGAACAAAGGACATCATTGCTGATGTCAGATGCATCTTGGCTAGAAACAGAGAATATCAGAAATATGTTTACTTGTGTTTTATTGACCATATCAAGGTGTCTGTTTGGGGTTTTTATAGTTTTATAACAAAGTATGGATAAACTTGAGAAGAATGGGAATTCCAGAACACTTCACTCTGCTTATCTGGAACTTCTATGTGGATCAAGAGGCAGTCATGCAAATGGAACAAGACAATACTGTATGGTTTAACATCAGGAGAAGTGGGCATCAGGGTTGTATCTTTTCACCATACTTATTCTTTCTGTATGTTAATCCAATGATCAGAAAATGTGACTTATGTGACGAAGAATTGGCAACAAGATAGGAAGAAGGCATATCAGTAACCTTAAATATGAAGATGACACAACTTTGTTTACTGAAAGTGAGGAAGACTTGAGGCATTTGGTGATGAAGATCAAGGATTACAGCCTTAAGGATGGATTATAACTCAATGTAAAGAAGACCCAAACCTCATAACTGAGCCTTTAGGTAACGTAGTGATAAATGGAGAAAAGATTGAAGTTATAAAGAATTTTGTCTTGCTTGGATACACAATCAATGCTCATGGAAGCATCCATCAAGAGAGAAACCAATGCATTGCATTAGATAAATGTGCTGCACAAGGCCTCTTTAGAATGTTGAAAAGCAAGGATCTTATTTTGAAGATTAAGGTGCATCTGACCCAAGCCATGATATTTCAATTCCCTCATATGCATGTGAAC
>NW_022111373.1:26345208-26345997 GCF_000313985.2 Echinops telfairi
GTATTTATATGAGACCTTCAAAAGTTTCTTGGAAAATGGATATTAAGAAAAAGTTCTTCGTGGATTTCTTTTTCTCTTTCTTTATTTTTCTACCCAAACTAACTTGTACTAACTTGTTATAACATTTCTGTATAGGACCTAGTTTGAGGTAATAAAAAGGATGAAAGAGTGAAACATGGGTTCAAAAATGCTGAAACAATTGAGGCTATACTAAGATATTATGGGGACAATGCACCAAAAAATTAACAATAAAAAAATTTATAACTTGTTTTAAGAAGACACAAGTGGGAGGAGGTTCCAAATTGGTGTCCAAGTAAAATCATCTGCCAGGTGCTTCTGCTGTTAGATCAGAAAATTAAGAGGTAAGGAAGGAGGCCAATAGTGGGAGGCAGGGTGCCAGAAATAGAGTTCAAGTGTACTAGGGTCTGTGGATCAGACCTCTCTCTTAGATTTTTACCCATGGAAAGATTTGAGGGCTCACTGAAACACTCTAAGTCAATTGGGCTGCCAGTGGGCTCTGCTAATTTCTCGCCAAGTCCAGTGGGATGACCCCTCCTGGTGCCCCAAATCTGAGACCCACAGCATGCAATAGTTTTCCCAGACTTCTCTCTAAAGGTGGTCATAATCCCAAGCTTATGGACAGTCTCTGAGAACTAGCCACAGGGATCACGCTGGAGGTCTTCTCTCTACGACCCTGGTTACACCTCATTTTCCTGGCCAGGAACAAAGTGACTGTATTGGCCATCTCCTTTCCTCCTCTGCTTAGGTCCCCACCTGCTAGAGTGGGTA
>NW_022111373.1:26346919-26347928 GCF_000313985.2 Echinops telfairi
TGGAAGCATGCAGAAGCATTCCTACCTACCTCCAAAAGAGGGAGCCCAGGGCTCTTTGACTCCAGGGAAAATGGTGCCGAGTTCTTCCAAAACAACACTCACACAGAAAACTGCCTCAACAACCTCGAGGAAAAATCAGGAGAAACAAAAGGCAATGTTGGAGGAAGCCCTGAACCTAACAGTGTTCATAGAAGAAGCAGACATTTCCTACCACAGAAAGAAATCTTCAGAATTCTGCTTGGCAGGGATACGAGGGAAGCAATACATGTATAAAAAATATACATGTATAAAAAAAGTATAAAATGATAGAGGAGGTAAAGGCCACACACCAAAGGGAAACACAAGAGTTAAAGGATGAGGTAACAAAAGGTAACAAATTCACAGACTGCACAAACAGACTAGAAGAAGCAGAGACTCATACCAGTGACCTCGAGTATAACCAGGCAACTTCAACAAATGGGAATGACAGTCAAACAAGGTAATCAGAGAAGTTGAAGAAATCCTGAGAACAATGTCTCATATTATGAAGAGGAACAACATTAGAATAATGGAACAACTGTAACAAGACACACCGAAGAAGGAAACAGCAAAAATAGTGAGGGAATTCTTAGAGGAAAACTTCCCCAGCTTAATGAATAGAAATCAGGCAATCTTTGGGAGACTGAAAGGACACCAGCTAGACTGAATCCCAAGAAGAATTCACCATGGCATATTATAGTTAAACTCTCCAACCTTGAGGAAAAGGAGAAAATCATCAGAGCAGCTAGGGGAGAAAAGGCAAGCCCCTATAATGACACCCAAATAAGAATATGTCCAACTTTATCAGCAGACACCATGAAGAAAAGAAGAAAGTGGAGTAACATGTTCTGAAAGTTGGAAGAAAATAATGAAAACTCAAAAATCCCCTGCCTAGTCTAATTATCTATCAAGATAAATGGAGAAGTAAGAGTCTTCCTGGATAAGCAAAATCTAAAAGAATACATTAAAAGAAACTCAGCTCTACAAAAAA
>NW_022111373.1:26349758-26351849 GCF_000313985.2 Echinops telfairi
GCTGGTCACCTGTGCTCCAATGTTCATCATGACAATCTTGAAGAGTTGGAAGCAACCTAAATTTCCATCAAAGATGAATGGATTAAAAACATCTGGTACATACATACAATGGAGTACTATACATCCCTAAAACTCAGTGATTAATGAATGAAGCACATAGTCATATGGGAAGATTTAGAGGAAAGTATGCTAAGCAAATTAAGCTAATCACAAAAGGACAGGTACAGCATGGGTCCACTGAGGTAAGCTTGAAAAGCACAAGGGGCATAGGGAAAAACCAGTGAAAGCATATATTACTGGGGTGAGACCCAGGCACTCTGGCAGGGGTCAGACCCAACCCAGGGATGCATATGGCAGCTAACTAAAAAAGGAAGGGAAAAGAAAAAGTAAAAATAAAAAGGACATGGATAATGTGGGGATGGGACACTAACCTGCCCACAGGGAGGTTATTGTTTATGTCTCTACAGAAAAGGGAGGGAGAGACCAGAACTTAACCTGGTATGCCAAGCCTTGAGGGGAACATATTGGCATGAAGTAAACTTCCCCAACTAACGGAAGGGTCTGCTACCCCAGCTACATCTAACTCCTCCCCAGAAGTTTGCGCTACAGGGGATAGCATTAAAGATATAGCCCAGGGAGAGTGGCAGATCTGCCCAGATCACACGGGTGCAAACTAAGAGAGAGAGAGAGAAACAGAGAGAGACAAAGACACCTGCATCTTGGTCCACCATATACAGTCATACAGGTAAGAGCTCTCGACACATGGAATTCAGCACAGATAAAACCCTCAGGAACAATAATGGCAGGAGTGATACCATGAGGGTAGGGCAAAGGTGGGGGAGAAAGGTGGAACTGATCACAATGATAGATGTATAACTGCCCTTCCCCCAGCCCACAGGGTATGAACAACGGAAACGAGGGTGAAGGGAGACTGTGGGTGCTGTAAAATATTAAAATAATAATAATTTATAATTTAGCAAGAGGTTACGAGAGTGGGAGGGTGGAGAGGGTGGTAAAAAGAGGAGCTGATACTAAGGGCTCAAGTAGAAAGAAAATGTTTGAAAATGATGTTGGCAACATATATGCAAATGTGCTGGATAAAATTGATGTATGGATTGTTATAAGAGCTTTAAAAGCCGCTAATAACAAGATTTATTATTAATTATTATTAATATTATTATAAGAAGACACAAGCTGAAACCTGCAACAGCAGACCATCCATGTCAATTTGCCTGGAAACAAGTAGACCTGTTTAAGGCATAATCAAAGAGGATGGTTGATTAGGCGCAGAGACGTCTCAGTTTACACAGTTCTGATAAAAAAAATTAAACTTGAGGAAACCTTCTGCTTGTTGGGTGCCTGAACTATCGCATTTGGATCAGCTGCAAACAAGAACAGACCTACCAGTGAACATTTTAAAAAATGGGATCACAATTCTGAAGTACTTCAGAGAATCATAAAAGATGGAACAGGGCTTTGCCAGTATAAAGTACAGAAAAAAGAATTGGCTATCTAAAGACGGAAGTGGTCTGTCAAAGCAAAATTAGACCAACGAAGAGCAAAGGTCATTGCAAGAAAATCTTCATGATGCACAAACTACTTTTTGCCGACTTTCATGGATGTTCAAAAATGGTGATATCTGCTGGTTATGAAAGATTTTTGAGAAAGTTAGCTAAACTTTTAGCAAGACTCCAGGCAAGCTTCACCAGACCGTTCTTCACCACCATGATAATGCTCCTGCTCATTCCTCTCATCACATCAGCACAATCCTGACATGTTTGAGGGGAAATTCGTAGGCATCCACCCTATAGTCTCAATTTGACTCCCTCTGATTTATTTTTTGCCACCCAAAGACCAAACTCACTGCCATTGAGTCAATCATGACTCATCGAGATCCCTTGTCGGTTTCCAAGACTGACATTGCTTATGGGAAATAGAAAGCTCAGTTTTTTCCTGTGGCACTGTTGCTTCTTTTGCAGTACCAACCATCAAATATGTTTATATGAGGATGGGGAAATAGTTCTATGAGCCTACATTTATAGGTTTAGTATTAAGGTAGCAGAAGGACATTGGGCCTCCACTCAAGTACTC
>NW_022111373.1:26353627-26388160 GCF_000313985.2 Echinops telfairi
AAGGCCATAAGTCTGATATTAGCCCATATGTCTGATACCAATCTATAAAGTCCTCTTCAGACTCACGAAACATGCAATGAAGCCAAATACGGGATGATCCCAAGCCACAGGGTAGAAAGTCATTGGGTCCAGTGGTGTTGTAAGCATCTCAGTGCTGGCAGGGGTCTCTCTGTGGCTTCTCTGGCTCCCGAGGTCTGATTGCGTCCAGGTGGCTTGTCTTCTGCAATGTCCCCCAGTGAGTAACAGAGAGAGAGAGGTGTCTTCCACCTCCAAGTAGGAAGTACCAGATTTCCCAGAATTCTCAGGAGAAGGCCATGCCCACAGAAGTCACATTGGCTATCTCCAGATTGACAGTTTAGGCTCCACCCCTACACTCTTAATCCTTAAATCCACACTAGATTAGGTGACTACCTCACGTACTATTTGTGAAGATTTATTGTCGTAGTCTCATTTAATCTTCCAATGACCCTATACAATACTGATTGCTTTAAGCATTTTTAGGAGGGAAAAAGAAAGTTAGGAAAGAGATGTAGTTTCCAATTTTAATACTGGTTTTTAAATGGCAATGTAGCCCTCAAACTATGATGGACTAGAGTATTATCTATTTTCTTTGTGGCTGATTACTTGAATAATAGTTTCTTACATTTTTGAATCCCTATCATTTTGATTCAAGTCAGTTTCCCAATTTAGCCTAAGCCATCGCACCCTCCTGAACACCATTGGGCCTATACTCAAGTAGTCCCTCATTGCAAGAACACTTTATTCTATTAACTTGGCATTCTGTGATGCTCACCTCCCCGACAGAATTGCTGAAGACAAAGTAGGGTGCATAAGCAAATGTGGTGAAGCAAACTGATGGTGCCCGGCTATCAAAAGATGTAGCATCTGGGGTCTTAAAGGCTTGAAAATAAACAAGTGGCCATCTAGCTGAGAAGCAACAAAGCCCACATGGAAGAACCACACTAGCCTGTGTGATCATGAGGTATCGATAGGACCAGGTATCATGCATCAAAGAACAAAAAAATCATATCATTGTGAATGAGGGTGAATGCAGATTGGAGACCCAAAGGCCACCTGTAGGCAACTAGACATCCCCTTACAGAAGGGTCCTGGGGAGGAGATGAGGCAGTCAGGGTGTCATATAACACCAATGAAACATACAACTTTCCTCTAGTTCTTTAATGCTTCCTCCCACCCCACCTCCCATCATTATCCCAATTATGCCTTACAAATCTGGCTAGACCAGAGGATGTACACTGGTGCAGCTAAGAGCTGGAAACACAGGGAATCTAGGGCAGATAAACCTTCTCAGGACCAATAATGAGAGTAGCGATACCATGAGGGTAAGGTAAAGGTGGGGGGAGAAAGGTGAAATCAATCACAATGAACTACATATAACCCCTTCCCTGGGGGACAGGCAACAGAAAACTGGTTGCAGGAAACCATCGGTCAGCATAAGACATGAAAAAATAATAATTATTATTTATACATTTTCATGGGTTTGTGAGATAGGGGGGTGGGGCAGCGAGGGGAAAAATGAGAAGCTGATACCAAGGACTCAAGTAGAAAGAAAATGTTTTGAAAATGATGATGGCAACAAATGTACAAATGTGCTTGACAGGTGGATTGATGGATGAATGGATTGTGATAAGAGTGTTAGGAACCCCCAATAAAATAATTAAAAAAAATAAAATAAAATAAAATATCACTCTTAAAACAGAATAGCCTACTGTCTGAAATATTTTCAAGAGATAATGCATTCACCAGCTAGTGAGGTAAACTTGCTGAAAGCCTCTTGATATACTTAAAAAACACAAACTTCTAAAAAGTAGCAGCACTGTGGCCAAATCAGGTTAACAGCAGAGTTAGATTACTAAAACACGTTTCATTAGCGGGGGTATAAAATACATCACCAAGATTTACACCGGCTCTTTCTTGACAATCAGGAAATTGCATTTCCTTGCTTTAGAACAGTTACAAGTGATAAGATTCTTTTTCTTTGCTAACTGCCTGACAGCCGCTTTGTTGTTCACATCCAATTAGCTAGAATCAGGCAAATCCATTTGAGATCATGGTCAAGGTGAATAGAGCCAAACTTGCTATCACTTCTTTTGTCAACTTTTAAAGGTGCTTTGAATTAACTCTAGATAAATTTTACCTTTTTGTAGTTTTGAGAATAAATGCATTTTTTGCTTAGGCTACATGTTATTTCTATCTGAGATTGGTTTAGCTGTTTTATGAATTAAAGAGGATCATGAATTATAATATCTATAGTATGCAGTGACCCTGACCAGGGCTGCACACCTGATACAGAATTAGAATATTGAACATGCTGGGAAGAATCCTGGACAACAGATGGGAATCAAAAGAAAATAATCTTTCTGAATAAAGCCTGCGTATTTACAAAAGTAAATAGAACTGGCCATCTGGGTGCATCATCGAGTTTTCCAAAGGGGCAGGGCAAGTCAATCAGGGCAGGGCAGTACCAAGGCAATCAGTCTGGAGAATCTTTTCGCATATGTGTCCTTTCATTCTTTTCCTTCTTAACTTTGAGCAACTTGAGCAACTTTATTCTTGAGGGTTTGGGCAGCAATGATGGAAATCAAGAGCATTAGCAGCCACATAGTTACATGTAGCACTAATGCTGGATCAGAAGCTGTAAAAATGTGGGACAAAGTCATGAAATGCTGAGTCCACAGGTCACTTTCTGTCAAAAATACAGATGAAAAATTAGATGAGCAGTTATAATGATATCATGGCTTCCATGACAACCCTCTGCAAGGAAGACAATTTCTTTCAAAAATGAAATTTAATGCTATAAACTTTTTTTCCAGAGCCAATATAACATGAACGAAAATAGGACCAAATTTAAAAGTTGGATTTCTGGCATTGAAAAAAATAAATACAATTATAAAATAATATAATGGATCATAAAAATTCTGTTCATTTAACAAATGTATCCAAGTAATGAATTATTTCATTAAGCAATAACAACCAAAACTAATGTTTGTAGAAGTTAGTTGTCCATAGCTATTTAAAATTATATGGAACAAACAAATTAAAAAACATTGCTGTCTAGTTGGTTCTCATTCACAGCAATCCTATAAAATAGAGTAGAACTGACCCATAGGCTTTCCAATTAGCTGGAGTCAGGCCAATCCACTTGAGATTGTTTGGGAAAGAGAAATGCTGTTGTTATTAGGTGCCTGCATTAGTCTGGGTAGACCAGAGAAACAAATCCATTGAAACTCAGATGTGTATAAGAGAGAGTTTTATATAAAGGATAATTGTATATTATAAAAGTATCCCAACCCAGTCCGGTCCATGCCCATAGACTCACAAAACGCACACAATGATGCTGAAAGCTAGTCTTTGGATCCAGTGGCATTGTAAGTATCTCAGCACTCGCAGGGGTCTCCATGTGGCTTCTCCAGCTCCCAGGGCTGCATCAGGGTAGGTCCATGTGGCTTCTCCTCAGGGATGTTTCACAGGGAGTCAGCCTCATCAAAATAGGGTCTCCAAGGGAATAAGAAAGAAAGCGAAGTTTCTCCCACCTCGGAGGAAAATACCAGATTTCCCAGAATCCTCAGGAGAAGGCCATTCCCACACAGCAGCCTCATTGGCTATGATCTGATTGACAGACTAGACTCCACCCCTTCACTCTTAATCCTCTTAAATCCCAAATTCACACCAGATTATGTAACTACCACAGTGCCATTAAGTCAGTTCCAACTAGCAGTTACCTTGTGTATAAGAGAATAAAATACTGCCTCGTCCTGTGATAGCCTCACAGTTGTTGCTAGGCATGAGTCCATTGATACAACTACCGTGTTACTCCGTTTTCTTTATACTCCTTTTTGGCTGACCCGTCACCTACCAAGCATGATATTCTTCTTTGGAAACAGGTCCCTTCTCATAACATGTCCAAAATATGAGTTGAAATCTTGCCAAATGTGCTTCTAAGGACTATTCTGACTATACTTTTTGCAAGAGAAATTTCTTTATTCTTAAGGGAATACATACTATATTTAATACTCTTCTTTACCACTATATCACTCTGAAACCATCAACTCTTCTCTGTTTTCTTATTCATCCTCCAGTTTTTGCATGCACGTGTGGCTATTGAAAGTATTATGGCTTGGGTCAAGTGCACTAGATATCCCCAATGCTATATGTCATTTGATTATTTGACTGTTGCTTCAATGGAATTGATTGTGGATACAATTCAAGCAAATAAAATCCAGGCAAAATAAAATCTTTGACAAGTTCATTCATTTTTTGCTTCTCATGGTGTTATGTATTGGTACAATTGTATGTAATTTTGTTCTTTAAGTTGAACTGGAATCTATACCACAGGTTGGGTCTTTGACCATTGTTAGTAAGTGCTTCATGTTCTCTTTGTTTTCAAGGAAGCAAAGTTGCATCACCTGTATATCACATATCGTTAATGAATCCTCCTCTAATCTGATGTCACATTCTTCATATAGTCCAGCTTCTTAGAATAGTTGCTCAGCATAGAGATCAAATAAATATGAGAAAAGAACGCAATGCTAATACCCAAGATTCATGACCTTAATGTTGCATAATTCCCTTGGACTGTGTGCATGCTCCACATGAACACAAATAGGTGTTCTAGAATCCACTTTTTAAAAAATTATTATTTGTTTTAATACCTCGAAATAAATAACTTTAGTCAATAAAACACATGTAAACATCTTTTGGGTATTGCTGGTTTCAGTCAAGAGCCATCTGACATCAACAATAAAATCCCCTATTCCGTTTTCCTCAGAATCTGACTTGAATTTCTAGCAGTTCCCGATTGCTAGTGCTATGACACTTTTTAATTATCTTCAGCACATTTTTACTAACGTGATTGCAATGATAATTTTCATAGTTTTCACGCTCGTTGCGTCACTCTTCTTGGAATTGGTACAAATAATCGGAGTCCTGTCTGACTTGTTAGCCAGGTGCCTGTGCTCCCAATGTACTGACATAGACCAGTAAGGACTCCCAGGATTGCATTCAGCGACGGAAACAGCTCAAATTGCAGCCCTCAACCCCTCGGGCCATGTTTTTTACCACTGCCTTCAGTTCACCTTGGCTTTCTTCCTGTAGTTATACCAAGTCTGAGTCACATGCTACCTCCTCTGATTCTGAAGGTCTTCTAGCTCCTTTTGGTACAGTGACTCTGTGTATCCTTTCCATCTTTTTAAATTTTTTATTTAAAACATATTTTTAATTAACATAAGCATACAATGTCTTATTTGTATAGCATAAAACACATATATGCCTTTGACAAATGTGTGCGAAATTCCGATGTAATTTTGTCAACTTGTCAATGAATAACATCTCACCTAAAGAAAATGACAACATTCCTTTAAAGGGTTAAAGCATTAGGTATTATTATGTGATGAGTATGTTTCAGTTATGAATTATGAATATCTTAAAGCCTTAAATCTTATTTTATACTTTCTAAAGTTGCTTTATTTAAATTCAGAAAACATATTTTCTTTGCTGTAAGTAACTTTCAAATATTCTACTTGATATCAAATAATATACAGAGACTGTTTTCAGGTACTTGTGTATTTTCTTATGTTAATAATCACTATACAACATATAGGAAAATCCATGTGCGGATTTTAATTAGATTTTCTTTTTCTTTCTAATCATTTTATTGAAAGCTCTTACAATTCTTATTACAATCCATACATCAATTGTGTTGCGTCCCGGCCTGCGGGATGCACGAGCAAGGCCCTGCAGGGAAAGACGAACCTGGATGGAGAAAAGACACGGAGACGTGGAGCAAGACAAAACTCTGATCAAACTCATTTATTTGGGCAAAGCTGGGGGTATAGAAAAGGGGGACTGGGAGGTGCATATTTTAATAAGGTGTGCGACACAACATCCAATCCAACATGTACATTAAAGAAGCTCCAATGAGTGCCTGGCATTATTAACCAATGGGTGAAAAGGTCAACTTTACAACTGCCTGTGCTACAGAGCACATAGCTAGGAACGTGGAGGCAGGGATTTAGGCAGGCCCAGTTCCCCACAGATTTAGCAAATGAAAGACAACACTTAACTAGGAAGCAGCCAAGTTCGGCTCCGTGGCTGAGGCTAAGGCCTTAATGGCCACCGGCTCCCAACACAATTGTATCAGACAAATTTGTACATATGTTGCTATCATTCTTTTCTAGACAGTTACTTTCTATTGAGCCCTTGGTATCAGCTCCTCTTTTTTCTCTCCCTCCTCCCCCACCCCCCGTGACCCTTTGATAGATTATAAATTATTATTTCCATGTCTCACAGGGACCACTGTCTCCCTTCCCCTACGGTTTCCCTTGTTCTTTCCCCTAGAGGGGTGTGTGTGGTTGTGTGTCGATCAGTTTCACTTTCTTCCTCCCCCCACCCCCTTTACCTTTCCCATCTGGTATCTCTCTTCCCATTCCTGTTCCTGGGATGTGTGTGTCCTGAGCTCTTATCTCTTATCCAAGGCTGTGTACCTGCTCTGGTTTAGTCCGAAGTGAGAGCCATCACTGGGGTCATGGTGGTGGAGGTGAGGAAGCCTCAAGGAACCAGAGGAATGTTGTGTGTTTTGTTATAAATTGAAGTTTACTTATAATGATGTAAGGTTTTCCACATTTTTAATTGGTTTACTATTTTATTTTTAAGTGACATTTAAAAAATTTTAAATGAGGGTTTCAGAGACTGCAAATCTTTACAAGAATAGAAAGCTTCATCTTTCTCTAGGCAGCAGCTGGTTACTTCGAACTGCAAACCACCATGTAACTCGGGACACTACCAGGGCCTCATTGTGTCCATACTTGAATGAGAGTGAAATATAAAACTCTCAGGAAGTGTGTTGAATTTGTTCCATTGTGAATTCAACAATCTAGCCTTCTTCATGCTTATTTAAACCACTGTCATCCTGGCTTTTCATTTTCCTTGAAGTCAAAATAAATCAATGAAACAGAAATATGTTTATGTTAATAATTTGAAAGAAGTCTGAATTATACCTAATTTATTGAGTGTGTGGAATTTCCTGAGCATATATGAACTTGGGACTGGTAGCTTGATGTATATAATTATTTAAAAGCCTTGAAGCCTCATTATCTCTTCCTATATCAAAAACAGGTAAAATAGCAACTTTAACAATTGTTACCTAGCTCCCTCGACCAGCCCCACCATCTGTGTACTGTGTACTTCAAATTCTTTATATTGATTTATTACTCAAATTCTTATTTCTATTATAAATTGTATGATGCACATCATTGTTGTAGCTCAGTGTTTTTGTGCGTTTCTCTCTTTTCTTTCTTTCTTTTTTTGCTTACTCCTTGCCATACCTGTTCTTTATTGGTTTCATTCATGTTTTCCACTCATTCCACATTTTGCTCTCAGAGTCAGAAAAGCAGACAGATAGAATAATCCACAGAAGTAATATGGGCAAATACTACACTACAGACAAAATGAACTGAGAAAAATTAAGTTAGTCAAAGACTTAAAATAAACATTTTTCTTAGATCAGAATGTGTTTCTTCAGAGGACCGACCACTTTTTATTCCCTTTGAGTGGACAGTTGCTCAATGTCCTTTGTATGTCCTGTCCTGGAATCGCTTTATTTCCATGATCTCCTATATGTTATGTCTGCTGAACTTTCCTCTCTATGGGCTTCTATATCTCTATCCTGTGAGAGAGCTACAATAAGGGAAGAAAAGATAGATAGAAAAAGACATGAAACACATCTTACCAGAATCTTCTCTTTTATTATTAGTAATTAATTAGTATTTCCAAAGAATTTGGCATTCCTTTCTTAGGGGACTAACTTTTGCTGTTTTCTTCCTTAAAAATTCTAAAAATTTCTTCTATAGTAATCAGAAAACATGTCCAATCTGCCTCTTCTCCATCATGAGTCTCTTGTGTTCTTAATTTGAGATCCTGATAGCACCTCTAACTGTCAAAGTAAGGAGGTAGCACTGCCTTTACTTTTCTGTGTCTGACCTCTCGCATTTAATTCATCATCAAGTATTTGTTATCACTCATTAATAGTTACTGATGTCACTCTTCTGTCTGTAACCATTGATACTTCCTCAATGTTACCATTAATGCAACGTTTAAGTGACTCTTAGTCTCCAGTCCTGTCTCCATACAATTTATTATTCACCCTACAACTAGATTATTTGTCACTATATTTATATGCACAAGAAAAATTTGATGTTGCATAAGGAATACCCAAAAAGAATCTAGGCTATTGAATTATGGTGCTGACAAAGAATATTGAAAATACCATGGACTTCCAAGAAGACAATCAAATCTATCTTGGAGGAGGTAAGTCAGAATGTTCCCGAGAAACAAGGGAACACTTTGGACATGTTATCAGGAGAGACAGGTCGCTTGTAAAGGACATCATATTTGTTAAATTAAAGGGGCTCTGAGTGAGAAAGACACTGGACAAATGAATTGGCAGAGTGTACACAAGAAAGGGCCCCAAAGGTGAGGAGGGTGTGGGCTGGGGGTGTTTTGTCCTGTTGTCCAAGGGGTCAACATGAGCTGGACCAACGTGACAGCACCTAACAGCAGCACACCCAGAGCGGCGTTTAAATCAAGGAAACTCCAGCTCTTGCCACACACATTAGTTTATTAATTTCCCTAAATTTTATGATATTAATCTTCAACAATATATTCAGTACCTCTGAAAATCCAACCCTGTTCATGTCTCAAGGCCCACTTTTACTACATCATTCTTCCCTGAGCCTTTTATATTTCTTCAAGGCCCTGACAGTTGATCCTGCTGATACATATCGTTACCTCTGCCCAGCATGTGCTTGACATGTTACTCATTGGCTGTGTTAGTCTGAATTATCTAGAGGTAAAACCAGTGATATTTACACACACACACACACACACACACACACACACACACACACACACACAAAAGTAAAATCAGACCTGGAACTGTTCCTTAAACCTTTCATTCATGTAAGCGATATCATAGGTTGTACTCGTTAAAATAATGGTTTTATGATCCAGTTGCTCTACCATTAAGATGTACCTACACTCTCTCTTATACATGGAGAGTTCATCTCTAGTCTCCCAGGGATGAAAACATGATAAATTCAACTCTACCAATAGCAACAGAGGGACTGACCAAACGAAATACGACTTTAAAGAATAGTGAAGGTACTTCCATACCCTACCCTGTATATAATTTAAGAGTAAAATAATAAATAGGAGTAGAGAGTAGAACAAATGATTTTTATCTCTCAATGATGTTAGGATGTGGTACTGTTAAGACTACAGCAAATATAAAGACTGAATATATTAAAATATCTCTAGTTGTGAAATATAAATTAGAGAAACCAGTTTTTCAATGAGAGTGAAAAATCGGGGGCTGATAATTGGATTATAAAGGAGTTCTAAGTTTCATTATAGAAATAGAACGCTATCTGGAAATGCTTATTTTCCCATATCTTTACTGCTGAAAATATGCTTAGCAGTGATCCCTCTGAAATTGCTTTGTATAAAGTTCTAAACTACCTGTTAATTTAAAACAAAGGAAACATTAAAAAGGTGGGGAAAAATCCTTTGAGAATTCCAGCTGTCTTCTTTTTTCCTAAAGTACTTTTACAGTGTGCTGATGTGACCCTACTAAAATATATATAATAAACAACTAAATCCCCAAATAAAATGCCTTCTTCTAGCTACTTATTTCAATAAATTTATTTTGCCCGTTCAAGTTCTTACCATGACATCTCTATATTTCTGCCCCCTCCCCCCTTATGTCTCTGTCTCTCTCTGGAACAAGTCATATAGTCATTTTCCTGATGACTGATGTTAAGTAATTGACTTCATATTTTCCACTTTAATGAATACTTGCTAAAATTTTCATGGATTATAAGTACCATTCCTATTACTAGAACGCTAGTGTGAATCTTTCCATTGGTTTCGTTTCCCTATGTATCAATTGTACACACTCGTCTCTGTAAACTAATGAATTGTTGCTCCCTCTTTAAGAAAATATTTTCAGTACAATTCCATGCATTAAAACTATGCAGCATATGTCTATGGAAGTCATTATTTTAAAAGATTGCAGGACATATGAATATTGGTAAACTGACCTACTGCATAGGTAGTTAAGAAAGTCAATTGTAATCTTCATTTTGCAAAGCAGGTTGCACGTTATTTTGCTCATGAAGCACACTTTTGTGGAAGAAGCTAGGAAAGCACAGACCCAGGTGAGCGTATCACAATTAGAAATGCAGACCTCATTAAAGAGATTCACCTATATCGTGTTTAATGTATTGTACTTAAATATTTCACTACTAAAGACAAAATAATGGAAGATTGATGGTCTCTTTCCAAACAGTAGACAATAAAAATCCCTGGGGCTCACAAAGAACTGACCAGCAACCTTATGGGTAGGAGCATGGGTGGGCTAACTTCCTTCCACTGTGTATTGGTTTTCCAGGTTTCTGCCCTGATTTAATGTCAATCAATAGCAACAACATTAAAGCCAACTAAAGAATTACTAATATGCTACTCATTCATTACCTTCTCTAAGGACAGTTTTAAAGGCAATTGAAGCTCCATCAAGTTTCAGGTAATTCAGCTAAGGAAAAATAAGTGAGGAATAAAGTGATATATATTAGTATGATTAAAAGTTCCACTTGAAAAATGTAAAATGAAATTCTTAGTCAAACCATTTTGTGTTTCATAGTATTTTTATGGAAGTACTTAAAGCTGACCTTTAAAATCATGTTACTATTAAGATCAAATATGACACTGTTCTGAAATTAATGGTCATACAATGCAAAATAGAATATAGAATCCACCTAAATTTGTCCTTTCTCTAAAGCAATATAATTTTTGGACATTGATGTCATCTGTAGGCAAGAAATATCTAGCCACAAGGCTGTTATTAAACATTATTTACTAGAATAAAATATTGAAAACTGGTAAGCATTTAAAATAATGTACACAGACATCTTTCTTTTCTTCTTGCACTTTCTGAGCTAATCTACTTTGTAACATTGATTCAAGCAATAGTCTCATTTTTATTAAGTATAAAAATAATAATCCATGATTTGATTGGTTACTAAATTCTCCTCCTATGTATACACACACAGACACACAATTTTTCTCAGATAAATAGAATTAAAAAGCAACATGCACACATACACACATATAAATATTAATATGAAGTAATTATGATTTTGGCTGCCAACTTCAAAGTCAGCAGTTCAAAACCACCACCCACTCCTCTGGAGAAAGGTGAGGCTTTCTACTCCCTTCAAGAGTTACAGTCTCAGAAGCTCAGAGGAATAATTCTACCTTGTTTTTCAGCATATCTATGAGTTAGAATTAACTTGATGGCAATGAGGTCAGTTTTGGGAATGTGAAGTAGTAGATTTGGCACCTGTATTTTAAAGCCAAAATGACATATCTTAAATATGATTCTTCTATTGTATATCAATGATTCTGAAAACAGAAGCAAAATTAGGTGCAATTGGACAAGCAAATAGTTCTCACAAATATAATATTATTTGTAAATCCATAAATAATTATTTTAACTCATTTTAATAATTCTGGCAATGATTTTGCAATACTAATCTCTTTCTTAATGATTCTTCATAAACAGAGAAATTCATTTTGCATACTGGTTGAACCATATTCCACTTTACCAAAGAGATGAGATTCCAGTTGCTCACAGTCTCACTGACAATTTTTGTGGTCAATCTCCCTAATTTTCACTCATTCTAGTGGACATGTAGTAGTATCTCATCATAATTTTAATATTTATTTCCCCCAAAATTAATAAAATCAAGCATATTTTAACATCCTAATCTTCTTTTTATACACATTTGGTAAATTCTTCAATTATTTTCCCCATTTTTATTGGTTGTTTATTCTTTGACTTGAACTTTTGCCTTTTATGTACGTGTCTTGAGTTCAAAGAGCTTTACTGTTGCTGTCGTCAAAGCCCTCATGAAGACGATAATCAGAAAGTTCGAACGCACCAGGTCCTTCAAGGAAGAATGCACAAGTCTGTCTCTATACAGATGAGCGCTTGGAAACCCTATGGCCATTTCTACTCTGTTCTATAAGCTAATCATGTGTCAGAATCAATTGGACAACAATAGTATACTAAAGGGCAGTCAGGTGGGTCTGTGGGCATTTAAAATAATTTCTTTTTGGAAATAATCAGTTTCCAAACATTCATTTTCTTTCTGGACTCCTTGACATCATCTTCCTTTTACCCCTCACCACCACAGTACACCCCCTACCTCAAAACCCTTATTCTACTAGCTGTCCATATGGGTGCATAAATCCTGGGTTTCATATACCCAAACACATAAAACATATAACACAACTTCAGTAGGGTGACCTCCAATGACATAACAGCTCTGGGATACACCCTAATATGAACAAAAAAACCCAAAATAAAACAGAATGTCTGTCACAGGTGTGCCAGAATCATACATATCTTAACATAGCATACAGGGTGGGTTAGACCGGAATGACTAGAGAAACAAATCCGCAGACACTCATATATGCATAAAAGAGAACTTTATATCAAAGACCTTTATAATTGTTTATTAAGAAAACATCCCAGTCCAGCTCAGGTCAAGTCTCTACATCCAATATGAGCCCATATGTCTGATACCAGTCGATAAATTCCTCTTCAGATTCACACAACACATGGAATGACACCGACTGCAGGAAGATCACAGGCCAGTGGGTGGAAAGTCTTGTGGATCCAGTGATGGTGGAAACATCTCAGTGCTGGCGTGGGTTTCCATGTCGCTCTTTCATCTCCAGGGCTCTGGCTGCCAACAGCATAGCTCAATGTGGCTTCTCAACAGCAATGGGAAGCAGAGAAAGTGTGTGTCCCACCTCCAGGGAGGAAGACAGAAGTTCTCAGAATCCTCAGGAGCAGGGCATGCCCACACAGAGGCATCATTGGCTATGGCCTGATTGACAGGCTAGACTCCACCCCTTTGCTCAAGTTGACAGGAGATTATATAACTGCTACATCGGGTATTTCTGTAGCAAGACAATGCTTGTCCACCTATCAACAGTTCAACAATTTTGGTGTAGTTGTCTTCTGCTTCGTCAGACACCATATATTTTCTGCTTAAGTCCTCAGGTTGTCAGTATGTCTGAGGAAGAGTTCAATTCACCCAGTGGAGTTTCCACATGGGATCTCACTGATGCAGTGCTTAGAGCATGTTGTGCATCTTGAAGATCCAGGATTCAGTGTCCCAGCATTCTACGGTGCACTGCTTGTGCCCCCAGGATGCACCCAAAACCCTGTGTCAATGTGGTCCATGAAGTGCATGCCAGCAAAGACACTCCCCATCCCTTAGTGTCTCCAAAAGTATTTTCCCCACAATTGGAAGTTGGTCCTCCCTCTTTTCCTACCAAGAGACATGCATTTTTGGTGCCCCGATATGTGATGTGCTTGCTCCCTCTCCCATCAGTATCCCTCATCCTTCTGATAGGACTGTCTACCGTCTGGGGGAGAATTCATCATAGATTTCATAGCAACCAATCAGTAGACAATGTCCCCTTCTCCTCCCTTGACCATTTGATTCCATCTGATGTGAAGCAAGCTCCAGCCATATGACTTTAAAACACTTACCTAGAGCAGATGGTGTCTGGTTCATTGGCACCGGTCAGGCTCTCTACCAAGCTCTCTGACCCTCCCCCCCCAGCCAGCAGACTGGCTGCCCTACCGGCCTGGGCTTGTGCTGCTCTGCTACTCGTTCCTACCTCAGTGGACTCATACACTATTAGTCATTTTGTGATTGCCTAACTTCACTCAGCTTACTTCTTGCAGATACCTCTACGTCTTGAGATGTTTCATAGTTTCATTGTTGTTTTTTAGGGAGACATAGTATTCCATTGGGTGTATATCCCAGAGTTTTGTTTTTTTTAATCCAATCTTCTACTGATGGAAATTTCTTTTAGTTTGTGATTTACCAATCCGTGCTCCAAATGTGTATTTTGATGTGAAGCAGTTTTAAATTTTGTTATATTCTAATTTGTAATATGATTATTGATTTCTTCTTCTAAAAAACCATTGCCTATACACAAATGAAAAAGATAGCCCTCATTTTCTTCTAAGTTTATAGTTTACTCCCTTTCATTAGACCAATGGTCCGTCTTCATTAATTTTGTGCATGGCCTGTGATGGAGTTGGGGTGACATTTATTCACATGTGCATATCCTATTGTTGGAGCACCATTTCTTGAGAAGACATTTCTTTCTGCACTGGATCTTTTTGTTATCTTCATTTAAAAGTGTCCTGGTGGATTCATTTCTACGCTTTCTCCTCTGTTCTACTGATCCTTGAGGCCATCCTTATATGAATACAGTATTTTGATTGTTATGGCTATATTTTAAGTCTTGAATTAAACTGTTAGCTTTTTAATTGTGCTCCTCTTTTTCAAGATTGTTTTGATATTATATCCCATCACACTTTGTATGAATCAGCTTTTCAAATTCTACCAAAAAGAAAAAAGACCTTGCTAGGGTGTATTTGAACGATAGCAAACCTGTAGAACAATTGGAAAGTGTCTCTTTGAAACATCCATTTTCTGAACTGCTTAACAATTAGATCCAACTAGCATCATCCTGTAAGACTGCTAGATTATATTTGATCTCTATTCTTCCTGCCTATAATAGATTCCCTTACTGCTATTCATTAAGTGTCATCAAGAGGTAGATTAAGCCTAAAACAAATGTCAAATAGGACCCTGTGATTGCTTGTTGTTGAAGTTTCCAAGTACATTTAAAAATAGCCAATCGCCTAAGGCTGTATTATTACCCAAACATGCTCACTATCTCTTATTGAAATTCTCTGAGGATAGAAAATAATAGATTTTTAAAAATAATTTTATCTTATTTTTAACAGTTTAATCTATACAATTATATTTTCCCCAGCTGGGATTTTTACAGTTACTTTTCTTTTATGTACTACTCATTTGGGAAGACTACCAGTTAGTAAAATTTGAGGCAAACTATACTAAAGACTAATTTCACTTAAAAAGCACATAGTTCATTGTCATCACAATCAAAGCCTTACTAAATAGCCTGTCCCCATAATTTGGAGAAAAACTTTTTGACTTGTTGGGAAAGAAATAGTAATGCATATTCTGCTGTTATTGTGTTGCAATCTAATAAGTTATATAGATTTTAAAATGTGTTTTCTATTGGCTTTAGCCATCATTTTAGATAATTTGCCACATTTCTTCTGAAATTATTTAATAATCAAAAGTACTACTTCACACATGTATAATTGATTGATCTCACAAACATTGAAGTTACTTATAAATGCCAGACACAAAACTAGATACTGAAGTTAAAATAACAATCAACAATAACAAAAGCATAGCACTGACTGTACGGAGTCTTTATCATTCAGGAAGGGCACATGATAAATAAGTAAACAAAAGCTAAATAATTTTAGCTAATGTTTTATTTTATTTTATTTTTTTAATCATTTTATTAGGGGCTCATACAACTCTTATCACAATCCATACACACATCAATTGTGTAAAGCGCATTTGTACATTCATTGCCCTCATCATTCTCAAAACATTTCCTCTCCACTTAAGCCCCCGGCATTAGGTCTTCATTTTTCCCCTCCCTCCCCGCTCCCCCTTCCCTCATGAGCCCTTGATAGTTTATAAATTGTTATTTTGTCATATCTTGCCCTGTCCAACCTCTCCCTTCACCCACTTTTCTGTTGCCCGTCCCCCAGGGAGGAGGTCACTTATAGTTCCTTGTAATCGGTTCCCTCTTAAAGGCATTGATAAGAAGATATGGCAGCAGGGCTGGGTAGGGGGCAGATGACTTTACATAGCTTTGTTGTTGTGCCCCCCCCCCACCTTTAGATAAGGTAGAAATACCTGACCAGGGGTGGGGTGGGGGAGAATAATAGGTAAACTAGACTTGAAGGATGAGTAATAATAGCTAGCCATGAGAGTACTTTGAGTAGCTTTACCGTTATCGTATTTTCTACTCTGTTAGCTTAAATAAGTATTTCAGTGGTAGACTTTCAAAATCTTCAAGATGTTGCAATAGTGTTGAAGACTATGTCACAACAAGAAGAGGGCAGGGACAGGGAAGTCATTCACTTAATGCTAGCTAGGAAGCCCTGTGGTTTTTCTTGCAGCTCATCCATCATTTCCACGTGTTTCACATTTTTGTGCTAGATCGGTATGAGATCCACTTCCATCCACTTCCAGTAAAAAAATCTTAATGCTATTTTTCTAATTAAAAAATTAAATGTTATAAAGTTACATAAATTGACTTCTACCAACAAAAAATTGTCTCAGTGATTTTATTCCAGTAGTACTTATACGTGGCTTATGCAATCTGGAAACAAAAAAGATGAAGCAGAAAAAGTCAAGGAGATGATAAATCCCATTTCATCTCTTTCAGAGAATGACACAAATCAAAATTCAGAGTCTCTGATCTGACTTAGGAGGACAAAGAGACAGCCTCATTTAAAACTGATAAATTTAATAACAACTCCTCGTAATCTATTTTTATGCTTAATACATTATCCAGCTATCATATTTTATGGAGAAATAAACTGGCAAATAATTCTCTTTGCATTTTTACTTAGTTAGTTTAGAATAATGAATTTTTATGGAATTGAACATCTGCCTGGATGTATATAAATTTTAGTCATATTATCATTCTGTGAAAAAATTCAAAATGGTACACTATTGAAAATAAGGAACAGATACAGAGTCTTAGAAGTGTGTGATATCTACATTCATATTTGAGTTAGTATTTTATATATATGGAGTAATACTCTACAAAACCTGTTTCCCCTTTAACCACTTTAGATGATTGATAAATTTATATTAAACATGAGGCAACCCTATTTTGGAGGTTTCATTTTAATCATGACATGCTCACAGCAATAATAAATTCAATATATTTCAGTAGCTTAAAAACTAAAATTGAGATTAGAAATACACACTGAGTTTTAAGATAATCATAATTAAGCCATTATTTTTTAATATTTGTAATAGAGGAGAGAAAAGAGAGCATATGAATTTATTAATATAACCAATTATTTTGCTATTTAGACCATATTACTTTTCCTAATTTTTTGATGCTTCAGAGATTTAGTGGCATTAAGCACATTGAAATTTAAATTGTTCATTCAAAAGATCATTCTTATTTCAAGGGTTGCAATGAGAAATTTGTGAGTTAAGATTCTTGGCTAACACATACTCTGGTAGATGTTCCTATGTATTTGGAAGGTAAGGGTTTTTTTATTTTTTAGAGATAAATCATTTTGGAGATCTAGGAACATTTTCTCCACCGAAAATAAACCGCAGTAGTAGTAGTCAAATGGTGGAACTTAAATTATTTGTTACCCATCTCTGATATTATAAAGGGCTTGTAACAGAATGTAAATATACTAGATAGTTCTGTTGAAATTTTTTATCCATCAGTTTGCTTGTTTGTTTATTTGTTTGTTTTTTCTATGTAGGAAGCTTTTGCAGTTAGGTCATTTGTCAAATTGGCTGGGTCAGGAATCTCAGTGGCTGGGCAGCTAAAGCCTCGTCAGTATCCAGCCCCCACCCCAACTGCCCTGCCAATAGATTGCATAAAATAATGTAATCAAATCCATAATAGTGAGTTCAAATGGCTGACCTTGAGGTTAGCAGCCCAATGCATAATTCATTGTTGTGGTCTTCAGACATCTATCAAGCCTGAAACTGAATCCACTTTGGAGATCACTTTTCAGCCAGACAGCGACAAAGTAAACAATAACACACATAAGAAACACATAAACAACTACACAAGTCTTTAAGAGAAGTATTTTCTGAAAAACAAAGTTCAAAAAGCTGGAAAGGGCCAGAGATGGACAAACAGAAACAGCGAACTCAGGGAGTTAAGTAGGAAGGATATTCTTACAGTGAAGGAATTTAAAATAATGTACAAGACAAAAATGTATAAATTGTTGAAAGGAAATTAATTTGCTCTATAAATTTGCGCCCCAACCACAATAAAATATTTGGGGGAAAGTAGCCATTTGCAGCAGAGAACATTTTTATCAAGGGTAGTATTCAAGTGAAGAAGCTTCAAGCCCTAACAATGAAGATGGCCAGCGCTCAAGGGCAGAGTTCTACTCGGAACACAGGAACACAGGGCCCCGAGAGGTGGCGTCACTGAAGCACAAGGCAGTAACATTCTCTAAGAACCACATAGACCTATCTGGGGCCCAAGGCCAAGCCAAGGAGGACACAGACGGGCAAGGTGACGCTGACTCCTAGAGCCAAAGTGAAGACAGAAGTGAAGAGGCAACCAGAAATTTATTAAGAAAACAAGTGGAGTGTTTCCTCACTTAAGGGGAAGACTCAAGAAGGATGCTTACAAGAAATCTGGGTGGCATTGAACCAGCAGGGGCAAGGCAAGAGTGAGTGCACTGTGCACGTGGGGATCACAAGACCAGGATGAAGGTATAGCTTTGAAAACAAAACCTTTAGTTTATAACTTGGATTTTCCAGCAGCACTTTAATATCATCTAGTGTTGTTAGGGAGCAATGTGTAATGTGTTTAGTGGAAGATCAACAACAGGAGGAAGCAATTTTGAACCCTCTATTTAGTATCTCAATTTTAATTGACTGTTGTCTGCTGGTTTCCCTAGTTTACACTGTACATATTCCTATATAATTTTCTCCTTTCCCTAGGCTCCTCTTTGAAGCTCTGATTATATTTTCTACAAAGGAGACTCATGGTAGAGACCCAAGGAAGAAGTTGAATTTGATTTAAGTAATCAACTTCATGAGGTTGTTTGGATTTGATTAGAAACCATGGCCTCTAGGAATTACATGAGTCTGATTTGGAAGAAAGCAAGCAAGGATGCGTGTTCAAACTAGGATTCTATATCACCAAATGGGATTAGTAAAGTCATACTTCAGCTCAATTATATAAAAACTCCAATTATTGTATTGATACTATTAATTTATTACACATTTAAAAATAAAATATACATTACATTTTTATTTTTGTCATCCTAACTTTCCTAATTATACTCCTGATTTCCACAATAAAAGAGGCTTTTATTCAACATACACTAAACTAATTATGTTGTGGTAGGTTTTCCATGTTGTTCTTCATCGGTCTCTTTTTATAAACTGGCTGATGAAGATCACTCTGACAATTACCCTGGTGAGAGGAAACTGTTGTGATGGAGTACCAGGAAAAGAGGTAATTCTGAAAATGGCCATACTGTGCCTCAAACTCATTGCATTAGCTCTGAAAGATCAGGCAACTAATTTGACAACATGTTTTGGCCAGAATTTCCCACATGCTATAAACTTTTTTAAATACCATTGGTAGGTACCTCCCCGTGCATTCCAACTGGGAACCACCTGTGTACAGCCCAATGGACATGACTGGATCGTGCTCAGTTCTCACAGCCATGCTGTGTTTGAGCACATAGTTGCAGCCACTGTGTCAATCATCACATTGAAGACCTTCCTGATTTTCACCATTACCTTTCTTTACTTGAAAAAACATCACATTCTTCCCCAGAAATCGATTCCTCCTGAAAAGCACTCCAAAGCACTCGAGTCAAAGCCTCACCAAGGTCACTTCGAAACACATTCCAATTGTACTTTGTCAAAGACAGCTGTGCTTCTGCTGAAGTCAGTCCGTGGTATATTTAATGTCTTCATAAAGAACCCAATTCAAGTGCATCACTGTTTCTCTGGTCTTCCTTATCCGTTGTCCAGCTTTCACATACATATGAGAGAATTAAAAATAGATCTGCTCCAGTGCGGGATCTTTACTTTTTAACACTTTAAGCAGGTCTTTTGCAGCAGATTCCCCCCATCCAATATATTGTTTGATTTCTCAATAGTTGCTTTCATAGAAGTTAATGTTGGATCTACATTAAATGAATCCTTGATAGCTTTAATATTTTCTCTATTGATCATGATTTTGCTTATTTTTTCAGTTATGAAGATTTGTGTTTTCTTCATGTGGAGGTGTCACCAATATTGGAAGTGGTAGTCTGTGATCTTGATCAATTGAATTTCAGCAAGTAAGGTTGTATCATCTGCAGAGCTTAAGTGAGTATGATTCTTCCTCAAATTCTCAGGCCACATTCTTTTTTTCATGTAGACCAGCTTCCCAGCCTATTGAATTGCCTACAGAATGAACAAGTGTAAGCAGATGCAACCATCTCTTTATTTTAAAGGATACATTATCCCCATGTGCTGTTCAAATGACTGATACTCGGTCTATATACAATTTCCTCACAAACACACTTAAGGGTTCTGGAATTCTCACTCCACAATATCCATAATGTGTTTTGATCCACATAGGTGGATCTTTTTGCATAATTAATAAAACAAAGGTATACATCTTTCTGGTAGACTGCTTTAATCCAAGATCCATGTCATGTCCCACATCCTCTTCTAAACCTGACTTTCATTTCTATAAGTTCTTAGTAAATGTACTGTCGCAATCCTTTAAAATATATATTTTAAGAAAAATGTAACTAGTGTGTGATATAAATTGTATTGTTCAATGATTTCCAATTTCTGTTGGGTCATTTTTCTTTGGAATGGGCACAAATACAGATCTTTTTCAGTCAGATAGATGTCTTATAGTTGGTTGGCATAGATAATTGAGCGCTTCCAATGTTGTAGCCATTGGTTTAAATAATTTCATTGGTGTTCCATAAAGTCTTGGAGTCTTGATTTCTGTCAAGGACCCTGGGTGGTGCAGTGGTTTATGTTAGGCTGCTTAATAGTATGCCAACAATTGGAAACACCGGCCCCCCTTTGAAAGAAATATGAGGCACTTTGCTTCCATTAAAGATTTGTAATCTCAGAGAGCCTATAGGGTCAGAAGCAGCTTGATGGCAGTGGGTTGGGGTTTGGTTTTGTTGTCCTCCCAATGCCTTCAGAGCAGCTTGGATTTTGTCATCTAATAAATCAACTCTTGATGATATACTGGAAAAGACTGAACATCAATTAATTCTTCTCGGTATAGTGGTTCTTTGTGTTCCTTTCATAGTCTTTGGAAGTTTTCTGTGTCATTCAATGTTTGGCCCGTACCCAAACTCCAAAGCCAAACTCACAACCATTGAGAGCATTCCAACTCACAGAGACACTATGGGAAGGAGTTACAACTGTCTTTGAGTTTTGGGAAAATAAAGTCTCATCTTTCACCCATGGTCTAGCAAGTGGGTTCAAAGTGCTGACCTTTGGGGTTAGCAGCCAAATGCATAACCCACTACTCCACCAGGGATCGTTTGAATTCTCAATACTGAAACATGAGGCTTGACTTTGTTCTTCTATTCTCTCTGCGTTACGACTGTCCAGCACTGTCTTCCCCTTTTGTTTTCAAACTCTAGGTTTTGCACATATCATGATAATATTTTACTGTGTCCTCAAGACATGATTTGAAATCTTCTGATCAGCAATTTAATTCATTTCTTCTATTCTAACTAGCCATTCTACATTCAAAGCCAAGTTGAGAGTAGTATTTTACATCCACTTTGGTCTTTTTATTTTTCTTCCCTGTATTTTTAATGATATTTTGATTTCTCAATGTATAATGTCTTTGATATCATCCAACAATTTATCTCGTCTTCGGTCATTTGTGTTGTATGATAAAAATTCATTCTTGAGATGGTCTATAAATTTATGTAGGATATGCTCAATGTTGTGCATTGACTCTTCTGAACTTATTTTAATTTTCTTCAGCTTCAACTTGAATATATATATTAGCAATTAATAGCCTGTTCTACAATGGGTTCTGGGTCTTCTCTCAGCTGGTTATATTGAGCTTTTCCATCATCTCTTCCTATTGATGATGTCTATTTGATTCTTATAGATTTCAGCTGGCAAGGCCCACACAGTCACTTTATTTTGTTTAAAAGGGTATTTGCAATGAATACCTTATTAGTCCAACACAGTTGTTCTTTTAATCTCCAGAACATTTTCTATCTCCATATGGTCAATTAACTAGTTCTCTAGTTTTGCATTCCAATTAAAGTAATTATGAATGCATCTTGATTGCATGCTTATTCAATTGAAGACTTCAAAACTTGTTCAAAAATCTTCAAATTCTTATTGTTTACATTAGCAATTGCTGGGCAGATTTAAAGAGTGAGCATATTAAGTGGTCTTCTTCATATGTAGATATGGATATATTATGCTAGCATTGACAGCAATGTAGTTCAGAATAGATCTCAAAATGTTCTACTTGACTACTAGGATAGCTGTGTCTCTGTAATTTGCCATTCCTTGTATAGTAGAACATAAGATTGATTCAAAAAGCTCAATTCTACTCCATTTCACTTAACAAATTCTTAAATCAATATTTATGCATTTCATTTTTAATGATTTCCATTTTTCCTGGAATTATATTTTGTCAATTTGGCATTCCTACTACAACTATTGTTAATAGATGTTTGTAATTGTTTTTTTTTTATGTCACACCACAGCAGCAAATAAAGGTACAGAAAACTTCATTCCAGCCAAATCATTAAGATTGAATGCATTTTTGAGAAGGCAGCTCTTCTCGTCAGTCTGAGGCACTCCTTGACTAGCGCTGTATCAGAAAATGTCCCTCTGCTTTTCTGAAGTTTTCCTTTGGTCATTTCCCCCTGGAAATAGATCAACAGGCCCTTCTTCCTAGTTGGCCTTTCCATCGGGAACCATGGGGACCTTTGAAAATCTGGTGGCAGACCCTCAAGTGTTACAGCAGCTGCAAGCTCACACAGATCACAAACTGACAGATAAATAGTTGACTTAAATACATAGACTGGCATAAGAAACAATTTATTTTTCTTCTGCTTTACATACATTCACCTATGATCTATGATTATGTTACTAAATATTTCAAAATAATAATACAGTGACAACTAAACAAAAACAACAGTGTATGTGTGTCCAAGATGATTGGAGTTGAAGATCCCACAGACATGAATGTCCAGGACAGGAAGGTTCCACACAGGGTGTGTTTCCAGCAGTGAGCACCACCTAGTCAGTGGGGAGGGTTCCTTTGTGACTGTTGTTATAATTGGAAGACGATTCAGAATTACATCATATTTGCAAGATCAGTCAGGTATGGTGCTTTGTCCACAAACTTTTTTTATATCAGCCTGAATATTAAGCATAAATAAATGAAGATTGAATAACTATATTACATGTATCCATTATTTTTTCATACATTTGTCATTTAATATGTGATTACCTTTTTTTAAGATTGGCAAAATCCAAATATTCTTCACTCTAAAGGCAAAGTAGAATGTGTATCTTTCCCCCAAAACAAGGAAAGTAACTAAATTAAAAAGAATTGGAGTCATACAAACACTCATAAATAATCAGTTGTTGAAAGAACAAAGGAACTAATCACAGTAATGTTTATTCTATTTACATTGATTCAATATAGCATTTTCTAATACTTAGAGAATTATCACATTGCTAATTGTTACTTCCTATGACATTGGCAGGAGCCATCAAGCCGGTTCTTGCTCGTAGCTACCCCATGTACAGAAGAAATAGAAAGAGCCAGGCTTACACTTGCCTCCCAATTATCCTCCTCTATCAATTCCTCTCATTGAGAGGCTTCCTCTTTTGGGGGCATCTTCATTTTGCAAAGCACGGTGTCCTTCTCCAGGGACTGATCTTTCCTGACTCTCGTTATTTGTGCTGCCAAGAAGCATTCTGATTGAACTTCCTCCAAGGAAATTCTTTTGGCAGATCATGGTACTTTCAATATTCTACGCCAACAAAATAGTTCAAACACATCTATTTTTCTTCTGTCGGCCTTAGTCGAAAGTTCACATGTATAGGAGGCAACTGAAATCACCATGACTTGGGTCACACACACCTTAATCTTAGAAGTAACATCCTTCCCTTTCAACACTTGAATGAGGTCTTGGGCAGCAGATTTACTCAGTGAAATGTGCTATTTGATCTTTGGACTCTTGCTTCTATAAGTATTGATTGTGAAATCCTTCCCAACTTCAGCCTTTTTTTCACTTATCATGATGTTGCCTATCTATCTTGTTGTGAGGATTTTGAGTTGTAATACATACTTAGGACTGCAATCTTAACCTTCACCAGCAAGTGCTTCAAGTCCTCCTCACTTTGATCAAGCAAAGTTGTGTCATCCACATATCACAGTGGTTAATAAGCCTTCCTCCAATCCTGGTGCCACATTCTTCTTCATATAATCCAACTTCTCTGATTATTTGCTCAACATATATATTGAATATATATGGTGAGAGGATACAATCCTGGTGAACAACTTTCTTGATTTTAATGATGCAATAATCCTAGTTCTGTTCACACAACTGCCTCTTGATCCATGTAAAGCTTCTGCACTAGCACAAGGTAATGTGTTGGGATTCCAATACTTATCAATCCTATCCACAGTTTGTTATGATTAACACAGTCGAATGCCTCTGCATAGTCAATGAAACACAAGTAAACATCTTTCTGGTATTCTCTGATTTCAGCCAAGATCCATCTGACATCAGCTATGATATATGCCTTAGTCCATGTCCTCTTCTAAATCTAGAAGGCCCTTGTCAATGTACTGCTGCAATAGCTGTTAGATGAGATTCAGCAACAATTCACTTGCATGTGATAATAATGATATCACTCTATAAAATGAGTATATATTGGGACACATTTAGGGGAGGAATGGGTACAAATATAGTTCTCTTCTATTTAGTTGGCCAAATAGTGGACCAAATAGCTGTCTTCCAAATTTCCTAACATAGACAAGTGAGTGCTACCAGTGCTTCATCAGCTTGTTGAGACATTTCAATCGGTGTCCCATCAATTCCTGGAGCTTTGTTTCTGGCTAATGCCTTCAGTGAAAATTTGAATTTCTTCCTTTATCACCATTAGTTTTGCTCATGTGCTACCTCCTTAAATAATGGAATGCTGACTAGTTTTATTTGGTACAGTGACTGTGTACTCTTTCCATCTTCTTTGATGCTTTATGCATCATCCAATATTTTGCCCATAGAATCTTTCAACATTGCAACTGGGGTCTTGAACTTTCAGTTCCTTCAATTAAGATATGCTATGTGTGCTCTTCCTTTTCGGTTTTCTAACTTTAGGCCTTTGCACTTTTCATTGTAATATTTGACTTTGTCTTCTCCAGGTGTCTTTTGGAATTTTCTTTCCAGCTCTACAACTTTATCATTTCTTCCAGGTGTCTTAAATATTCTGTTATTAAGAACTAGTTTCAAAGTCTCTTCTGACATCCACTATGATCTTTGATTTCTTTATTTTCGATTAGTGACCTTTCACTTTCTTCATAAATTATGTTCTTGATGTCCTCCCACATCTCATCAGGTCTTCTGCCATTTGTGGTTAATGCTTCAAATCTGTTCTTGAGATATTCTCAAAATCCAGGTAAGATTTACTCAAGGTTGTATATTGGCTCTTGTGGATTCAAGTTTCTTCAAATTCAACTTACATAGGAGCATTTGATGGTCTGTCCGACAGTTACTCCTGGCTTCATATGCTGATATTGAACTTCTCTATAATCTCTTCTCACAGATACAGTCAATTTTATTTTGGTCTATTCCATCTGACAAATCGATGGGTATAGTTATCTCATGTTGTTCAAAAAGGGTATTTGTGATGAAGAGGTCATTAGTCTTGTAGAATTCTATCTTGTGGTCACCAGCTTCATTTCATAGATAAGACCATATCTTCCAATGACCATTCCTTCTTCTTTTCCCATGTTTGCATTCCAATCACCAGTAAATACAAATTTATCTTGATTTACATTTTATCAATTCCAGACTGAAGAAAATGGGAGAATTCTTCAATTACTTCATAACTAAAGTTCATGGTTGGTGCATACATTTGAATTATAGTTGTATTGACTGGCCTTTCTTGTATTCACATGGACATTCTGCTATCTCAGCCAGGATTATACTTCAAGATCGATCTTGAAATGTTCTTCTTGAAGACGAAGGCAGTGTCATCGCTCTTGATTGTGACATTCCCGGCAGAGGAAACCATACAATTTTCTGATTCAAAATGACCAATACCAGGCCATTTCAGCTCACCAAGACCTAGTATATTGATTTTTGTGCATTCAATTTTATTTTTGATGATTTCCAATTTTCCTGGATTTATTATTCATACATTCCATGTTCCAATTATTAATTGATATTTGCATCTGTTTCTTTTCATTTTCCATCATGATCCACCAGTAACTGAATGTACCCAAAGGCTTTACTCCATTTTGCTTTACTTCCTTCTTATTCTTAAATTCAACTCTAGTTTGAGATGGCAGCTCTCTTCCTCGGTCTTGTTTTGAGTGCCTTCTGACAGGGTCTTTGACAGTATTCAGCTGCTGCTCTGTAATTAGGTTTTCCATAATTGACAATGTATCAATCTGGCCATACGGTTGACAGTGGCTAAGTCATCAGAAGTGCACTGCCTATTTATTCTTCATAATCTGTTGTTAGTCCAGAAGCTCTTTTGAGACCTATGACTTTGGTTAACCCTGCTTGTATTTGAAATACCAGTGACATAGCTTGTATTTGAAATATCAGTGGCATAATTTCCATTATCACAAAACACAAGCCACCCAGTATGACAAAACTGACAGAGACGTGTTGGATTACTTGTTAGATCCCTTAATAAAACTTTAGCTGGTTTCTTAGGAAAAGGGCATTGTTTTTGATAAAAAGAGAAAACTAACGTTTTAAAGAACTGGAAAATAATGTTAAGTATTCCAAAATAGTATTATTTTGGAAAATTATTCTCAGGTCAAATGAATTGATGTTTCAGAACATGGTTACAAATTTTGTCAGTATTAATAGCGATAATGTGCATGTATTCACTCAGATCCAGCAACCACGTCACTGCCTATTATTTCAGAGAGCTGGGAGTCATGGTGGTTAGTCAGGCAGAGGCAGTGTAGCTGTAGGGGAAACTCTAAAGGTAATTATAGGCTGCTTTTGGTTTGATTGAGATTTAGTTGAGATTGACAGGTTTGTGCATACCATTTAGGCCTTTTACAATCCCAGGATTAGAAGGAAGCTTGGCTGTATTTAATCCAATCCCCCTTCTGAGGCCTCTTTCTTTTTTAGCATATGACAACCTCCAGCACGATGAACCCGTTTTGCATGCCATCAGTGGCAGGGAATTCTCTAGTTCATTAGGCCGCCTTGATCTAGGCAGTCCCCACTCAAATGGTCTCTAAATTAAATAGATACAGGAAGCAGAGTCAGAACCTCATTAGTCTCCTTTTCCAGAGGTAAGCAGGTTTTCAAATTCTCTGTTGCTTACTATCTATGGACTAGTGGGAATATAATACATTCTTTTTAAACGATGCATTTTGTCACTGATTGCCATTCTTTGTTCTTCTTTATTAAAATTGAGATTAGTGGAATAGAAAGCCCCAAAGAGGTAAATTTCTTCTCTAGTCTGATGATTAACATTTGTTTATAAAATTGATTAGACTTATATGAACTCACTTAGAAGGATTAAAAAGACTCCTGCATAAGCAGGAATTCCTACACAGAAGAGTCGCGATGACTAGATTATAGATACCCTGGGTCTTATTTTTCTTCTTTTGTAAACGCCTATCATTTTAGTTTCGTTTTGGGGTGTTTTTCCTTCCAGGACTGCTATTTAAAATACCATCTTGAAAGGTAATCCCCAGAACGGTGCTTTTATTGTTTGAAACTCAGGAAAATAGCAATGTGATCTGTGTGTACAGCAAAAAGGAGGTCATCTTCTCGGGTTTGAAGGCCAGTTTCTCTTTACGTTAAATGCTTGTCTTTAAATGGGGAAGAGAAGCACAGAAATGAAGCGCACGCCTCGACCCACAGGGACAACCTCGGCAGTTAAGCAGCGGACCAGCTCTGCCTCCAATGGAGTAGACAGACACCAGATTTTACTTGTTTCTAAAAAGATTTTCAAGAATAAAGAACAGGCCAGGAAAGAAAGGTAACTAGAGCAATTGCCATGTACATACCACAGACACAAGAAAATTGGTTGGGTGGTGCTGTGTGAGCCAAATTTACCCTCAGTTCTTTGTGGAAAAGATGGGACACTTTTAAAATCAAAAAGGAATGCAAGTGAAAAAAATTAAAAAATGGATGGCTTAGGATAAGGAAAAGACAATAGGTACATTAGTACAACCTTTCATATTTTAAAAGGCAAATATCAACTTGTGAGTGGGAAATATTGAAAATACTTAAGTCTTTGAAACGTTAATTGGAAGAATGATATAATGAGCTCCGTGCAGTTCAATAAGCAAATAGGCATTAATATGCCTGCTAGGAACCAGTTGGGGTCCTGGATGGTTCAAAAGTTATTCGTTCGACTACTAGCCAAAAGGCTGGCAGTACAGAACCACCCAGGGAGGGGAACAACCTCCGAAGAAAGGCCTGGTGACCTGTTTTAGGAACATCCCAGCCTTGAAAGTTCTATGGAGCATTCCCCCTCTTCACCCGCAGGGTTACCGTGAACCAAAATGCGTGGCCCATAGTGCTGGAACACAAGGAAGCCTGAAGTGCATTTCAGCCTCTGAGCAAAATACATTCCAAGAGAGCCAGATCCCATAGAGCTAATGTCAGTGCAATGTGTTAACAGCTTTACCAGCAACCAGTATGGGAATTTGGTCCAGACTAAGGGCTCAAGGAAGATTTCCTATAAAAGATCCTGTTTGAGCTGTCTTTCACTTACATCAAAGCTGAAAGATATTTGGATCTGTGCTATAAGACAGCATGTTTCCTTGTTAATTAAAAGTAATACCAATCTCACAGGTTTGTTGTGAGGATTTAAAGATTAAATATATGAGGTAGCGTGCACCCCACTTTGCATGTTGTAAATGACCAATAAATGTATTTCTTTTGCTTCCTATAAAATGTTAGTTCTGCAGAGGGTTTGAGGCATGGCGAGCCAATGCTGTTTTACAAAGAACAACAATCTGCACCATGTTCAATACATCATTCTTCATGTTAATGTGAATATTAAAGGCTGACTATAATATGAATAAAGGAGCTGAGGTGGCACTATGGGCTACTAATTGCAAGTTTGGCAGTTCAAACCTACCGGTTTCTCCACAGGAAAAAGTGAAGCTGTCTGCTCCTATAAAGGTTTGTGGTCTTTGAAACCCTATATAGAGTTGATATTAATTGGAATCTACTCCATGAGAGTGGGTTTGGTTTGTTTGGAGGTAGGAAGCACTCCAAAGGAAAATATATATGATAACTATGTAAGAAAAATATGTAATTATTATGCAAATATTAAGTAGACGATGAAAATCGTCAAAATAATTCTTTGGAAAAAGTGGGGATGTAAAATTTAAAATGTATAATGGGAACTTAAGTCAGAAATAACGCAAGTATTATCTGGGGTCAAAGGAAAATATGGAGCTAAAATCTTAAGGTTTTTGTTCTTTGTTGTTGTTTTCCTTTCTCCTGCAATAGTTCATTGTTGTTGTTAGGAGACATCTAGTAGATCTCAACCATGACCACAGAACAGAACACTGCCCAGGCCTGGACCATCCTCATTAGTTTACACTTTGTTTGTGCCATTGTTGAAGCCATTGTGTCAGCCCATCTCACTAAGGAGCTGCATCTTTTTCGCTGATCCTTTGTTTCCAAAGCCTGATTTCCTTCTCCAGGCATTATCAGCGTCTCCTCATACTTGTCCGCAGTAGAGGATGTGAACTTTCACTTCTCCTGATCTCCTGATTCATTCTCCTCACAGCTCACGGGACACTCAGCGTTCTTCACCAATGCTGTACTTCATGTGCCTCAGTTCTCGATTCTTACTTATTCACTGCCAGGCTTTCACATGCATTTGAGGTAGTTGCAATTACCAAAGCTTGACACAAGAGCACCTTCATCACCAAAATTATATCTTTGCTTTTTAACAATTTAAAGAGGGTGCTCATCCCTCCCCCCAACTCCCACCTCCCAGAATATTTACCCAGTGCAATATGATGCTTGATTCCTTGACTACTGCTTCTGTAAGTGTGTCAGTCTGGGTAGACGAGAGAAACAAATTCGAGCTTTATATACAAGAGCAGTTGAATATTGAGGAAACATCCCAGCCCAGTCCAGATCAAGTCCATAAGTCCGATATTAGCCCATATGTCTGATAGCAATCTATAAAGTCTTCTTCAGACTCATGAAACATAAGCAATGATGACAAATGCAGGGTAGGAAGTTGGTAGGCCAGTTGGTAGGAAGTCTTGTAGATCCAGTGGCTTTGTAAGCATCTCAGTGCTGGCAGGGGTCTCCACGTGACTTCCCTGGCTCTAGCAGTTGGTTCCATTCGCCTGTCTCCATGTGTCTTCTCCACGGGGTTGTCTCGCAGGGAGAGAGCAGAGAGTGTTTCTCCTGCCTCCAAGGAGGAAGACAGGAGTTCCCAGAATCCTCAGGAGAAGGCCATACCCACACAGAGGCCTCATTGGCTATGACCTGATTGATAGGCTAGACTCCACCCCTTCACTCTGACTCCTCAAATTGACACCAGATTCTGTAACTGCCACAAGTGTTGATTATGGATCCAAGAAAAATGAAATTCGTTGTAATTGTTGTGACAACATTTATCAAGATGTTGTCTACTGGTCAAATGGTAAGGATTGTGCTTGTTTTATATTGAGGTGCAATCTATATGGAAGAGTACAGGATTTGACCTTCATCAGTGAGTAATGCAAGCCTTATCGACTTTCATCAATCAGGTGCATAGCAGGTTGTTAATGATCATTCCTACAATCCTGGCTCCATATCCTTCTTCATATAGTCCAGCATACAATTTGAATAAGTATCGTGGAAGGATACAATCATTGATGCATACCTTTCCTAATTTTAGACAATGCAGTATCCCTTTGTTTTGTGCAAGTGATGGAATCTTGTTTTATGTACAAGTTTCATAAGAGCATGTAAGTGTTCTTGAATTTCCATTATTTGCAATGCTATGTTATAATCCACAGAGCCCCTTTGTTCAGTAAGTATAACACAGATTAATGTCTACCTGGCATTATCTGCTTTGGGCCAAGAGCTACCTGACATTAAGAATTAATATCATTCATTCTATGTCTTTGTTAAATTGTTCGAATATAAAGTCTGTTAGTTTAATTTTGCTGGTTGAGAGCCTTGTGAAAAATACAAATCATTTAATCTGATATTTGCTAATGGATTTAGAGTTCTTTTTCGGTTCGGTTTTTGTGTTCAGTTGACCCTAGCCATGGTACTTTTGATTACCTTGGATGCATGTGAAAGCTGGACAGTGAATAAGGAAGACTGGAAAATAATTGATGCACTTGAACAGTGTGAGTGTTGGGGAAGAATATTGAAAGTCCTGTGGTCTGTCAGAATAGCAAGCAAATCGGTCTTGGAAGAAATACAGCTAGAATGTTCCTTTGAAATGAGCATAGTGGGATTTCATCTCACATATTTTGGACATGTTAGTAAGACAGACCAGTCCCTGGAAAAGAGTATCATTCTTGGTAAAGTAAATGATTATTGAAAAAGAAGAAGAGCCTCTAAGAGATTAATTGATTGCAACAATGGAGTCACACAATAGGTCAAACATAACAACTTGTGTGAAGGTGGCACCCACTGGGCAGTGGTTCTTTCTGTGGTACACTGGGCTCCTAGGAGTTGGAGCCAAGTTGACAGCACATGGCAGCATTTGTTGTTGGAAGAGATCATTAGAATGGCTGACACGTTCAAACTTTCAACAATTTTGTAAGCAACCAAGTCCTTAAGCACGTCATGTCCTTGGAGTTAGTCTATTTCAGAGTGTTTTAATCTCAGTATTATTTGTATTTTCGTCTGGAATATTATTTGATTCTTTGCTGTGTTGGTAGCCTTTTGCTTCCTATGATGTTTAGGAGTAACAGCAATGGCTTTTTGGCACAAGATCCCAGTAGCGTCTGCACACACACACACACACACACACACACACACACAGTTTGTGACATATAAAAAACAAAAACAAAAAAATGGCCAAACATTGCCAAATGTCTGCTGTAGAACAAACTCTTCCATATCTCTACTAATGTTGAATATTGTATCCTTTTTAGAAAGCTGATATTTTAAATATTCCTAAAAGATAGAGACTTATCATTTCCAAGTTTGATAGGTTTTTATTCAACCTAGCTGGAGCAAGGTTTTTAGGAATGGAGCAGTTACCAGTAGGTTTCTCCAGGCTCTGATCTGTCATAATGTAATCAACTCCACGACAGAATCTGCTGTGAACAGCCAAGCAGTTATGAGATTAGGTGAAGTGCAAACTCTTACATAGTTCACAGCCCTGGTGATGTCTTCTCAGGGATGTGGCTACTTCATTCCTGAGTACACACTTTGGAAGGCTTCTTCATTTCTTGCTGCTCTGGATCTTGCATCTAGCTCATCAGCCTCTGGTCCTTTGGACTTTAGTCAACAGCCCAGCATAATGGCTGCCAACACTGGGAGGCAACAGAGCCTGCCATCGGATCTACTGATCCATCGCCACTGTGGTCTTCCTGGTTCCTCTTCCTGCTTTCTGGTCGATTAGCTTCAGCACACAGGTCCATGAGTCAGGACGTCTCCAACCGAACACCTGCCCCACAGACGTTAACCAACTGCTGGATTGTCCACTTTTACAACCGCGTGAGAATGCATTTATATTTGGTTCTGCTTCTCTGGAGAACCCGCCTGACATGCCAGGAACAGAAAAGTCTCTGCATTTTGAGGTAGTCAACCTCCCTTCTGATCAGGTCTAATTCTTTTCGATATTATTCTATTGAAGTGAAATCACTCTTCAATCATTTCTGCTAAAGGTGATAACATTTTCCTTCTTTATAGTAATGTGTCATTTTAATCAGGTTTTCACTTTTAAATACTTGGAGGCAGCTAGCATATTCTCTTTTCTCTTCTCAAACATAACCCTTTCCAACTCATTTAACTATTCTCTTTTTACAGACTTTCTAGAGCTGGGTTGTCTCTCATCTTCGACATGCATTTTGCTTCCTGTTAAGCATCATACCTCTATTGGTCTTTTGCAGCTGATAAAAATATTGTCATTGATAATAGTGATTTTATTTATTCAAATTCATATTATTATTATTATTATTATTGAGTAGAAGGGTTGAGAGCCAGGCGTTTTCGCCTTCGTCCCAGTTCGAGATACTTCCACTCCAGACACAATCACGCATCCCCAAACTGTCAGGCAGCAAGTGCTGCTTGGTGTGAGAATGGTTCCCTCTCACCTGAAACTTCAGTTCTTGCTCTCTCAGAAATGATTTCAAGGTGAGTGTAAAAGTGACTTTGGAGATGTCGTGCACACTTCCCCACAAGCATCTGTTACAACTTTTAGCAGATGCCATTTGAGCCAAAAAGCACCAAGAAGGTAAATAAACCAAGCCACCTAAATCTTTCTGACGTTTCTCATTTGGACATTAGCTATTAGAAAGGATTTTTTTAAGTCCATGGGAAAATGGAATGAAAGATAATGGATTTTTTTCTGGGAGCTGTTTAAGTTCTGTCATACTGCTGCTACTTGTTTCATGGTGTTGATCAAGAAGTAAAAATAAATATTAAATAAGAACATTTAAATATTATTATTGGACCAAAAGGGCATCTCGGAAAAGATGCTCAGGTTCTCCTAGCTTCTCACCAACTGCACAGTGTGGTATGGCAGGCTGAAATATAGTTCATTGTTTTAGAAAATATAAAGTGGATGAGTGGCCCAAAGTGGAAAAGACCAGTTAAAATAAAAAAAATAAAAATACAATTTCAAATATTTTAAGGCTTCATAAGTGCTGGAGTTTCTCTAGATGGTGCTTCAAGGATTTCCTTCAAAAGGTTCGCAAAGAGAAACAAGGGGTTTAAGACACCAGTGGGCATCAGGTATCAGAAAACAGCCATTTCTAGTGCTGCTTCTTTCTGGAGCACAGGTATTTTGGAAAGAACAAATCACAATTTTTCCCAACATGAGAGATCAAGAACTGTTTCTTCTTTGAAATACTTTATTTTATCAATGAATTGGGAATCATCTTCATGAGGTGGCTTGAATTTGCATGATATGGTACTATGTATGAAGACAATTGATAACTACTTTTAAGCTAGTTCACTTCATTACATGGTTGATACACTGAAATAAGATATTCTCTAGTGGCAGGGTTTCCTCAGTAAGTCGTGTCATAGGAATATTCTTTCTTCACTGGGATCATGTAAGCCAATACATCATTATCTTCATACTACCTGTATACCATGGCCTCTAGTACATTTGCTCAGGGGTCCTTTTTTGGGCTGCCTTACTTTAAAGTTTCTATTCTGCTCTGAAGGCAGCTGTTGATTACTCCCTCTCAATGGGATATTTCCCTGCTGTGACCTTCCACGCAGGAGTTCTCCTTGATGGCCAAGTGTCACTTCAGGAAGGCGCATGCAAGAATTACCCTTCTCCAAGTCATTCGTTTTCATACTGTGCCATGCTGCCCAGGAACACTTTTGCCATTTAACATCAGGCCTTAGTGATTCTGAATGTATTTTTCCCA